>NC_135759.1:14385796-14705796 GCF_052425735.1 Oculina patagonica | reverse complement strand
CACTTCACTTCAAGACAATAATAGGCATGTGTCTGAATGAATATCAGTCATCACTTCCTATTTTGGAAACTTATCTGTCATTAGCTTGTTGATTCAAACTGTCAAACAAGGCCCAAGTATGTATACTAATTAAATTCTTGGTGGCTGCTTAATAGAGGAAGCAAAAAACAATTCCTCATCCGGATAGCCAAAAGGTGGCCATGGCCACTTAACAGAGGAGGCAGCTAAAGAGTGGTTTTACTTACAGTATTATGCAAACAAATCGTTTAGGAGTTTGATAACTGGCCACTGAATAAGCGGTGACTGCTAAATGTGTGGCTGTTTAATAGGGGTTTAACTGATAAATGTACGCAGGCTAAGCAAGAGATCAGTTTTGAGGTAGCATTTCCTAAAGCTTGCCAGCAACATTTTTCCTTGAAAGATGGTGATGTACAGAGTACATGTAGGCAACAAGTGTCACTAAATAATGATTACATTGTTTGTTAGGGGAATGTGATGGCAAATAACTAACTTTTAAATTGAATTCTTTACTATAATTTATGAATTGCAAAGTTCAGGTACCGGTACTTGGTAAAGTATTCCCCAGATTTGAAGGATGTGACAGTATGAGAAAGCATTTACATTTCTAATTTTCTAACATTTGTCCACAATGCAGATTATTAATCCGGCTCGACGGTAAAAATAAACTGAACATACAGTGCATGTACATTAAAATGATTGCTTTTTATTCTAGCTATATCCTTCAAACTTGGTGAAAAAAGTCTTTTGTTTAGTATCTTACTTTAATATTCATAAATTGAATGACTTGTTGCAAGACTATGCTTAGTGCCTTTTTAGATAAAAAAATCGTCTTTTCCCTCAAACGTGCCTGAATTTTTACATGTGGTCTTCATTTAGTAGAAAAACATTGTCCTTTTTATGGGAGGGGGGGGGGAATTTACTTGCTCAAAGACGGAAACTGGATATGATTTTCTCAACTACGTTTTGACACAAGCTTACGTTTGTATTATTTTGGCGCTCAAGGCAATGTCAGGCTTTTGATCAGACCAGTTGAAAACTCACCTTTTGCATGAAGTCTGCTTGATTCTGCTTTATTCGCACATCTTATTTTTCGCGTGTGGTAAAATAGTGGAAGGAAGTGTTGCTGTCCCCGAAAATTGCCAAGTCATACCAAGACCGGCTGTAAACTTGGTGATCGAAGGAAACTAAGGCCCCCTTTACATGGAAAGAGGATGATCCTAGTGCCAGGATCATCCTAGAAGGTTTATTTGGTTTACATGCAAAAATGGGACTTCTGGGATCAACGTTTCATTTGGTTAACATGCAAAATTTGGCAGGACGGTTCCAGTACTTTTTAGTACTTACTCAGTACTTTTTTACATCAGTAGGAGGGTCGCTAACCTTATCCGGACCAAATTCTACCGGAAATCTTAAAGCCAGGCGACGATGGACTTCAGTGTACAATTCCTTGAGGTCCGCTTCAAAGTCAACGGCATTAAAATCACATACCGTTTTGTAATCCTTGATTTCTTTAATAAGCGCCTCAACATACTCCTCTTTCCAGCTCCATTTCTTCGGTTTCTCTACTTCGCTCTTTTTTCTCTTTAAAGTTTTTGGTCGACCCTCTGGCTGCTCAACTTCGGCTTGTTGGTAGTCATCCACCACATGTGATGAAGAGGCCGCCATGTTTAAGATGGCGGGTGTGTGCGAAGAGAGCCCTGGGCCTTTCGAGCCTGTTTACATGGAGCTAGGATGATCCTTGCGCTAGGATCACCCCTCGTCTCAGATAGGATGATCCTAGCGCTAGGATGATCCTAGCACTGGAACCAAATGCAGCCCTTCGCATGTAAACTGAAAGCTGAAAACATGTTGCGCTCGGATGATCCTAGTGCTAGGATGATCCTGGCACTAGGATCATCCTCTTTCCATGTAAAGGGGGCCTATAAGCCAGGCGAGGTTTAGAAGCAACTTCTGTTTCAAAAAGCATTATTTTCTGAAAATCTTGGCCCATTTGCCACGTGTTGTCATGTTGAACGTTTGAAAATAAGGAGGTGCTTTTAGACTCTTAAAAATTCTCTTAATTCCAAGTGCAGGTGTTTCCGTGTTTCAGCTACTTATTATAAAATATATCCCATAATAATCTTTAATGGATGTTGTTCGATACATAATTTGTCACGATAAACAAAGTTCGGCAAATGTTCACTCAGTCAACAGAATATCGAATCAGAATCAACTGGAAAAGATATTTTTCACTGAGAAAAGCAACAGATTGCTTCATTTAGACCAAAAAGGCACTATAAGAGTGTCTTGCCTAAAAACAGATCGCAGTGCCCCAGCCAGGTCTGGAACCTGGACCGCTCGATCCGGAGTCCGGCACACTAACCTTTAACCTTTAGCAGCCTAAATCTGCTGACTGAAAATGAAAAATTGAACATTCGGTGAGTGTATTTTTGTGGTTAGAAGCTGGCGAGAAAAAAGCATGTTCCTTTTGCTGTATACTTTTTCATTTCTTTTCACTGTTCAGTCGCTCAAGATTGTCAATCAGTCAGGTTCCATGTTAACATAACATTCGTGACATTTAACTCTAACCTTAACACTAACTCTGACTTTACTTTGCTGTAACTTTAAAGTTGAATCCTCATCTGTCTTTGTCATTGAAAGGCTTTTTGGCTTTCTTGCTGCATGTTATTGTTTTGAAGTAACTTAAGTCCTAGTTTTTCTCAAAGACAAAGTGCAAAAGTGCAGACCAGCAATTTGAATTAGAGGAAAATGTTTTTCCATTAAATTGAAGACCACTTGCAAGAATTTCAGGCACGTTTGAAGTAAAAACGACTTTTTATCCAAAACATCACTTAGCATTACCTTGCATTGAGCCATTCAATTGTTGAGAATTCAACATTACCGGTATTTGCCATGGAATTATACAAACCCTGTAATTTGTTGACTGCCATAATGGCTTTCAAACCAATGACGAGGCTGAAGAATCTGTTTGTCCAAAATTAATGCAAATTAATCTCTGAAAGGCATTTTCCTTAACAAATAATATTTTGAGGAGAATCTGTCAGTCCAATAATTGATTCAACTGCTTAAGTTCCTCAAGTAAATCTAATAATAAAACAATAGCATTTGTGCTGACCTTACAGCTGCATGATGACTGGATTTTGATGCTATGTGGGCAAAAAGATTGGAAGATTTCAAACTTCCCACAATGATTTTTGTTCATATTTTTTATTCTATTAAGAATTGCAAGAGAAAGCTGTCTATCAAACTAAAGAAATTGTCAATTTAATAGAAAAAAACTGCTTGCAAGCGAGGTTAATTCAACAGGTTCATGTACCATGCCTTGATGCATTGCATCAAGTTTAATAATAATATTATCAGGACAACTCGGATTAATATTAATCCGTGGATTATAATACTAATAGATTATAATAGGATTATTATAATCCAGTAATAGATTAAGGCACGGCAAAAAATTGGAAGGATTAGACTATTATTAATATTATAATCCGGATTAATATTAATCTCTATTATAATCCCGATAAAAGCCCGTGAATGTTCAGATAACAGCAAATCCAATGATACTTTTATTCAAAATATTGTTTAGTAGCTCATTAAACAAGTTGCAAACAGTTACTGTCATCAGCAGACACACTAATTAAAAAAATATCTTTATATTTTACTGATCTTCAGACTGTGCCGTTAGATGCGGGTGAAATACAATTTAAACTACGTTAATAGAGGACGGTTGGAACAATCCTGTCTCTGTTCCAACCGTCCTCCATGAACGTAGTTTAAATTGTATTTCACCTACATCTAACGGCACAGTCTGATGATCGCTTCGTGTGTGAAACTCTGAGTAACTGTCCGTGAAGTTTCTATCTTTAATTATAGTATTCCGCTCTGCATGTATTTGCATCGAGCACTTCTACGATTGTGTGAAACCTTTTACATTTTTCTTTGTTAATTTTACTGATTAGATATCTGATATATTTAGATATCAAGCAAAAGGGTCCAAGAATGCATAAGATATTGATAAGGCCGCCTTAGATCAATCTTCGGAAGCTTTGGACTAGGATTGCGTTGTTGAGATTTATTATTAAGATTAATATTAATCCGATTAATATTAATCTTACACAAGATTAATATTAATCTTAATAGATTAAGGCACGGCTCAAACCTCAGTAATAGATTATAATAATGTATTACTGGATTATAATAATCTATTAATGGATTATAATAATCTATTATAAAATATAAATAAAGGGAAGCCTCGCGCCATGCGGCCCATACTGACGCAGCTTATCCTGGTTTCCGTAGCATTAAGCTGCTAGGAATATTTCTGCTTTATTGACGTTTCAATAAGGACCACGTACCAAGCAAATTGAATTGTTGTGAAGGCAAATTTGCCAGGCCGTTTTCAACATCTGAACCAACTTCTTTTTCATAAAGAGGGTGGGTCTTTTTTGCCTGGGTTCAAAACCCCCATGCCCACCTGCTCTAAACTTAATGATTCCCTGATCTGCTATCCTGCAAAGTGAGGTTAATTGTAACTCTGGTGACTGCTGTTTAGAATCAGACTTGCAGGAGTTAATTTATTTTATTTTGGTGGGGATTCTGTGGGCATTCTTCTCTGGAAAGGTTAAAAAGCCAGTTTGTAAGTAAAAACAGTATTGGGGTCGATTTCATGTTTGTGACTACTAAGAGAGTTCAAGGTCATACTTCCTTTCCCAGTTTAGTTTTAATACATTTTTATAAAGTTGTAACAATACACGTAATTCAGTCCAAGGACTGCTTAGCCTCCCACGCAGTCGTTCTTAGGGGCGATTGTGTTTCACTATCGCCTCTAAGAACGACTGCGTGGGAGGCTAAGGACTGCTAAGTGATATAGTTTTTTTACTAAACGATACTTCTCTTCTCTGTCTTCTCCAAATATGAACTGTTTCAGAACCTCATTTTAACACTATTATAGATGCAATTACAAAACTTACACTGTAAGTGTAATTATTTTGAGTTCTTCTGCCAAACCCCCCGCCCACCTCACCATAAAACACATTTGCTGCTAGGCGTCCCACTCAAAACCCACAAGCACCCCTACTGGCTTATAAAATTTGTATCCTTTCCCTTCAATAATGGTGGTTTCCCAGGACATAGCATCTAAGCCAGCGAGTCCGGAGAAATAAGCAGGTCATTGCTACCTTGATAGGCCCTGCATGTCCACAGCCATGTAACTAACTTACAAGAAAGAAAGCGTTTATGTGACAATTTGATGAGCTGTTTTTGAACTTTTTCTCTCCTTTTGTTTATTTTCAGGTATGGATAGATGAGCATGCTAAATATGTCAAACCTAAAAACACAAGACAGACTATACTCAAGAAATAAGTCCTATAAATGCAATCAATCTGGCAAGTGTTTTAAGCAAGCAGCGTGTTTAAGGGTTCATAAAAAAGTCCACACCGTGGAAAAGCCTTATGAATGCAAACAGTGTGGCACGTGTTTCAGAGAAGCAGGAGTTTTGCGGCAACATGAAAGAGTACACACAGGTGAAAAGCCTTATAAATGCACACATTGTGACAAATGTTTTAACCAAGGATCGCATTTGAGAGCTCATGAGAGAGTCCACACAGGGGAAAAGCCTTACGAATGCAAACAGTGTGGCAAGAGTTTTAACCAACGAGGAGGTTTGCAGAAACATGAAAGAATCCACACAGGTGAAAAGCCTTATGAATGCAAACAGTGCGGAAAGAGTTTTGCCCGAAAAGACACTTTGCAGAATCATGAACAAGTACACACCTCGTGGAAAAAGACTTCTGAATGTAAACAGTGTGGGAAATGCTTTGTCCGAACATCCAGCTTGCGGGCACATGAACGAGTTCACTTAGAAGAAAATCCTTTCAAATGCAAACAGTGTGGCAAGTCTTTTACTGGAACATACAGTTTGCGGGCACATGAACGGTACACTCAGGGGAAAAACCTTTTGAATGCAGTCAGTGCGGCAAGTGTTTCAATGATCCAGGAAATTTACAAAGACATCAAAAGCTACACACAGGGCAAAAGCCTCATAAATGCAAGCATTGTGGCAAGTGTTTTGCTCAAGCAGGAGATATGCGCAAACATGAGAGAGTCCACACAGGTGAGAAGCCTTATCATTGCAAAGAGTGTGGCAAGTGCTTTAGACGTGCATCACAATTGCGAACTCACATAAGAGTCCACACAGGTGAAAATCCCTATGAATGCAAACAGTGTGGCAAATGTTTTAGAACTACGTCGAATTTGGTAAGTCATGAAAGAGTCCACACAGATGAAAAGCCTTATGAATGCAATCAGTGCGGTAAGTGTTTCAGACGTGGACAAGAGTTGCGGTGTCATGAAAGAGTCCACACCGAGGAAAAACCTTATGAATGCAAGCAGTGTGGCAAGTGTTATAGAGATGCAAGAACATTGAGAACTCATGAAAGAATCCACACAAGCGAGAAGCGTTATGAATGGAAACAGCGTAGCAAGCGTTTTACCCAAAGAGAACATTTAAAAATAAATGACAAATCCCACCGAAGACAGATGCGTTTTAATTACGCACAATTCGACAATGAGTCCATCAATTTAGATAATCAGGTGGCTAACTGTAGCACTCAGACAGTTCGTCAGGGTACTGCGGCAACCTCCAATTTGGGAGAACTCAAGCTAGGCTACTTTGAATGTTGGATTTGTCAAGAGAAATTAGGCAGTCGAGCTCTACTTCTTGAACACTATAATAATCACATGAAATAAAATGTTTTGGCGAATATTTTGCACTTAATTACAAATGAACGCTGTTAACCCGTTCAACAGGATTAGTGAGAAATAAGAAAATGACTGACTGACTGACTGACAGTTTGGCGATCAAACGACTACATTGTACTGACAGACGGATGGCGGGCGGAATGACTTTTTAACTGTAAACGAGGACGAGTCACATAATTTCCTTTCACCCTTTTTTTTCTTTTGATAATATTGTGTGACAATAATAGCTATTGTAAAAATGTCGCAGACGTAAAATAAAGATTACCTTATTACATGAAATTTTCGCGACACGTTAATTTCGCGATTTTGAGGTGCGCATTTTTCGCGACACTTAAATTTCGCGATTGTGCGAAAATTTTGTATTTTGAATCACTTTAATTTCGCCTTTTTGAGTAAGACACACTTTACATTTCCTTGGCAATATTATTCAACATGCCCTTGAATTAAATTAAACGACTTCAAAGGAAAAATAACGTCAAAATTAAAAAAAAAAACGCAAGGGCCGGCGGGACTAAATCTCGGCAATAGCAATAACAGAACAGTTCTCACAATGTCCAAGTAGGTCATGCTTGTACGTGCATGAGTTATTGTTCTTGATTCAATTGACGACAACATTCCTTAACATTGAAAATTGCTTCCGTCAGTGGTACTAAACTTATTCTTTCTTAATTATTGACATAATGTAAGTCACTTAATTTTTGCGTCATGTAATGTTCGCGGCGACACTTATTGTTCGCGTCACTTAATTTCGCGATTTTTTTGGAATCGCGAAATTCGCAAAATTAACGTGTCGCGAAACTTTCATGTAATAAGGTAGTACATGGTTCATACAATCTTGAAATGGTCTTAAATTTTAGCAGTCGTCTTGAAAATTCCTCGAATTTGGTTAAGGTCCTTGAAAAGTTCTTGATTTCTTCATTTGTGACAGGCCAGACACGACTTCTACTGACTATTGAGTGAATTTTTAGCCTTTAGTCTTCTGAATGGAGGATTTCACGCTCTCCAGAGTCATTTTATAAAATCTTTATGCCATCGTGTTCGTTGGTTCTCTGGCATTTACCGTATTAATTCGAGTAAGCGCCCAGCCTCGAATAAGCGCCCACCCTGTAGGTAGGAAAAGTAAATAAGCGTCCACCCCCACATCCCTCATAAAAAAACCCTGAAGTGCACAAGAGGAGTGATGATTATTATTGAAATTTCGATTGAAATTTACTTAGTACTACTAAGAGACTTACGCGAAGACCGAGTTTTCTTAGTCTTCTTAGTATTTTACAAAAAAGTTTCAATGAACAGTTACATCTTCATGTCTTTTTTATTATTCATTGTTTTGTTGTAAAATAAACTATATACCGTATTTATTCAATTAAGCGCCCAACCTTGAATTAGCGCCCGCCCTGAAGGTAGGAAAAGTTAATAAGCGCTCAGCCTCGAATAAGCGCCCATCCCCCTCCCCCAAGGAACTGAAGTGCATAAGAGGAGTATCAGTGAGATTAAAATCATTTTAGTTACTAAGATACTTCCCCGAAGACCGAGTTTTGTTAGTATTTTACAGAAAGCTTCAGTGAACAGTTAAAAATTCTGCTCTGCTAAATAATCAAGGTTTGTTTTTATTTGCTGTTTTGTTGCAAAATAACATTGCTACTCGCTAAAATGATGAAAATTTAATAAGCGCCCAGCCTCGAATAAGCGCCCACTCCCAAACTCCAAAAATTTATTAAGCGCCCAGGGTGCTTAATCGAATAAATACGGTACTCGCTAAAAAATAGTGAAAATTTAATAAGCCCTCAGACTCCAATAAGCGTCCGCCTCAAATAAGCGCCCACTCTCGAGGTCCAAAAATTTAATTACCGCCCAGGACGCTAAATCGAATAAATACTGTAGTTAGGTTTATCGGCTCGTTTCAAGCATACTGCAAGATCCTTAACAGCGTCTAAAGAAGCGATGAGAAACGTCATCTTTTATCTTAAGCAGAGTTAATAATTAACTCTATCTTAAGCCTGAAGTTTAGCTTGCAGGCATGCATAATTGGGTAATACGGTCTCTTTCACTATCGGTGAAGCACCGAGGCCGATTAGTTTGTGATAAGGGACGGACCATTATTTTTTTGGAGGGGGGGGGGGATGAAAAATATTGAAAAAATTGTTTGCAGGGCCTGGAAAAACAAAATAAATTGTTTGCAAACACGATATGTATAACAAAAAATAGTACGAATTTCTAAAAAAAATGTTTGCAGAGGTGCATAAACTAAAAAAAAAGTTTGCAGAGGAACATTTTTCATCCCCCCCCCCCTCCAAGAAAATAATGGTCCGTCCCTTATCACAAACTAATCGGCCTCGGTGCTTCACCGATAACTGATTCATATATCATGATATATATATAGCCCTTGACAGGGATTTGTTGCGCGGCAAAGTTAAAAAAAGATTTAACACAAATCAAAAGTATGTTTGACACGAGTCAAAGTCACATTTCACGGTTATCTTCACACCATTAATAAAAGTTAATGGCACACGATTTTTGATCAAAATTGTAAGCCCTTTGCCGTAATCAAAAGTTTGGCAAAGAGGGCCTTTTACTTCCTTTACACCAACCTACCAGTCATAGTTATGTGCCGAAAACGATTTTTTTTGTGCACTGGAGGAAAGGGTTTCTCGCCCTATTACCTCACCCCTTTCATAAGAATGCCGCACACAAATCGTTTCCAGATGTTGATTAAATTACTACAACCTTATATAGCTCTTGTTGTTTCCTTTATGCATTAAAAGGAGACAAAAGAGAATAGAGTTTTGGAATAAATTCCAAGAGTGGTATTCGTTTTTAAGTAACACGAAATTGAGTCTTTCGGAGTTAGACGTCATGTTCGGAATTATTCGCAGTCACACTCACTGTTTAGCTCTCAACCATCTCATCATGTTAGGCAAGTATTTTATATATGTTAAAGCATTAGATACTATTAAGTTCCAGTTTCAAGATTTCGTCTCTCTTGTGCGGGAAAGGATGAAGCTAGAGAAATATATCGCAGCCACGTCTGATAAAGTGAAAGATTTTGAGAATAAATGGCATTTTTTTCTAGCAATTTAAGATAGTCTTATTATTTTATTTTTTTAGCATTTTGTTTTCCCCTCTTTAATTACTTGATTAATTCAGTGGATATAAGCTACGTTTTGGCGATGTTACTTAAGAGAATTATTTGTAAATTTACATCTCTAAGTGGACAGTTTTGTAAAACAGTTATTAAGTAAGTAAGTAGTAGAGCAAGAATGTAAATAGATCAGCTATATATGATATTTATTGTTGTTTATCAGAAGCAGTTTTAATGTAGCATTTGCCGTTAGTGTTTGTAAGTAATGTAAGTTTCTTTTGTAAGAATGTCGTTGTGTTGCAATTAAAAAAAAAAAAAAGAGGATAGAGTTAGTGTAACGTGAAACTCAATTGCTGGTTTGCAGCTGACGTCACAGCAGCCATGTTGGATGACAGGAACAAAGCGTTCTCCTCCGTTGGGAACTAAACTTTTTTTATTAAGCAAATTCCGCAAAAAGATTTTTTATTGTTTTGTCATCCAACATGGCCGCCTTGTCACGTGGTTGCAAACTAAGAATATTCCATACCGGAGAAAAATATCAACGTCTTAAAAATAAAGGGTCTGTCAATAAATTGGTGATAAGCTAAATAGTTCAATCAGAAAATTCCGACTACGACTAACTTGTTTTGCAAACTCCAATCAGAAACAATTCTTGACAATGATAAAGTAAAGACTAACAATTCAAGCTTGCTTGTATTTGGTCTTTTGAGGCTGGTAAACTGTTCGGTTTACCAAAGGGAAGTTATTTTTTGATTGTATGGTTTCTCCGATTTGATAGAATGCATTAGAGTAAAATAGATCATTTATATTCTTTATGTTTGTTCCTGATAGCGGATCGGAGCGCAACTAAGGGCCTGTTTATATGGAGGAGAATTGTCTCTGGTAAGAGGATTACCCACCATACTGAGCCACCCCGGGCGAGAAAGCTTTTCATACGTTTCTTAATAAATAGCTGCGAACTGTGTACATGAAAAATTGCAAAGTTGGCTCGGGGGGCAAGGTGACCCTGGGTGGAGGGTCACTCGCTTTGAAGGTAGGGCGACCCTGGGGAACGAGCCAACTTTTTCTCCATATAAACAGTTTGGTTATTTTTGCCTCGCCTACCAGGGACAAGTTGACACATACGGAACATGCGCAAACGCTATATAACGCCAAAACAAAATTGCAGATAAATTGAAATCGAAGTCGGCGGTAGATTTGTCCAAACATGGTCTTGGTCGATGTTTCAGCGTTCCTGATTTTAGAAAAGGCAGCCATAATAAATGTTTTAAAACAACTCTCGCCAGTCTTTTGAACCGAGAGGGCCAAGTTTTGGCTTGGCCAACAGGGACAACTTTCTCATATAAACGCTCGGCAAAAGATGGCTCGGGGGAAAGGGTAACCCTCCTACCAGAGACAACTCTTCTTCATATAAACAGGCCCTAAGATCAGCGCAATAAGCATCGCGCTTCTGATGATTTCACTCGCTGTCGGAATGCTGGTGCATTGCTGCACAACCGTGAATTTTCAGAGTGGGTAATTGTTGTTATTTATTTTCTTTTTTGTCGCTTTATTTTTAAGTATATACACACCGTATTACTTGTTTACCTAAAATACTACAACATTTGACAACATTGTCTTAAAATATACAATTTACATTTTAGCAGGTTGTTAAAAATCCTTCATAATGTTGATCGACTTGACAAAAATACTTGTGTGTATTGAGTAAGCGGAAAAACAATCGTTTGTTTTATGATGTTTGTGGGTGTTCAGAAACACTACCACACCATACTGATCCATATGTATGCACATGTCGCAATATGCTAAGCTAGGGAGGCAAGCGTGGCCGAGTGGTTTAGGGCGCTGGCCTTTGTAATCTGGAGGTCCCCGGTTCAAGACCTGCCTTTGCCACTAGCTGGATTTGTTTCTCGGTTGTCCCGGGTTCAAATCCTCGGTCACGCTTTGTATATAGCCAACTGGTCTGCCTCCTACCAGTTAGGATTTTTAAACTTGTTATGTTCATTTAAAATATTTGTTTCCTCTGTTTCAGTGGCATGCCTGTAAACTAGCTATCTCGAAGAGATATGAAGCTAAGTGCATGACCACTATAAACAACATTTAAATTTTACATTTTTTACATAAATACACAGTTTTAGAAAATGGGTATAGTTGTTTTCTTATTATCTCTGATTAGTGGTGACAAATAGCGCTAGTCATGTTCAATCAGACTTCAAAATTTGGCCGGCAGGGCCGTTAACCAGTTTTAAACGAAGTGGCAGATGACGTTTTGCACTTCAGCAACTCACTCTGAATTGGCGATGAATAAAATTATATTCTTTAGCAAGTGTTTTTACCACGTACAGAGCTAATCCTTTTTTCTAGGCCAAAAGTTTATTTTGTGAAGTTTTGTCTTCTTTTTTTTTTTTACAGTGTTTGTTTCTGTAGATCAGGGTATTGTTTTAAAATTTAACTGAAGATTGGACAAAATTGCCGATGCTTTATGATTTGGGGCAAAAATAGCTCTGTTCTGCTAAAAATTCCAATAAAAGTTGGAAAAATTAAATGGTAAAATTAATTGTTTTTAACAAGGTAAACATTTGTCATTGCGCAGTCTGGTAGCGTGGACACATTCTCGTCCCCAGAGAGCATGATCCTTCCGGGCGCAGACCAGTAGGATCGTGGTCTCTGGGGACGAGAATGGCCTGGGCAAGTCAAGTGTTGTTGGGTGCTTCCGGTTGCATTTTTACAACATTTTTTGCATCCTTTCGGCTGAGATCAATTACTATATGGTCAGTTGAAAATTATGGAGTCAAATAGAAACAGGAGTTAATATTGTCATTATTGTTATTATGGTCTTAGTCACGAATAAGACAGCGTTTTCATTCTGATAAGGCACTTTCAAACGTTGTTCAGCTTAGAATTCAAGTTTGGGGTATGATTAATTCGTTGCTGCTGCCATCGACAAATTCATGAACGTTGCACAACGTTTTATTTCTGTTATAAACAAATCTTCTATATCTGGTATATGTCAGAATATTATAGATTTGCTCTCATCCAAAGAGGAATCAGCAACTATTAATGTCTGTTGTGAAACCTGACCTCGCTCTTACTTTTTTTTAACGTTTTCTAATCGATGGCCCAGCATGATAGATAAATTAAGTTAAATAAAGTTGTTGCTTCACTATATGTATTTGCACCAAATGCATGCGTAATAAAAGGTGTCTCTTTCTCTACATAAAGTAAATGGTTTGAACCCAGTAGTATGGGGCCATGGGGTCGCCGGTTTCCGTTGTTGTCGCAGAAATTGTGATGCAGAACATCGAGGAACACGCCCTTGCAACTTGTCGACAAACGATACCGCTCTGGTTACGCTACGTTGACGATACTTTTACCGCCGTACACAAAGACGAAATCGACGACTTTCACAAACACCTAAACGAACAGAACGCCGACATTCAGTTTACCAGGGAGATCGAAGAAAACGGAAAACTTCCTTTTCTTGACTGTCTGGTAAGCCGCGACAACAACGAAATACGAACTACAGTGTACAGAAAACCGACGCATACCGACAGATTACTGGACGAAACATCCTACAACCTGACTTTCCACAAAGCTACGACTATCAAGACTTTGACGAGACGAGCGCAACTAGTTTGTGACACACCAGACAGTTTATCTGACGAAAACAAATACCTTGACCGCGTTTTCCACAAGAACAACTACAATACTGACTTTATTAGACGCAACACTCACAGAACTACTGAAACTGACAGAAATCTGACATCTGTTACTACAGCGACTTTACCTTACATCAAGGGCACTTCTGAGACTATTGCGCGGATCCTACAACCCTACAATATCCGTGGAGCTCACAAACCTATAACAACGTTACGACATTTATTGACCAACGTTAAAGACAGGGACGAACCTAACAAAAGACAGGGAGCGATTTATAAGATCAAATGCTCCGACTGCCAGGCCTCCTACATCGGAGAGACCGGTAGAAACTTGACCACGAGACTGACTGAACACAAACGAGCGACGAGAAATGGTGATGTCAACAATCACATTTCTGAACACCACCGACTTACTAAACACAAAATCGACTGGGACTCTGCTGAATGCTTAACCTACAGTACTAACTATTTTCAACGACTGACTCTGGAAAGCTGGTACACAAACTTAGAACAGACGCCTATCAACAGATGTCAACAATTACCGGCACCTTACAAACGACTTATTCACGACGTAAACAGAAGCGACAAACGAACCGCCAACAGAACGACTTAATTTGACTAACAATAGACGGAACAGAACGACTTAATTAGACTAAAAATACTGATGACAAACTTTACACGAGTCTTACAGCCAATAACATCACGGCTTAACTGACCAATCAGCTTCAACGGACCAGACTTATAACATCATCGACTGACAACAACTTTTCACTTGACTCTGAAGATGACTTCCGCTCAGGTTGTCGAAACGTCAGTCACCAACAACAGTTCTTCTCAGAACTACTCTCACCCGGACGATCACACTATACGAACTCTTTCTCTACAGTTTTGCAGTTCATCGTTCTAGCGCTGTATTAATCTTTTCCAGTTTTAAGAAATGAATTTAGCTGCTTTTTCACGCTATTTGGATACTGTCAATTGTAATTTTTAACTTTATGTCGATCTTTACAGCTTGTCTTTTAAAAACAGTAAAGCTGCCTGATTGTGCCTTTAACTGCTTGTTTCACTTCCCTGATTTTCCAACAGTACAAGATTGGGTTAAGAGATGAGTTTAAGAAGACTAGTGTCTCTGTAGCAAACCACGCCACGTCATGCTCAATTCCATCTGCACCTAGGACAGCCACAATCACCCACGGAACATAGCAGGCAACTAATGCCAACTGCACCCACATAATGCTGGAAACTGTCCTTTTGTATCTTGCTATGTTTAGTGTAATCCCTTCTCCGTTCTGTTGTCCGCGGGGGACATTGTTTTGTACTTGGGCTTGTTGATGTCGTAGTTTGAGGTGGATCCTCGTGTAACAGAAAATCGAAGTCACCAGACAAAGTATTAAGACAACAGAGGCTTCCACATAGGCGATCTTTTTTCTCCATACCCAGAGCAATCCATTCGAAGTTGTAATTAGCCAAAAACAAGTTATAACTGCACGAACTCGCCTTAATGATACGACATGTCTGTATCTCAGTCCCGTTCATCTTTATTATACGAGAGATGATGCGGTTAGCATAAAGTGGTTGTACAATAAGACCAACGCAAAGATCAGTGACCGCCAGACATCGAAAAAAAAGTTTTGTCGGAGGATGAATAGAAGAGACATTCTTCAGAGCGAAAAGGATCAGAGCATTGCCCACAGCAGCGGTGATGGAAAGAAAAATATTTAAAGCTGAATAAAATTCAACTATGCCTGCTGGTGGTGCGCTGAGTGCTTGGTTTAGTTTGCTTGTGTAGTTTCCTTCTCCACTAAAGTTTGCCATTGTTCTTGGGTAGTCAGAAAATTAAGCATGCCTTGAAAAGCGCTTAAAGTCGAGAAAAGTACGAAACTTTGAACTAAAAGTTTCCGCTTGCAGCTTTGTTAGTGAGATGATGATTTTCTATGTCGTTGATAACACGCCCTCTTGCTTTGTAAAGGTCTATTCTTCTTATTTGCTTTAAAATGTCTTTTTTTATTACCTGACTTCCTAATTATCCTAAAAGGTCCAGTTTTAATTGCATTAGACTCATTTTCGTAAACGTTTGAGTAAAAAACGGATAGATCTGTCAGTTGCTAAGATATTCAACCATCGCTCACTAGTTAAAAATCAAAATAATTGAGATTGTGCTATTTTTCCAAGCAGTTATAGTTTACATGAAGACAGAATGAAATATAGTATCATTTACATATCTTTTTTAACATGAGATGTTTTTATATCTTATCAAATAAAAAGAATGGGCGCATTTTAAGTTCTTCTGTTATTTAGGCGCAGAGCCTTTGAGTAGTAATTCAATCTAGTAATTAAAACAAAACATATTTTTCTAATCGCGCGCCTAGCACATTGGACTTGCTTATTATTGTGTGTGAAGGTATTAAGAAGCTTTATAAATTAATCATTGTTTCTTTTTCCGTTGAGGCTCAGGAACACAGAATATCAATATGCTTTTAGACATTGCAAGATGCTAAAGATGTAAAGATCTATTTACACAAAAATTTAAAAGCCGGATAAAATTGTTCACCGGATTTTGCAATTGTCATTCAAATATTAGCATATACTTCTTAGAGTCAACAATGATTTAATTGTAGGAGACTAAACCAGCTTACGTAATGACATACTATTATTTTCGAAGGTATACATCTCCGCTCACTGCGCGCAATTTGTTTTCTGGCTTTGCCTTTCATCAGTAGAAATGACACAATAATAGCAGTTCATTGTGCGGAGAAATAACTCCAGATGGGGACATGCACACCTGCATTGGAAGAAAAAACCTTGGTTAAAGAGTAAAAAAACTTTTTTTTTTTTCATATGGTAAAAGTTCATTCATCCTTTTTTGTCTACAATGAAGGCTATTTTGCACGTTGTAAAATATTAATTTAGCTGTTTTCCACGCTTTTTGGACACAGTCAATTGTACTTTGCAACTTTAGATCGATTTGCACTGCGCCTAGTGTTTTAAAAACAACAAGAAGCTTGAGAAGTTTAAAATCGGGCGCTTAATAATTAGCTATCTGTTTTGACTTGAAAGGCAGGGTACAGTACGGTAAAAATCACTGGAAAAACAGTCACTTAAACCTATTCAGGCCGAGGGGAGGGGGGCTTTTGAGGCCCGCGCTGACTTTGGACGCTTATAACTTTTTCAAGATTCAACCAAACGCTGCCAAACTTTGCGCGTTTATCTAAAATTAATCTTGCAATAATTTGGTAGGATTAGTTATTGTGCCAGTAACTTGAAATCACCATGGCAACGTCATTTTGACAGGCTTGTTTTCCCAAATTTGAATTTTTCGTGTTTCTATTTAATAATGAAAATCTGGAATGCTTTCAAGATTGCATTATTGCTTAATGACATAATGGTCTCAATTTATAAAAATATATTTCGCACAATACAAATAAGGGACGGACCATGGGGGGGGGGGGGGGGGCGGTGGGGAAAAAACAAAATAAAATTCATGCAAGCCAAAATGGCAAGAAAAAAAAATCGTGCAAAGGAGAAGGCAAAGAAAAAAAAATTCGTGCAGAAGGAAAGGTCTTATTAATACCTGAAAATACCTGCCATCATTTAACACTTGATGAGATCTATTTTTCGACGAAATATATGGTGGAGAACGCTGAAAATAGCATTTCCGAGCCTAGAAATTTCAAAATTTTCTGAGGGAGTATGCCCCCACATCCCCCGTAAATGGATTGTGATCATAACATTCCTTTAGCTCGTCTCTCTCTAGACTCTCTAGCCTGCGTAGATTGCTTACTAGTTAACTCATTTCTCAAACAGATTGCAAAAAAATGGTACGATATACAGTGGTCTTAGTTTATGTTGTCGATTCCGGTCAAATAGGATTTCTGCAGTAATTATTTATGAATTTCTATTACGTATAGTTTTAGTTTTTGCATATGTTTATGTCTAAGTTTTCCCACGGACTTTTCACAGAAATATATGAAAAACACAAATCTATTATACGAAGTGATTGAGAAATTCATCCTGCTTTGGTGTGTTAAGAAACGAAAGAAGATGTGTAAGAAACTAATGACAAGCTTAGCCCTAAAAAATTCTGTCCAGGAGGTCTTTTAATCTTGTACATAACTTGTCACCGCATGCCAGGAAATGTGAAATGAAACCGGTCCTGGCTATGTGTACGTGATGTTTCTTGTGTCACGCAGTTTCTGCTTTTGCGGTTTCGAAACGTGCTGGTGTATCACTAAGGTGCGGGATTGCAGAATATCAAAATATCAGAAAGCTTCTGATATTATCATTCTCTCTCGATATCTTGATATTTTAATATTATCATGCAGAATATCAAAATATCAGAAAGCTTCTGATATTATCATTCTCTCTCGATATCTTGATATTTTGATATTATCATGCAGAATATCAAAATATCAGAAAGCTTCTGATATTATCATTCTCTCTCGATATCTTGATATTTTGATATTATCATGCATCTAGATATCACCTTGATGTCATATTTGATAACACGATGGTACCTTGATATTTTGATATTATCATGATATTATCAAATCTGGACATTACCATGATATCATATTTGATAACACGATGGTACCTTGATATTTTGATATTATCAAATCTGGATATCATCATGATATTTTGATATTATCATGATATTATCAAATTTGACAACACGATGGTATCATGATATTTTGATATTATCATGATATTATCAAATCTGGATATCACCTTGATGGCATATTTGATAAGACGATGGAATCTTGATAGCGCACTACACATGAATATATTTCGTTCTTTAATCCACGAGCCGAAACAAGCACACTACACATGAATATAGTTCGTTCTTTAATCCATGAGCCCAAACGTGCACACTACACATGAATATATTTCGTTCTTTAATCCATGAACCGAAACAAACCCAAGACACATGAATATATGTCGTTCTTTAATCCATGAGCCGAAACAAGCACACTACACATGAATATATGTCGTTCTTTAATCCATGAACCGAAACAAACACGCTACACATGAATATATTTCGTTCTTTAATCCACGAGCCGAAACAAGCACACTACACATGAATATATGTCGTTCTTTAATCCATGAACCGAAACAAACACGCTACACATGATGAATATATTTCGTTCTTTAATCCACGAGCCGAAACAAGCACACTACACATGAATATATGTCGTTCTTTAATCCATGAACCGAAACAAACACGCTACACATGATGAATATATTTCGTTCTTTAATCCACGTTATTGAGCACGATGAAAATCAACGTGGAATCATCGCTAAAGCGAGCGGCCAAATGGCACGCGTTTCTATGATCGTGCATGTTCTGGATAACGCAGTTGCCATGGCAAGTCAAGAGTTGGAAGAGTTGGACCAGAATGAAGATGCGAACAATGTCGTAGTAAATATTCCTTCCACCATCCCTAAAGAGTCTGTTCAGCAAGCAATTGCGGTCATGAATTACATTGTAGACACAAAGTTTGCAATGAGTCCTCACAACAAATCACTTTACCTTAGCAAACACTTTATATCTTGAGAGACTTCTTGATATTTTGAGAATATCATGAGATTTTGATAATATCATGATATTCTTGTATCTTGTGCACTGGAGAATATCAAAATATCATTGCCTTGTATCACCTTCAAAATATCATGATATTATCAAGAAAAAATAGAAGAAATGTATAAGAAAATTTTTGATTGATATTCCGCAATACCGCACCTCACTCTGGTGTATCTTCTTTAATAATATTCTTTGCTAGACTGTCGATATCGGTATTGTTTGCGACCTTAAATGATTCATTCCTGTTTCATACGTTTTCTTGGCAACACGGTCAAGTTTGAGGCGGTTTTGGTGTTTTTGTATCAGCTATACGACATTGGATATCCGACGGACAGCCGCAAGTATGAGTCGACTTTGGTAAGTTATAAATGTAAAAGCGAGTCGACGAAAATGATATCGGTAAGAGCGAGATCAACAGTAATTCTGCACGCGGAAACAAGTTGAATGTGTGAAGATCGGGGCTTTCAAGGAGTCTATTGTTGTAGCTAGTCTTCACGACATGAATTGAGTAGCATTGTTACCAATTTAAGACATGTTTTTATTTCATTTTTTGCTACATGTTCCTCGCTACACTGCAAAACTCGTGTGAATGAATGCGAAACAGGAAAGCCCTGTAAGATTTTGCAAGGGTTTCGCCTAATAAACGAAAAGAGATTCGGCATTTTCGTCTAAATGATTACTGTTACCGGGTTAATTTATTCTGGCGGGAAATAATAAGGTAACGCAATTGGCAAACAGCGCGGCCCGCCGTTCATCCAAGATAGAAGCAAGACAAACACCGCACAATGGTAAGTTTTATTTTTTTTATTTTTGGAATATAAAATTTAACTTGGGTTTTCAGTTTCACAATGATCGCTTATGGCAAGCACTGCTATAATAATCAACTTGCTAATCGCGCGCTGACTTATTTCGCTTTACTAACCTCGCGCTAATTTTTTTCTGCCTTACTTAGGTGGTGAGTTCTTTACTGAGCTCTTGTTATCTGTGGGCAGAATATAACCTCGCGCTAAATGATTCTGTCTTACTTGGGTAGTGAGTTCTTTACTGAGCTCTTGTTATCTGTGGGCAGAATATAACCTCGCGCTAAATGATTCTGTCTTACTTGGGAGTGAGTTCTTTACTGAGCTCTTGTTATCTGTGGGCAGAATATAACCTCGCGCTAAATGATTCTGTCTTACTTGGGTGGTGAGTTCTTTACTGAGCTCTTGTTATCTGTGGGCAGAATATAACCTCGCGCTAAATGATTCTGTCTTACTTAGTAGGTGGTGAGTTCTTTACTGGGCTCTTGTTATCTGTGGGCAGAATATAACCTCGCGCTAAATGATTCTGTCTTACTTGGGTGGTGAGTTCTTTACTGAGCTCTTGTTATCTGTGGGCAGAATATAACCTCGCGCTAAATGATTCTGTCTTACTTAGTAGGTGGTGAGTTCTTTACTGGGCTCTTGTTATCTGTGGGCAGAATATAACCTCGCGCTAAATGATTCTGTCTTACTTGGGTGGTGAGTTCTTTACTGAGCTCTTGTTATCTGTGGGCAGAATATAACCTCGCGCTAAATGATTCTGTCTTACTTAGTAGGTGGTGAGTTCTTTACTGGGCTCTTGTTATCTGTGGGCAGAATATTAACCTCGCGCTAAATGATTATTCTGTCTTACTTGCCTCGATGTTTGCTGTTTTCTTGTTAGACAACCCCGTACTCCAGTTAATATCTTTTTTTTTTCTTTCTCTACAGAGAAGCCGCGACTTTTATGACTGTTATTCACTGTACGTTGCGGTAGTTCAACGTGCTAACTACGTTCTTATGTTACCAATCTTAATTACCTTAGCGGAGATTCAATCTCCGCTAAGCTAATTTGCATATTTTTTTTCGAAAGCCTAAGCTCGTCACAGAATTATTGTGACACAGAATTTGTAACACTTAGCAAAGTGCAGCCTTTTCGCAATACTAAACAAAGGCGGGGTTTTTACCTGAAGACCAATTTTTCCAACGCTTTAGGTGGCTGACGCATTTCAGTATTTTCCAGCCCTTACACTTTAATGGAACAGTATACAACTCCTAATCAGGTAACTACTATTGTCAAGAAAATGATCACAACTTAATGACCAATGATTAGGTATTTGTTTCATACCATTACTGTAATAGCAACTGGTGAAGAATAGTAGTACTGGCCCAAAGTATAAGGGCTGGAAAACACTGAAAACCATTTCAGCCGCGTTTCAAGGAATCCAAAAAAGCTTTACTTATCCCATATATATATTTCTTTTGCAGTATTTTGTTAATTTTTGGACGATTTTGGGGGATGTCTGGGAGGCGATAGTTTTTCTCAAAGGATTAGTAAAATTTAGACAAATAAGAAATATTGGAGATTTAATGTGATTTTAAAATTTGAATTTGAAGTTAAAAATTGGTGGACGGACACCAAACAGTCTCCTGACAACCCGGAGTGCTCTTGCGAGAGGGTCAACTGTTTGGAGGTGTTTCCATTCTTTTCTTCAATCCCTTCTTTAAATCTCTTAAAGTTCCATTCAAATTCAGGTAGAACCCCACCTTAAGTTTTGTTCTTGTGAGAAAACAACATAAGTCAAAGGTTGCGTGATATAACCAAGCATGGATTTTAATTCTCCCTCCCTTTCCATCTCCTTAGCCTTTCACCCCCACCTGTCCCTCCCTTTCTACTCTAATTCAATTTAATGTTTGTTTACATTTCCTAACCAATTCAGTATCGTACTAATCTGTGCCAAGCAATCAGATAAGAATAGAAATTTGCCTTAATTTTGATCTCCCATACCAAGACCTTAGAGTATAAACCGCTAATAAAACAAAACACACTTGATAATAATTCTCTGAGGTTATAAACCTTGCAGTATTAACGTACTAACGAACTTGATATAACAAACCCCATGTCGTACTAAGGATTTTTACTGATCAACATAGAAAATAAGTTCACAATGGTTTGTTCCCAAAAGGTTTTTAACTTTACAGAGAGTCTGTATATTGACCTGTAACTTGTATATCGTTTTGAAAAATTCAGAACGAACCGACTTCTGCCCGTTACCATGATATCATGTTGAAAAATTTGCTCGTTCGAAACCGTAGCAAAATCGTTAGAGACAGACAAGATACAGCCCTTTAATGGCAGTCTTTGATTGAAAATCCTGAATTTCGTCAAAATGGGCCAAAATAAAGTTTTAAAATTTCCTTTATCAATATGGTTCTTATCTTTTTATTCAATTCTATGAACTGCTTTTATGCAGTACTGTCCACAAATATTTTAATTTCCTCAAAGTTTCGGGACAAATGGATACAAAATATTTCGTGCAGAATGTAATTTGATTAAGCGAATGTTTTCACGTCTATAAATACTTCAAGCAGTGAATGAAAAACCGTTTTGTTTTCATCGATGAGAACCACTTTCAAATAGTTAATGCATAAAAAATAACAATCAGATCAGAATACAATAATTATTAAGTCTCGCTATTATGTCTCGGCAGAGATACTTCTTTTTTGCAAGTTCAAATGTGTGCAAATTTCGTGTGAAATGTAATTCGATTCCATTGTCTTGTTTACAAACTCTTTCTTAAGAAAGTTGTATTTTCGTGAATAAAACCCATTGGCCTGTTTTGTTTTCCTGATCATGTTTGTCTGTGATTTTTACAAAACATGTGGTCTTTTTTTCGGAACTTTAAGTTGTACAAAAATTCCTATTTTGAACACAAATGTCACTTCCGGAATTTCTCATCTAAAATTCAATTGGTATTTAATTATAATTATTCAAGTTTTCATTTTCAAGTCATCCTTTCCGATTCGATAGCTTTACTGATCTCGTAAAAAATTCCATTCAAGTTCACACCAATACTGTACATTGCCAATGTTTTGCTGATGTCTTGAGAAGTGTCTTACTAACGTCACTAGTCAAATCTAAAATATATCCAAACCAAGTTGTGCAAACATTCTACTCTTTGTGACAGGCGACTTTGACGCCCAACTGTGCGGAAATGAAAATCGACATACTTCTTGCTTAATATATAAAAAAATAGTTTTAAAGTGGAGTCCGCCTCAAAAAAATGTACCGCCAGATCACACAGCTATTTGTAGAAACCAGCAAAGCGTCTAGTTTCAAAGTTTCCCACAAAAACATTGCGTGACATAAATGACGTTACCCCTTTTATTTACAAAAATAGCTTCAACTTGTCAAAGCAACTACAGTTTCACAATGGTGATTATTAGTACTTTACCCCTTAAGCTTTTTTTTCTGTCCTCCCGCCGAAGCAAAGAAGAGAACCAGATTGCAGATTAGCCCAAAAGTCGACCCAGTGTTCCTACAACGATTTACTGTCAAAACGGAAATGAAACCGATTGGCCCAGGCTATCCCCGTCATTTTTAGCCGACAGGAGACTATCGTCTAGGACGACCAAAGGGTAAACTATAATCGGCCACGCCCGATTAATAAAGCTGCCTGATTGTGCCTTTAACTGCTTGTTTCACTCCACTGACTTTCTAACAGTACAAGATTGGGTTAAGAGATGAGTTTAAGAAGATTAGAGTGTCTGTAGCTATCCAAACCACGCCATGTTCAATTCCATTCCCATATAGTGCAGCCGCAATGCACCACGGAACATAGCAAGCAACTAATGCCAACTGCACCCACATAATGCTGGAAACTGTCTTTTTGTATCTTGCTGTGTTTAGTGGAATCCCCTCTCCGTTCTGTTGTACGTGGGGGACATTGTTTTGTACTTGGGCTTGTTGATGTCGTAGTTTGAGGTGGATCCTCGTGTAACAGAAAATCGAAGTTAGCAGGCAAAGTAACAAGACAACAGAGGCTTCCTTAATGGCGATATATCTTTTCCACACCCGGAGGCCCCCAGTTAGAACAGCAATTAGCCAAAAACATGTTATGACTCCACGCACTCGCCTTAATGTTACGACATGTCTGTATCTCAGTCCCAGCAACAGTGCGAGAAGTCTGTCCACACTAATTGCTGTCGACGTCAAGGCAGATACGCCACATAAAATATAACTCAAAGCTACATTGATGTTGTTAACATAGAACAAAGCATTCACGTTCATCTTTATTATACGAGAGATGATACGGGTAGCATAAATTGGTTGTATAATAAGACCAACGCAAAGATCAGTGACCGCCAGACATCGAAAGAAAAGTTTTGTCGCAGGATGAATAGATGAAACATTAATTATAGCAAAAAGGATCAGATCATTGCCCACAGCAGCGGTGATGGAAAGAAAAATGTTCAAAGCTGAATAAAATTCAACTATGCCTGCTGGTGGTGCGCTGAGTGCTTGGTTTAGTTTGCTTGTGAGTTTCCTTCTCCAGTAAAGTTTGTCGTTGCTCTTGGGTGGTCAGAAAATTAAGCTCGCCTTGAAGAGTGCTTAAAGTTGAGGAAGGTACAAACTTTTGAGGAATGAAGTATCAACTTGCAGCTTTGTTTTTGAAATGATGATTTTATATGTCGCTTTTAACACGACCTCTTGTGCTGTGCGTGTATTTTTTTGACAGGACTTCCTAATAATCCTTAAAAGCCAAGTGTTTATTGCATTATTTGACTATTTTCTTGCACGTTTGATATTAAAACTGATAGATCTGTCAGTTGCTTGATAAAACGTTGCAAATTAACCAGTGAAACAAACGATTCAGCTTGCAGCTTTGTTAGTGAGATGGTAAGTGTCTTTTCACCTGTCTTCCTATTTATCCTAAGGCCCAGTTTTAATTGCATTAGACCTTAAAATTACGTCATTCGTCCATTTTCGTGAACATTTGAGTTTTAATTTGATATACTATTTGTCAGTTGCTTGATATTACATCACATACTATTTATCAAACAAA
This sequence comes from Oculina patagonica, assembly GCF_052425735.1. Lineage (NCBI taxonomy): Eukaryota > Metazoa > Cnidaria > Anthozoa > Scleractinia > Oculinidae > Oculina > Oculina patagonica. The sequence continues at coordinate 14,680,858 of NC_135759.1, read as the reverse complement.
AACAATTGACAATAAGCTATTTTTCCAATAGTTCTACCGTTCTTTCTGGGCAGAGCCTTTAAGTAGAAGTTAAATCCAGTAATTTTAAAACATAAATCCTATTTTTGTAATCACTCAACATAGAACATCGCGCTTGATTATATTTCGGAGTTTAGGAACAAAAAATATCCACGATGCATTTAGACTTTGTAAGATGCTGAAGCTGTATATGTAGATCCATTATCTCAAAAATTTTATATCCGGGGAAAATTTTTCCTCGTCATTTATCAATTTCAACCAATGGCAATTATTGATCACAGGATATTGCAATAGTCAAACAAATATTTAACAATTATTCCATGAGTCCGCGTTGGATACGAGGTGGTAAATAGCCAACGAGGCGCGAAGCGCCGAGTTGGCTATAACGACTCGTATCCAACAAGGGCGAATGGAATAATTGTTTTATTAAATTCTTCTCAAGTTCACTGAACTTGAAAATCGAATGGACATTTCATTTTGATGTAAACGAAGTGATAGTATGAGGAGGCGCGAAAATTTCTGGCGCGGTGTTCACTTCTTGAGTTGAATGAAACATACGAGGAAAGCGAGCAAGAGAGTTTTCTTCAGAAGATTTTCCTCAAACAATCCCCTCTTGAAAGTCGTCTAAATATCATGGAAATTGTGACAACAGTTAAGATTTACGAGAAGATCCGAAGCAAAACCTTTTCTGGAAACTACAAGTCTTGTGCAAGTCGAACGAGGCAAGTGTTTAATTTGTACTTCTTTACGGCTCCACGGCTGTCATCAAGACTGCTATATTATTTGAAGCGAAATTGAGCTCAAAGTGGAACAGGTTTACTAAAGTATGAAAGGACAAAACCAAGATTGAAAGGTAACAAACTTTACTGAAGTGCTGAGCCTAGTTTTATGACGTACACTGAATGAAACTGTGTCAGTTTGCCGTTCTTTCGTAAATTATTTGCTGCTTTTATACTTTATTCACTCGCTCTTGCTGTGCGTTCAGTTTAAAAGTATTATTAATTACACTTTTCGCATCTATCCTTTTGTTTTGCGTAGTTTAATTTACTATGGCATTTCTTTGGTTTTTGTAGGCACCGCTAATTATTTCTTGTTCATAAAGCTCGCCAAATTTGCTGTTCAAAACCATTTTGATGGAACTGTCGCTTCCCGCAGAAAAATTTTAGTTTGGCAACAGTAACGCAATCATTTTCCAAATAAGGTCAAACTAAGGTATACGAGCTGACAACCGGGATTGAGTGAACCAATCAGAATGCTAGAAATGCAATATCCGTGGCTGAAAATTTAATAATAGCATATTCTGCTTAGAGTCGACAATTTACAGAATAATCGTCTCTATAACAAAATTTTCGATTTTGATTGGTTCTGCACGCGCCTATTTGTAATAGTAATTGGACTGAGTGGAGTACAATTCAGGGAGTAATCGGGCGAGTCATTTCGAAATCGGCCGAGCGCGCAGCGCGAGGCCGATTTGAAATTACGAGCAAGATTACTCTCTGAATTGTACGACACGAGGTTCAATTACTAATTAATCGTGTCAATAACAAAATTCGAGGTTAGGAAGTCTTTAGGAACATTTTCTGTAAGAAAAAGTCAAAGGTAAATTCAATTGGTTGCACACAAAGTTAGAAAACAGCAAGAAAAAACCCATTGAAATGCGCGTGATTGACGCGCGGATGGCGTAGGTGTCCAATTACAGGTATCCAATTTGAAGTTGCTCAAATTGGATACCTGTAATTGGACACCCACGTGATCGCGCGCCGATTACGCGACAAATAGGCGCGCGCAGAACCAATCAAAATCGAGAATTTTGTTATAGATACGATTAGTCGCGTAATCGGCGCGCGATCACGTGGGTGTCCAATTACAGGTATCCAATTTGAGCAACTTCAAATTGGATACCTGTAATTGGACACCTACGCCATTCGCGCGTGTAATCACGCGCATTTGAATGGATTCTTTCTTGCTGTTTTTCTGCTTTTTGCACAACCAATTAAATTAACTTTTGACTTTTTCTTACAAAAAAGGTTCTCAAAGACTTCCTAACCTTGAATTTTGTTATTTATACGATTAATTAGTAATTGGACCTCGTGTCGTACAATTCAGAGAGTAATCGTGCTCGTAATTTCAAATCGAAATCAAATTGAAATTACTCGCCCGATTACTCTCTGAATTGTACTCCACTCATTCCAATTACTATTACTAATTCTACGAGACTATACCTTATAATCCCTTGTAATGCCATTATGATTATATTTGCGATTGCTTATTTTTAATTTGAGTTTCTGACAATTGTTTCTTATTCTACATTGGGATATGCTCTATATATACTTCGTAGACAGAAAGAAAATTGTCGTTTAATTCAGAGCAAGAGAGAAAATCGATAGGTAACTATACTTGTTTACGAGAAAACGATGATTTACCTCTGTGGCGCATAAAACAACAGCCGCCATATTTTAAAATCAAAAATTATTGGCAGGAAGGATGCGCAATAGGCCATATTCGTATTCTCAGTATTGGACTGGAACTAGCTTGCAATGGAGACTAATGCGGGGAATCTTTTCAAATGAAAATGACTTTTTTTTAATGATATTCCCCCGCATTAGCCTCCATTGCAAGCTAGTTCCAGTCCAATACCGAGAATACGAATATGATCTATTCGACAAATTTAAAGTAAACGCCAAGTGTGCACTATTGAGTCATAAGGCGAACGGGAAGTTAAAAAGCACAAAAGAAGCATAAGAACAAAGGAATCTAAGTAACCAATCACAACAAAGTTAAACAACAAAATGAAACACGAAGCAAGGAAGCGCAACCGGCGCCAAGCGCGGGAAAACGCACTTGACCAATTCGTGATTGGTTTTGCTTTTACATCTGATTGGTTAAGCAGATGGCGCGAATTTCTTTTGTGTTCGTGATTGGACCAATCATGTTCCATATTTCACTGTCTGCTAATGTTTTAGGTTAGGTTTCACAACAGACATTTAACGGTTTATGCCGATTCCACTTTGGATGAGTGCAAATCTATAACATTATGACCTATTCTTGGTTTTCACGTGACGTCATCAAAATTCTAAATCCAGAATCGCGAGCCCCCTGACTTTTTATCCTTCAGTAGCTATTAGACGTCCTTAATATATATCTTATTGAAGATTTTCAGCTCGATAGCATCCACCGTCTTTGAGAAATAACATTTTGAATTTCGGAGTTTTGCGCCACACGACATCAGAATGGCCGCCTGAAAGCTGTCACGTATGCTTAAAAAGAATGCCTCATCCTGTTATTTTTAACGATCTGGACAATTGAGGCTTCACAAGAAGTGTTTATATGAATGTTTACGTGTTCACGAAGGTGAACTGACCGCGCTTTATAGCAGAAGTGAATGCCAGATGTTTTCATTGATTCCCGGCGGTCATCTTGGTGCCCCTCCACATGGGATCCAACATGGTGTTTCCATACTGTGCTCTCTAAATTTGTGTTAAACATTATGACGGATAACTCGAGTACGGGATACCGTACAGACCTGAGACTTGGATACGTAGACTATCTTGTTATTTTCTACAACCTGTAAAATTCTTGATTTGTTTAACTCAATAGCTTTGGATTTATTTTTTGCAGCGCGTGACAGTATCGTTACTTGCGTGACAGTGAAAACCAGCAATACCAGAGTTAAAACAGTCTGGTTTATAACAAAGTCCGAGTAATGTATTGTGTATAATGGGAGACAAAATATTGTATGATAACAGAAAATTCAGATAACTCAAGTTAAAAAAATATATTAAAAAGGATACACCGTTCAATTGTGTATCTTTTGATGACAATAACTTTATCTAACCCAATATTTGTGTTTTAACTTGAAGAACGAATTGAAAAATGTTTTCAGACCAGCTTTTTTTTACCAAATAAACAATCTTTTATTCGACCGTGTTGTGACGACAATAACTTCTGGTTCAATTTCAAGTTCAAGTTCAACAAAATTAGAACACGAAGCAGAGGGTCAAAAATAGGTTTGGCGGGATGCGGAATGGCGGCTCAAAATCAAGGCGGGATGCGGGATGTGAAAAATTTCAGTGGCGGGATACGGGATGAAATTGTTTTGGCGGGACCGGGATGTGTTACTTTTTGTAGGCGGGATGTGTGATGTTCTGAAATTTGAGGGGAGATGAAGTATCAAACACGATCTTTGTTGTTAGATAAACTTTGTTTCGGCGACTGTTGTGTTTCTGCCAAAATAAATAGTTTTAATTTCGCGACCAATTACAAACAACGTGACTAATTTTTCGACCAATTATAAACAACGTGACTAATTTCTCGACCAATCATAAACAACGTGACTAACTTAGGTATACAGAGCAGGAGTTCCCCATGCACTTAAATATGGTATTTAAAACAGTTTTAATTTCTCTACCAATTATAAACAACGTGACTCTAAACTAAGTACACAGAGTAGGAGTTTCTCGTGCATTTTTAACAAGCCGATAAAACTACAGTTTAATTTGTTGACAGATAATAACTTAGTACACATGTCAAGTACATGTGACCAACCTATATGCAGACAAAACGAACGTGACTCTGAACTATGTACACAGAGCAGGAGTTTCTCGTGCATTTTTACTCGACAGATTAAAAAGCGATGTGACTATCGTAAGTACACATGTCAAGTACATGTGGCCAACCTATTTACACACAAAACAAACGTGACTCTGAACTAAGTACACAGAGCAGGAGTTTCTCGGGCATCAACAAATTTGATATTTTCATTTTTGAAATAAGCCGTTCTCCCTCAAACAAATCCTTTATATTTCGATGGTTGTTCAGTGTGCTGGCATTCATCTTCTGCGGATTTTTCAAAGGTGGGTTTGCATCTCGCTCGGCTGCAATGACATCTGAGCTAATTTGTCTTATATGCTTGTACTTCGCTGCTCAGAATGTAATATGTTAGTTGGTTGCCATTGTGTTTATCCGCTAGAAGCTTCTGCCTGTTAAATCTGCTGGAAAAATTCCCTTCATCAGGGATGCCTTAGAGAGATCGCTGTATTTACGAAACATTTCGTTAATGAACAACTCTTGTTAATGGTGCAGGGGAGTTGTGACTACATAAGTTCGCCGTCGAACATTTAAGAAACCGAGAGATTCGCCGAAGTTGTCAAAATTCTTTCCTTTGCTGTCGCCATAGTCGCTATTTCAACACAAGTCTTGTCGTTCGTCACAATTTTATTTCTTCTATGTGGATGTTAAAATGCTGCGTCGCTTCTCGGAATTTATTCTAGCAGGACCTCGGAAAAGAGTCTAAAACCAGCTTGCATTTCAAGGTCTTCTAAAGTTGTTTAACAATTTTAACTCTTTTAAAGCTCAAACAAACTGTTTTCACTGCGCATGCAACCGATATTTTCTCCAGGTAGAGAAAAAATCAGCTGTTTCCCGACTAGTGACTAACAAGAACAGCGGAATCCCACCCTCCATCCGGGCAGTGAAACTTGTGAGTTTGAGGGTGAAGGTTTTGTAAAAAAAGGACAGTGGTTTGGCCATCTCAGTAAGCTACTTTGCCTGTCGACTTTCTAGTCGGAATAACATCTCTATTTACCTGTCCTTTACGGTTTAACAATCGATTCGTTTTACAAAACCTATGCCTGAAGTACTAAACTGAAAAAGTAAAAAAATCGCATTTGTGGCATAACTGTGGCGTTTACAGCGGTCGAAGCAAGCACGTGCAACCGGCGCCAAGCGGGGGAAACCGCACGTGACCAAGTCGTGTTTGCTTTTGCTTTTGCATCTGATTGGTTAAGCAGATGGTGCGAATTTCTTTTGTGTTCGTGTTCGTGATTGGACCAATCATGTTCCACATTTCACTGTCTGCTAATGTTCGATGTCACGAACAGCGCATCAAGCAAAAACCACAAAAAAATTGAACCCAGAGTCAGAACATTCGAAACCGCCATTAGCAAAGTAATCAATTTTAAACGCAGCGGTGGCACAAGTCGAAACTCCGCGACAAAAATTCGTTTGAGCCCAGGGACAAAAATAATAATCAGAAACCTTTTTTAATTTTTTTTTCGAAAACAGAATATTTGCTTTCGAAAACATTTACCGAAGAATTTTTATTTTCCAACAGTACAAGATTGGGTTTAGTGATGAATTTAAAAAGATTAGAGTCTCTGTAGCTATCAAAGCCACGAAATATTCAATTCCATTCCCGTTTAGTACAACGACAATTACCCACGGAACATAGCAGGCAACTAATGCCAACTGCACCCACATAATGCTGGAAACTGTCTTTTTTTGTATCTTGCTATGTTTACTGGAATCCCTTTTCCATGCCATTTCCATTGGCCGTCGACATATTCACCTGTTACCTCAACTGGACGTTTAAAACAAAACGTTCTCTGTTATTTATTCAAGCGATCATGCAACGTTTTCGCAGTCCGTGTTGACGTTTAGATGCTACCGACGGGTGGTATATTTGTATACACCTCCAAGACTTGACAATTTATTTTTTAAACTATGCAAGACTTCACAAGCTAACAGTTTGTTATTTCAGAAACATGCAGTGTTTCTCGCAGAAATAATTTCACTGAGTTCTAATGCCAGCTGGATTATGAAACGCATTTTCTTTAGTTTCACCAATTTGACAATTATCATATATTTTTCCATAAATTAATAATAAGTCACGGAATCAAATAAGTCGCTGTTCTTGTGAAACCTAACATTATGTCTGTTGTGACACTGATCTAAACTTGCGTCTACATTTAACTTTATGTCGATCTACACAGCTAGTCTTTTAAAAACAGTAAAGCTTCCTGATTGTGCCTTTAACTGCTTGTTTCACTTCCCTGATTTTCCAACAGTACAAAATCGGGTTTAGTGATGAGTTTAAGAAGACTAGAGTTGACGTAGCTAACCAAGCCACGTAATGTTTAATTCCATCCGCATCTAGTACAGCCACAATCATCCAAGGAACATAGCAGGCAACTAATGCCAACTGCACCCACATAATGCTGGAAACTGTCCTTTTGTATCTTGCTATGTTTAGAGGAATCCCTTCTCTGTTCTGTTGTCCGTGGGGGACATTGCTTTTTACTAGGACTTGTTGATGCCGTAGTTTGAGGTGGATCCTCGTGTAACAGAAAATGGAAGTTAACAGGCAAAGTATTAAGACAACAGAGGCTTCCTTATAGGCGATATCTCTTCTCCATACCCAGAGCCATCCACTAAATGCAGCAATTAGCCAAAAAGAAGTTATGACTACCTTAATTCGCCTCAGTGTTGCGACATGCCTGTATCTCAGTCCCAGCAACAGTGCGAGAAATCTGTCCAAACTTATCGCTGTCGACGTCAAGGCAGATACGCAACATAAAATAAAACTTGAAGCTCCCCAAACGTTGTCAACGTAGTACAGCACATTAACGTTCATCTTTACTATACGAGACAAAATGCGGGTAGCATACAATGGTTGTACAATAAGACCTACGCAAAGATCAGTGACCGCCAGACATCGAAAGAAAAGTTTTGTTGGAGGATGAATAGAAGAGGCATCCTTCAGAGCAAAAACGATCAGAGCATTGTTGATAGCTGCGGTGATGGAAAGAAAAATGTTCAAAGCTAAAAAAAATTCAGCTATGCCTGCTGGTGGTGCGCTGAGTGCTTGGTTCAGCTCCCTTGTGTAGTTTCCTTCTCCAGCAACGTTTGCCATTGTTCTTGGGTGGCGGGAAAATTAAGCTTGCCTTGAAGAGTTCTTGAAGTCGAGGAAGGTACAAAGCGTCGAGAAAAAAAAGCATCAACTTGCAGGTTTGTTATTGGGATGATGATTTCATATATTGCTGATAACCGTCCGTCTTGTGCTTTGTGTGTGTGTGTGTGTGTGTGTTTTTTTTACAGGACTTCCTATTAAAGGCCAAGGGCTTATTGCATTATACTTTTAAATCTGGCAATTTGACCATTTTCTTGAACGTTTGAGTTTAAAACTGGCAGTTACTTAGATACTACATGGCATCCTAATTAAAAAACAAAAACAATTGTGATAGCGATTGTTTAGTTTTTCTAAGGGGTTAGAGTATACCTAACGAACGAATGAAATTGTTTCGATCGCATATCTTATTAACAAGAGATTTTGATGAAAAGCATGTGCGCATTTAAAGTTTTGCTGTTAATTAGGGGCAGAGCGCTTGAGTCTAATGATTGATATAACAAAAAAAAATATGGAAACAGTTCTCTTGCTACTAAAATAAAACCTATCTTTCTAATTACGCGCTTGGCACATCGGGCCTTATTACTAAAAATCCTTTATAATTGTGATTGAGGGTATTGAGTAAGCTGTATAAACAACCATTTGTATTTTGCATTTAGACATTTCAAGATGCTTAAACTGTATAGATCAATATCTAACTGGATTTGTAAAATGTGGTCAACGAAAAGTGACCTGAGTGTTTTTGACCACGTACATTGCACTGCGACATGGCTAAAAATAGGCCCAGAAAAAAAATTTACAACGGCGCTGAAAGATAGATAAGAAAGAGGTCAACGAAAAGTGACCTAAGTGTTTTTGACCACGTACATTACACTGCGACATGGCTAAAAACATGCCCAGAAAAAAAAATGAACAACGGCAATGAAAGGTAGATAAGAAAGAGGAGAAGCGAAAAAAAGACTGACATTCACTTTAGTTTTTATATCATCTACTTTGGAGATAGTTTCTGGCGAGAAAAAAAAAAAACGCGTTTACGGCGATTTGCGCTTGAAACGGTGAAAATTTCATAACCTGGTTTTAATAAATCCGGTCAGATATATACAAGAGTTTTAAGGCCGTACAAAATTGTTTCCTCGAAATTTATCAGTTTCAACCGGTGGCAATTGCTGATCACCGATTATTGCAATTGTCATGAAATTTAAGCATATACGCCTCAGAGGCGACAATTAATAGAATAATTATAGGATACTTCACCAACCTACATAATGACAGTTCATCCTGCAGAGAAATTACTCCAGATGGGGACACCTGCATAGGAAATAGAAATAACTTGATAAAAATGAAAGGAGATTCGTATTTTTATGGCAATTGATCATTCATAAGAACTTAAATTTACCATTTTGTCAAATGTTTTCATTTCTCGTGAATAGGCTATTTCGTTATTCCTGAGATGGTCTTTGCTTCTCTTTCTAGTAAATAAACGACTGTGTTTTGCATGAAAAATCATTGATATAAAAATGGGTTTGGTTTAAATAAAAATTTGCCAGTGATCTCAATCTCGCCCAGACGAGAAGAGTTAACGGCCATTTTTAATAACAAGACGACGGACGTTTGAGAGAAACGCTCATTTTATGTGAAAAGTTTTGTATGAGGGCCAACATCTAGCCATTTGTCTTTTTTCTCCATCTTACAAAGTGATGTTTTAGTTTTCTAAGGTGTTAGAGTACACCTAAAGACCGAATAAAATACATTCAGGCCACTTTCCAAAGTCTCGAATTATTTGTCAGTAAACTGCTCTATTTGACCCTCTATTCAACGGCCACCTCTATTAAGCGGCCGCGGCCACCTTCATCCTGCACAAGTGTATTTTTTTATCATATGGTTTTTAACCTCTATAAAGCGGCCAGCAAATTATATTTCCAAGCAAAATTGGTGAAATATCTTGAGCACAATTTTTTCACGTACTAACTGTTGATGCAAAAAGGCCTAAGAAACTTGTCAACGATGTTTTGCATCTTTTTCTGTCAACGATGTTTTGCATCTATTTCTGTACATTATCAACCCGAAGAAATACACTGTACATTTCAACTACGTGGCTTCTGTGGTAGAGCTAGAACTATGCATTGGCTGGAAACGCACTTGATGTTGTGTTACAATGAATTAGAATTTATCTTCATCACTTTTTAAAATAATTTTGCTATATAGAGTCAATAAATCATGTTTACTGCAATTCCTATCCAATTTATATTGTACCTCTATTAAGCGGCCAACCTCTATTAAGTGGCCACTTTTCAAAGTCCCGTGGGTGGCCGCTTAATAGAGGTCGGTCTGTAGTTTCGAACACCGACATATCTTTTTAACAAAAGGTTTCAAATTTAACAAAGGTTTCAAATGGTAGATTTGTTGCCAGTTGCCAGAGAATAGAACCTCGCTTGCTAATTGTCAAAAATAAGATTGTGCTATTCTATTTCGTTTTTTTTCGCTGTTTTAGCATGTATAATTTGAGAATAAAATCGGTCACATATCGTACACAAGTGTTTAGCAAATGAACGGGTGTGTTTAAAGTTCCGGCTTATTAGCGGCAGAGTCTATTAGTGTTTTTCGTTTGATGAACGTTCGTTTTTTGAGCTGAAAACAATTTGTCAGCATCAAAACAATTAAAATGGAGCTATTTTTCTAATCACTCACAAAACACATCCGGCTGATTAAAATCCTGCGAACTGTAAATAGTTAAAAATCTGCCTCATATGCGCATGTATTGAGCAAGCAGCAAAGAAGGATGTTTTGTTTTACATTTTTGCTGATTCAAGAACGCAATGTATTTCCATGGACACAAGCTGGTTAATGATTTGACAAACGCCCCTCCCCCACCCCCTCCGAAGGCTTCATGGAGGTTTTATCTCGTTTAAGGTCGCGGGTAGCCTGTTTCAGGCGTTCGGTTAGTCAACTAACCGAACGCCTGGAACAGGCTAGGTCGCGGGGGATACCTACAGCATGAATAAATTCATGAAGGGAAATTTTGCTTGACCTGCATCTTTTAAAACGCTTATTTCTCAGCTGTTATGGGTGCGATGAAGCTCAAATTTTACAGAGACATAAAGAAATGATGAAAGATTATAAATGTCGTCTTTTATTTGGTAGATTGCATTTACCGGCGATGTTATAGCCTCGTGAGTGCCAAACTGGGAAAAACATGATTTTGTGGCAGAGTTTGCGGAACGAGTAGGAGACAGCACACTGTGATCTTGTCAAAAACTAATCAGCCAATACCTATAGAGTGCCATAACAGAAGCGGATTTTTTTAATTTAATGTTTGCCAGAAAGTTAAGCGCGCAAATTTGAATTTAATGTCTTCTAATTCTTTCTAAAAGCGCTCTTTTAAAATTCCGCTTCTGTTATGACACACTACCGGTATTCATAGTGGCAAGATTTCCGCACAGGACCCTACATTAATTATGCATACAATTTTCTGACTGATTCGTTCTTTTCATGATTGCTGTTTATGTACAGTGATAGTATGAAATAGTTGCATACATAATTATGTAGGGTCCTGTGCGGAAATCTTTCCTTCATAGTTTACCTATATCTGTAATGGCAAGTCATGAAGTTCTGTATCCGTGCTGTATTCTCTGCCACAAAATTGTCGGAAAAGTTCAAACTTTGAGATTTCCGAAGGTGTCCCGACCTAAATACGATCATTTTGCCAAGGAGAGATGTAATTATGGTAATTATATCCCACGCTTTTATGGTGAGAACAATGCGTTTTTAAAAAGGACATGATTTTTTATGCCGAATATTTTTGTGATTACAGTCGAAGCTCTCACAAGCGGACACCCTCGGGACGCGAAAAAAGTGTCCGCAACTGGAGCTGGCCGCTTACGAGAATGGTTCTTGTAAGCGGCCACTAGAGGTGTAGGGGATAGATGGCCGCTTATGGGAGCTTGCCCAGCTAACATTATGGTAATATGCATGTTGGTGGTGTTTCGAAATGTAACCGGACGTGTATGACAACAAAACAAACACTAAAATATGGTACTGTAATTACAGAAAAATCAAACGGAACGGCGATGTGAAGTTGATTGATTAATTCAAGATACAGAGGTTTTTTATATGATTATCTTTGCAGTGTCCGCTTACGGGAGCTTAACTGAACAAAGAAAAAGTCTAAGTCGTAATCTCGGAAAGTGTCCGCGGCCGCTTACGGGAATGTCCGCTTACGAAAATGTAAAAATACAAAGTTTGTATGGGAGTAAAAACGGGGTTTCTAACAAGGTGGCCGTAAGTAGAGCTGTCCGCTTACGAGAGTGTCCGTTAAGAGAGCTTCGACTGTACTCTAAGTTGCAGAAATATTCAAATTTAAATGAAAATAAGCTCAAAGACTTCCTCACAATCTATATGAACGTATATCGCTAACTGTTGTTTTAAATTGGTTAAAATATCAAAGAAACAGGGATTTTTTACAATCACGCGCACGCTCCCATATTTTAATTTGTCCAGTCATAAATATCTCGTAAAGTTGTCGATGTCAGTCGTTGTACTTCGTGCATACGCTTTAAATAAATGCATAATGATGAGCCTAAGGTGTCCCCCGCGACCTTAACATGAAGTAGTCATGACATTCATGGTTACGGAAAATGCGCCGGATGCTGCGTCACTCATTTGAAGGTAATAATAATATAATTGTTTTTATTATTGATTCAAAATATTTCTCCGTTTCTGATTGGCTTTTAATCTCCGGTTAATTCCAACTTACCGGCTAGCGCCGACCAAATTTGGAAGAAGGTTCTATTATACGACGATTGACCAACATCAAGAAATTAACTGATCGCAACCTCGTTCCCACGTCATTAACCGATCGCAACCTCGTTCCCACGTTACACGGCAACTGCTCTGATGCAGAACGACTTGTAATGCGGGAAAATAGCGAGATTTGTGCAGTACGACGAGCAGAAAATTAAGAATACAAGGACAGTTTTAACACCATAAAAGCAACGAAGGTGAGTCAAACGATTTTCAAAGCTTAACTTTAAGAAAAACTAATTCCTGGACCAGCGACAGCGGAGGACTTGGAGCGGCTTTACGAAAAATCAACGTCGAAGTAAGCAAGAACGATGTTAAACGCTTTTTGAAAACGTCGCTTTGTGTCGTCAGATTTAGCCTCAAGCAACTGCTGAATATCAACATTATAAAGAACAAGAAATTTTTATGAAGGTAACCGAGTTTTCAAGTTTAAATCAAATTTTAAAGCGAAATTTGTTGTATATTGTGTACTTTGGCTACTGTCAAACCCCTATTAAATTTATTTTGTGCATTTGGAGCTCTGGTACATCACGTGGTAATCACGTGGTACAAAACAGATTTGACTAGATCTCTCCTTCGGCATCGCCCACCCGCGAGATCTGGGAACGAGATTAATAATGGTCTTCTCATGCGCATTTAAGTCTGTCAGTGATTTTGCTGGAAATGATATTCTGCTTATGCGCAGTTGTGCCCACTTCTGAGAAAGTGGCAATCTCGAGCCTAGAGTCCGTCTAGTCGGTCAGCGGTACGGGACAGACTCTGGGAAACTGGACTGAATTGATCAGATCAATTTTTTACTACTACTACTGATGAAGTCAGCACTGCCGAAACGTTTAGTATTTTACATTGAACTTTCCAGCGTTAAACTTTACATTTAATCCAATGTCTTCAGATCAATTTTAGGTCGATTTCAGGTAAATCCTTGGTTTTCCTGTTTTTATTGCGCATGCTCTCAGGTCTACGCGGAAGTAAATTTTTCCAGAACGGAAGTAAATCGAGAAAGTTGAACTATTTCTAACACAGTATCGACAGAACTGGTGTTTATCGAAGCAATAAAAGTAACAAAAACGTTCTGCAGTTAACAAAAGAGAGAGTCAGTTATTTTAGTCCGCAACCCGGAAATACTTATCATCGAGGCACGATATATACTTTTTAGTCCGTACTCCCCAATGGAATACTAATCATTAGCTGGCAACGTTTTTTTATTTGTCTGTAAGGTGGCGCAGCGTCATGGAACAAGCTTAAAATATTAATAATTTTATGTGCACACATACGCTTGCCAGAACACTTGTACATTGTACAATATGCTGAAAACGGAAACAGTGCGGCCTTATTTAGCATTGTTTTCCATTGGATGCGTTTTTCTTCTGAAGGCTTTGCTTCGATACAGCTTAAAAAGAGCATTGTCACGATATTTTAAGTCATTTTTCTGATTACTTCCAAATTGAAAAAAAAAAACTTAAAATAATAGTTGTATAATGTAGGGAAACAACAAAGGAGTAATCAAAACGCGAAAATAACCAATGATGGTTTCGACTGACGAAGATAAAGATGGATTACGAACGACAAACTTGAAAAAAACTTGCCAGTTTTTTTCAAGATGAGTTGTCCGTGACTGAGCTCCTTTAAGATTCAGTTGCATGATTTTACGGGCCTGTTACCAGTACGAGTCTAGTACGCAAAAGACCGCTACTCTCGCAGTACAAGACTTTAACTGCTTTGACCTTTTAAAAAAAAATCATAGGAAAATTCCTTTCTATTATTGTCTGCCGCTCATTATGCAGCTATCAGTTTGGTAAGTTATTTGCGGCCATAATATGCGCTCGTCAATTCAAAAATTCTATATAGGTTATTTTGATCGGCTTGATCAGGAAAATCGAACAACATGTACTGATACAGCAGTCCGGCTGTATTTTTTTTACAGCCTCCGCGGTATTATTAAATTTGCCGTGCATTTTCGTTGTTAATTTTAAAATTCGCTTCTCTTCACGCTTTCTTCGATAATCATCTTTAAAACTGGTTCCTTGTTTCTCAGATTTTGCTGAGGTACATCGACAACATTTTAAAAACTAGTCGAAATCACAGCGCGCTGTAAGAGGGTCTGAATGGGGGGTCCACATGTCGGTAGTCGGTTAAAAATTCCTTACTTTGTCGGTCGTCGGTTAAAATTTTCGACCTTTGTCGGTTGTCGGTAAATCTCAGTTAATGATTAAAAGTGCAAGTTAATTATTAATATTTGTTATTTAATTAATCACAACATTACAAAATTATGTCGACGGTGTTATGATCATCTTCTTTCTGGTTTTCGTTAGAATAAATAATGTTTTTGACAGCGAAACAGATTATGACACCTTTCGCGGCTCAAGCGAAGGAACCTGGTGTGAGGTATGTTAGAAATGCTAGGATAATATCCTAGCATTCTTCTGAAGTACTTACAGTTGACGCCGCTTTCGTCCCCTCATACAACTCGATGCAGTCATGATTTTTGAACATAGATTCTAAGCTTAAAGGTCAGTAGTGCTCCGTTTCGTAAGTTACAGATCGGCTTTTTTTTACGAAACAAGGTTTGGTTACGTGACAGACATTTGCGTGACTGCTTTATTTTTCGTTACCAAGGTTACCAAGTTAATGGAGCAATTATGTTACTATAGACTCTTGGTTTTAGGCCATCGTAACTTGATTAAAAATATAACACAAACAGCGGTGATAAACATTATGAAAAATCGCATTTTTATAAACTTGACGTTTCGTTTGCTAAGCTACATACATTTTCAAAAGTATGACCGTTAAAATTTTTGGCAACTATTTATATATTGTATGAAAGGGGTCTAGTTCATGAATGTATAAGGTCTCTTTAATCTTGCAGTGGAGGTCAGTTTTGCCTGATGCAAGGATTTCAAAATGATCACATTTGATGTTATGGCCTGTGGTTTTTATGTGATCAGCAATAGCTGATGGATGGTCGCATTTAGTGAGGGCCTTAAAGTGTTCAGTTTTTCTGTCATGAAGTCGTCGTTTTGTTTTTCCTATGTAAACATCGTCACAGTCCCAGCAGCTAGCTTTGTAGATGACCTTAGATCGTTGAGAACGGTTGAGGCGGTCTTTGTACGGAAAGAAGGATTTGATGCGGCGTGTGTTCTGAAAAATGATCTTGAGGTTGACGAAAGAGTAGAAATCGGATACACAGGATTTAAGGCGTTTAGTGATTTGGATGTTCGGCCATAGTAGGGTAACAATATATAAATACAATATTTACATAGTTGCCAAAAATTTTAACGGTCATACTTTTGAAAATGTATGTAGCTTAGCATACGAAACGTCAAGTTTATAAAAATGCGATTTTTCATAATGTTTATCACCGCTGTTGGTGTTATATTTTTAATCAAATTATGTTACTGTTTATGTCACTACCTTATAAAAAGAATCTGTAAAAAGCCGATCGATGCATTAGGGGCGTTAGTCTGAACATTTCAGACTATAGGGGCGTTTGGTTTAACCACAGTCTATGCGTTTTTCCGCGCTCCTTCTAGTCCCTAAGTCCAATCCAAATAGTTTAATTCATCATTCTCATCCCGCGATGCCTTTGGTCAGCGTTATCAATAAGCTCGCGCGCGACAAGCACAAAGAAAGAGCGTTCGCCTCAGAGGAAGTCAGAGCGTCTGTTTTGGAAGCTTGCAGAAGTGTTGGTTTTAATCAAGTGAATAGCAAAGGATTCTCCTTGTGAAGGTAAG
Organism: Oculina patagonica; assembly: GCF_052425735.1. NCBI lineage: Eukaryota > Metazoa > Cnidaria > Anthozoa > Scleractinia > Oculinidae > Oculina > Oculina patagonica. The sequence continues at coordinate 14,664,625 of NC_135759.1, read as the reverse complement.
TAAACGTTATAATGTTGTTTTGGACATAGGGGATTCCTTTGGTGCTAAAAAACTTGGCTCAAAAATTGAGCCTCGATCGTTTTAAATCGGCAGGGCGCTTGCAGAGTTGCTATGCATTTTGCTCGAGTCGAGTTCAACTCAGTGTCAACTGAATTGTTGAAAAGTAAACCACATCGTCTTTTTCGTCGATTTACAATCATGTCAATCATATACGGTAATCATTTATCACATCTGGCAATCAAAGTGAAACATTGAGGCTTTTTTGAAACCTTATACTTGCAAAGTTTTCGACGCCATCTTAAGCCTCGGCGGCTAAACTTCAGAATACCCGGCCACAATTCCGTGACATTAAAGTTCTGCTCCCGCAGTCCCGCAGTCAATAAATATTTGCATATGGAAACAAAAGAGAAATACATAAGAAGCATGCTCCCGCAGTCCTGTAGTCCCGTAGTCATCCGCAAATAAAAAACTTACGCTAACGCATGAAAATACTACGTTCTTTAATCCATGAGCCGAAACACGCTACACATGAATATTCCTCGTTCTATAATCCATGAGCCGAAAACAAGCACGATACACATGAATATTCCTCGTTCCATAATCCATGTGCCGAAAACAAACATGCTACACATGAATATTCCTCGTTCTATAATCCATATGCCGAAAACAAACACGCTACACATGAATATTCCTCGTTCTATAATCCATGAGCCGAAAACAAGCACGATACACATAAAAAACTTACGCTAACATGAACATATACCTCGTTCCATAATCCATGTGCCGAAAACAAACACGCTAAACATGAATATTCCTCGTTCTATAATCCATGAGCCGAAAACACGCACGTTACACATATAATCCACGACCAATGCATGTTTGCAGTCACACAATTGTTGCTTACTTTGTATAAGCGTCGCGTAAAGTTGAAAATGTCAATTCCGGAATCGCTTACAACCAATAAAAACAGCAAAGACTGACAAATGACACATATTAAAATTCACATTTTTTATTTACCTTAAAATCCTAACAAGCACTTCATAACATCCTAACAACGATTCACAAATTATCATTTTGCTAGTGCCCAATTTTGGGGTCTTAATTCGCTGCATAAATTTTCTTCACATCATTCAAAAAAACCATGAACAAGTCCTCGCCTCTGTGAGTATATCGCCACATAAATTCAGCCAAATAAGTTGAAAACAAATGTTTCCGTACTCCGAATTTCGGAAGTCTGCACTTCGCATGCCTCCAATGTCCTTCTATTTTATTTGTGTGATCGCCTTCTTCATTTACAAATTCAATCGAGTGGTTCACTGTTCGATGTTCATACCCATGCTTGTCAAGATTGGTGTAAGCTTTCCAGCAATCGGACACGATAATTGTTCCTGGTGCGATCCACTTTTCAATTATCGGTAATAGCGTTCCTTCATCCCGTTTTTCGACTGCCACAAGAAAAGACTTCCTACTGTCCTCTTCAATTCCGCCAAACACCCACTGACCTTCCACGTGATGCCCTCGATGGTACTTCCTTTTTCCAAATTTGCTCTCGTCAATCTGCACGAACTTGCCTTCTCCTCCAAGTTTTTCGCTGTTTTCAAACATAGTGATTTCACAAACTTCGCGACAAAAGCTGTCCCAGTCAACACCAGTACTTTCCGCGAGTCCCAATTCATGTTTAATTTGAGACTGGTCAAGATCTTGGCACCACCAGTACGTCAACTTCACAATCTCTTCCAACGTCATTTTGCTCTTCTCGAACCAGCTACCTTTCCTGATCGATATCTCTGCTTTGTGCCTTTCCCCTTTTACCTGCTTCCTGCATTCCCACTTGAACGAATCTGAACGATCAGCACATCTTGTCAAGGTCATCCCTTCCTCGCACTTTGGACACAATCGTTCCTTTGCTATCAGGCCTTCATCCATTAGCCAGTTAATAAACATCTCTTTATCCACCATTAGGCCTACTAGGTCATCGTAACGCCACTTTTTGTGTTTGTTGTTGCGGCCGTAGCTTCCTGTTTGCGATATTCCGCATTGAGTTCCACGCTCCTCTTTTTTCACTTTTGGAATAGTTGCGCAAGGCGTAGCCGTTTGGTGAGGTCGTTTTGAACCGATCGCAACTTGAACTGCCTTGTCAACCATGCTTCATGCAATTCCAAATTGAACGAAATTAATTTGCTTTACCAAATGCTTTCTCGGGCCTCGTTATGTAGAGCTATATGCTCAAGAATAATTTCACAAGAACCGCTTCTCTCGAAAAACAATTCATTCACTGGAAAGTTAAATAAGTGCTTGCAAGATTTAAACAGCACATTGAACAATACTTTAGACAATAGATTCTCCCACCTTGTGCGATTTATCACAACTTTACACACGGTTAATTCACTAATGAAGCGAAGTCCTTTTATTTGCCGCCCGTCCCTTTTTTTTACGACGGCTCTCTTAGGCAACGAATATAAAAAAATGGCATTCCATGATCATCCCTGCATGCTCATTGCATGATACAGATGAAGTTTTTTTCTAAACATGCGCGTTGCCACGCGCCCTATCATTCATTACCGTTTGATAATTATTTATCTTCTTAGACAAAAAGTAAACCGCCTCACAACACAAACAAATCTTTAAGTGTTTGTAATCCAATTATAATTCATACAGTTCATTGTACTGCCTGCGCGTCCCTTTCGTTGGATAATGTGATCATGTTTGATTAGGATTTTCAACTCGAGTTAATGACTCATAAACAAAGAAAAACAGCCTTCTATTGTACGACACATTTTCTCATTGGTTCACATAAACCGTCGGCTGTCGCCAAATTAACCTTTGCAAAGGTTTATTTCACTTTTTTCATCACACGCGTTTAGATTGAGAAGACTAAACATCTCCGCAAAATGTATGCCTTGTCAAAGCTGAACAAGCAAAACGAACAAACGTGGGTTAACCTTCAGAAACGCCTGAATGAAGTCCACTTTTCATACAAGAAATTATTTCCTGAGCCGGTTCACAATTTCATCAACAACAAGGCAGTGTCTGTTGGTAGCTGCGAAGGATATTTTGTCCCTTCCCTCCTCACAACCACAGCCTATCTACTAGCCTGTAATCACGCGCGAGTACAGACACTAACCCATGATCAACCACTGAACATTTACACCATATTCGTGGGCTACCCTGGAACAGGTAAGAATTCAAACTTTAAGATTTAAGTCAAATTTATCCCTTCCTAACATAAATTTTTATACCTTAATTCTAAATTTTTTTCAATCTTTGCATAGGGAAATCATCGGCCATACAGCACGCATCACAGGATCATTTGGAAAACCTAGACCTAACCTCCTCCGTCATCAGTAAAACCACTTCGTCAGGTTTGGTGAAACTATTGGCAACCCAAAAGAGAGGAATCATCCTCTCTCCAGAGTTATGTGACATCTTAAATAAGTTGTTGAAGTCCGATGAAGATAATGCCACGGGTGACATTCAACTGCTCTGCAAACTGTTTTCGGGCGAACGATGTTCTTATCACTATTCAACGGAAGAGAGCAGAGTAATACCACAGAATACACCCTTCAGCATCTTAGGCTCTACGCAGCTTCAAAACGCCGCAAAACTTATTGCAAAAATGGACCACGGCCATGGTTTAATTGACAGGATGCTAATTGCCACCCCCTTGGCTTACAGGCCAACCCTTTCAGAAATGGAGAGGGCAACGGAACAACTCTCAACAGAAGTTGTTGAGGACTTTGCCGAATACTTTCAAAACCTCAGTGAGACAGCCGACAACATCCAATTCACCCTCGCCGCAGATGCCAAATTCATGTATCGAGAAACCATTGATCAGTTCGCAGTGGAAGTCAACACAGCAATCCAACAGGGAAAAGTTCCGCCCTAGTCGAAAATTCCAGAGCTGGTTACGCGCGTCGCAACTGCACTCCATGTGTTTAATCACACAATGAATGAACTTCTCGCTGGAGTACCCGCCACCGCACCGCCAACTGAGATCTCAAAGACTACACTCGAAAGTGCCACCGAATTTGTCAATCACCTGGAAAGCCAAAAGGACATCCTGTGTCAGGTAAGTCAGCGACGAGCTAATTATTGCTTTCCAGTTAGGAGCGACAAGTTCGAAAAATCAGACTGCACAAAAAAATCAAAACATTCACAATTTCTCATACTTTAAATGTTAGCAAGGTGCCCGTTATATTAAGTAGCCACGTTAACCAGTCGTTTTGAAATTTACACATCTTTTTTGAACTACAGCATAAACACGCTACCATTTTATCGCTGTCTAATGCCTTCTGACAATAATTTTCCCGATTCCCATTACTTTCTTATTCAAATTCTTCTTTTGATTTATTTTTAGTTCCTAAAAGAGATCACGCACACAACCTGTGACAAAACAATCGAACAGCCCAACCAAGAATTCATTAAAGACCAGGTGCTGCTCTCACCGGGACCCGTGGTTACCTTCCGAACATTCAAGCACGGAAAAAGATCTGCCAAAGCCATAGCAGAGGCCGAATATTCTACGGCCACAGAATCCCTCCAAGCGGACGGTTTCGGTCGGATCGTCGAATTCCGAATCCCGAGGGCCCGCGGACAATGTAAAGTATTCATCAAGAGCAAACCGGAACCCTGGCCAAACACCACAAGTTTAACCGATCAGGAATTTGACAATGCCATTTCGAAACCGATCCACTCTGATATAACAGGTCCTATGCGTGCCTACTTGCAAAACAACAGTTATATCTAATCCGAGTAACGAAACGTTACTGCTTGTTATAACATTCATTTTCTTAACGAATAAGTGTGGTCTTTTAAAATTCATAACACACATGCCATAATATCAACACAATGTATCGTAGCGCTTAATATTTTGTTCTGATTTGCGCAAAAAAAATTGCAACTTGGACTACAGAAGTATACATAATTCCGTTAAGAGTTTTTTCTTGTTATTAGAAAACGTAAGGTACAATAAAGCTTAGTTTGAAAATCGACTTCATTTTCTTGTCTATTTCAACTGCGGGAGTGCGGGACTGCGGGAGCACCAGTTCCATACCCTTGTCAAATTCCTTTCTTATCGACTGCGGGACTGCGGGACTGCGGGAGCACTAGTTTTATACACTTGTAATATTTCTTTTTGTTTTCGACTGCGGGAGTGCGGGACTGCGGGAGCACTAGTTTTATACACTTGTAATATTTCTTTCTTATCGACTGCGGGAGTGCAGGACTGCGGGAGCACTAGTTCTATACCCACTCCATCCACTTTATTTCATTTAAAATATTTCTTGGCCCATGCATTTCTCCCTTATAATTTAATGATTGACATCGCGACTGCGGGACCACGGGAGCACGAGATTAATGTCACGCAATCGTGGCCGGGTATTCTGAAGTTGCTCCGCCTCGGCTAAACGATCAAACATTTTCGTCCAACAATGACTCCATGTTGTGTACGACAAACACGATTATGGACGAAAATGTTTGATCGTTTAACCGGGGCTTCACAGTTCGCTGGGGCTATAACGTCGTAAACAGCAAACTCTTATTAAAAAAAGTCTTTTGGTTTTGCAAAGAAGGTGGAGACGGCTAATAACTAAAATTAAACAATCAGAATGAGTTTTTGGCTAAACAGCAGAATCTCTCCGCCGTTGACAGTCTGTATCGCCTATGCCTTCACTGGAGTGTCGCTCTCCATACATGTATATTAACCCTGTAACAATGACAGTAGAAATAATATAGTAAGTACTATTCACCAAAGGAGGTGGCTAGTGGTGGAAATTTACCGAGCCGCCAAGCAGCAAGGTAAATACCGTATACACCCAAATAGTATTAAGTAGATGTATATACTCAAACATTGGATAGCTTTTTGGCGTGGGCTTATTGGCTACTCAAACTATGAATATCCTTTGTTATTATTCAACAAATGGGTGCACTGCCCATATATGGTCAAAATGTTAACGTGATCTGTCATCTGTACATAACAGATATCCTGCGATATATGTAGGTTGCAAGATTGTCTGAAGTCTTGTAAAGCGCTGCATAATTAGGTTTTTTCTATCTACAAAATGTGTTTTGTTGACAATTTGTTGAATAATAAAACAATTATGCTCTCAATCTTGCAGAAAATTGTCTAAGTATCAGGCAATATTCTGCGCGGTTTCGCAGGATAATTGTTAACTATTCACCTTCGAGCAACTCGCACGCGAAAACTACACTCCTGAACAGAATAAAGTGATCAAAAGTCATCCTTTTGGGCAATATTATCTCACTGTTTGAGTATATACTAAAACAACTATTCACCTTAGTGTCGGTAGCTAGTGGTGGATAGCTTTGGTAAATATCCCCACCTGGCGAATAGTTGTTAACTAGCCACCAAAATCTCTTAGTTGTAGATGTCATGTTTGGATGTTATGTTTGTCCAAGACCAGAGGCTACTTCGGTAGCTTGCATATAGCTCCATGATGCAATTAGCTCTTGGCTTGAAGCGAAGAATTTTTTTTGTGTCAAAAAGAGCTTGTAATCCTCCTTTAGTCATGACAATTTGGCACCACGCAAATTGAATGTAATGACAGAGCCGAGGCAAAACCGGTTATAGCCGATGGCGCAAGACTAAATTTTAATATCTAGATGTAAAACGCTATTTTCAAATATTTCTTCTTTATAAGTATATTTCTTCTGAAAAGTCAATGTTGTTCAACTGTGAATAATTTTCCCAAGTAAACGTTTTCTTTTTTTTTTAATTTTTGGTGTAAATCTAGACAGGGCAAGTGCCTTGTCTTGCCGCTTGCTGGTTACAGCGCTGAAGGATTCATTTTAATGCAAGTCTGTTGCCTGTTGTGCATGTGTATATTGCCACTACGACCATGGTTTCTGCATATCTGAGGCTGAGTTCTTTCTAAGCAGTGACGGGTTCTTTGAAGAAATAATCCCACAGCACCCTTTTGAGATTTCTTTTAAAAAGAGCTTGAGCTGTTCAGCTCTCAGGTCTTTAATTCTAAAGGCTGCTCTTGCAATGTCCATCCAAGTACCTTGTAACAGGCACTTGCTTAGGGGCTCAAGCTGTTCATCTTGCGCTGCTTTGTTTGTGATGGCCATGTAACAACAACCTTTCAGGCAAAACAAGCAAAGAATTTTAATGAAAGAAAGCTTAGAAATACAATATTTTGAAAGACCAATCAAAAATGTATTGAAAAATTATAACAATAAAAATATTAATTAGCAAGCTTATGAAATGAAATGTTAATTTCACCAAAGCATAAATATGGACTAACTTTGATTTTGCACTGTATTAATTTTGCTATTGAATGATAAAAATACAAGATCTTTTAACTATCGATTCCTCTGTAAACTAAAATATACATAATAATGTAGAATGTTGAACAGACAATTCCACAATGTATTTATTTGTCATTAATAAAACACACAATATTTGTGTTGAGCGGAATGAAGTAGAGAGCGAGTTTTCTAGCTTTAAGAAAATCCCTCAAAAGTTGTATTAACAAAACACTTAAAGATGAACAAGGGGAGTGTATTAGACGAATAGTTTGTGAAAGAAAAGATGTCTTGGCGGTGCTTTCGACGGGATTCGACAAGAGCGTAATCTATCGCCAATGGTGTCGAAGATTATCGCAACATTCCCGGGCAACATCGCACCACCAAAGACGCCAGACAATCGTGCCAGTGACGTAAACTACGACCTTGAAATGTCTGATCTGACAATTTTTTCCAGAGCGTTGGAGCCTTGCACAAAATCAGCTTTTGCTAAAAACAAATTTTTAAAAAACCTGCCGATCAGTAAAAATATAACTTGAAGGCGTCTGAATAATGCGACACGACCACAAAAGGTTCATGGGGATGTCTTTAACTTTATTTTCACAAAGCGGATCAGTACCTTCACCAACCGAGACACTACTCTCACAGAGATAGCAATTTTTGTTCAACTTTTTCGCATAACTGCCATTACGTCTACCAAAATAAACCTTTTAACAACCTTTGCTGCAAGCTCGCGCTTATCTCTTATCTGATGGCATCGCCGACATTCCGGCATTGACAGACACTTTAATTAGGGGGCGGCAGATAACTTGACAAGTAATTGTATCAGGCTTTCCTTTCTTTTTTTCGCCTTCCCTCCGCCGCGAAAAAAATAGACTGTCCACATCCTCTCGATTTTTGCGCTGGCGTCCAGTTCTCTTGCCGTTCTCACCGCGCACTCATCGATCAAAAAAACACTAAAAAATAGAGGGCTGTGGACAGTCTACAAAAAAAAGAAAGCCTGATCGCAGGTTAAATGAAGCCTTGACTTACAATCTCAGGAATGCTGAAAGTAGGCTATCCATACCACAGCCGCGCACTAATTACTGTAAATGAAGTTTTAGCTATAGTGGGGCTGTGTTATGGAATAGCTTACCAAATGAAATAAATCTATCCAGCTCTCTTAACGAATTTAAGAACAAATGGAAAAAATTACACTTTCAGATCATTTTGCATTTTACACGGCATCCTTGTAAAGCAGGTTTTTGTTTGTTTTGAAATAAAGTATTACAAGTAATTAGTTAATTAATTAATTACATTAATTAATTAATTAATTAATCAGTAGGTCCACATCAGGACTTTGGTCTTGCTCATTGTAGGAAACCTGCTTTATTTAATAAATCATGTATGTATGTAAATCCTACTGACCTTCCCCCTTGCTCATAAAGTATGAAGGTACCTTACATGCATGTCTCTTTTGCAACTACTGTAAAATAATATCATTCCAGTCACTGAGTTTGTGAAAAAAAGGACAATCTCTACTTTCATAGCCACTGCATGTCTATAGCTATGCACTTAACCAGAAACCCATAAGGGTTTATGAGTTTCTGACTTAACATGATAAATAAGTGCCTTTGTGACAGCTGATGAATTGTGTTGGAATGCTTCCTCACATTTCGTTTATTTCCAGGTCTGGACACATGAATATGTCAAAAGTAAGGACAGGTGAAAGACAACAAACAAGAAACACTGCTTATAAATGCAAACAGTGTGGCAAATGTTTTAGCCTAGCAGGAAATTTGAGAAGGCATGAAAGAGTTCATACTGGGGAGAAGCCTTATGAATGTAAACAGTGTGGCAAGTGTTTTATCCAAGCAGGAACTTTGCAGAAACACGAAAAAGTCCACACAGGTGAGAAGCCTTATCAATGCAAACAGCGTGGGAAGTGTTTTAGCCAATCCAAAGTATTGCAGAGTCATAAGAAAGTTCACTCTGGAGAGAAACTTTTTGAATGCAAACAGTGTGGGAAGTATTTTAGCACAGCAGCACATTTGACAACGCACGAAAGGGTTCACTCAGGAGAAAAGCCTTTTAAATGCAAACAGTGTGGGAAGTGTTTTCGCCAATCAGGACATTTGCAGAGGCATGAGAAAGTCCACTCAGGAGAGAAGCCTTTTGAATGCAAAAAGTGTGGCAAATGTTTTACACGTGGAACAGGTTTGCAGATTCATGAAAGAGTCCACACTGGCGAAAAACCTTATGAATGCAAACAATGTGGCAAGGCCTTTTCCCAAGCAGCACATTTGAAAGCACATAAAAAAGTTCACACTGGAGAGAGGCCTTATGAATGCAAACAGTGCGGCAAGGCCTTTTCCCAAGCAGGACATTTGAAAGCACATAAAACAGTTCACACTGGAGAGAGGCCTTATGAATGCAAAAAGTGTGGCAAGGCCTTTTCCCAAGCAGCACATTTGAAAGCACATAAAACAGTTCACACTGGAGAGAGGCCTTATGAATGCAAACAGTGTGGCAAGGCCTTTTCCCAAGCAGGACATTTGAAAGCACATAAAACAGTTCACACTGGAGAGAGGCCTTATGAATGCAAACAGTGTGGCAAGTGTTTTAGCCAAGAAATCAATTTTAAAAGACATAAAAACTCCCACACAAGAGAGAGTCGTCTCAAACACGTGCAACCAACTTACGAGAACTCAAAACGTTGCTACTATGAATGTTGGATTTGTCTCGAAAAGTTAGGTAGCCGAGCCTTACTTCTTAAACACTACAATAATCACATGATTATAGCGAATTAAGGTACTTTGCTTTTTTCTACAGTGAAACCCTGTTAATCTATCCAAAAGATAGGTAAAGTCAGCATACAAGACAAGTAGCTAGCGACAAGGAGTATTTATACTCCCCCATGGATGGGATGCCAGTCAATCGCAGGTTTAGCCCCAGCAGTAAATTTACTGGTACCTATAAATAAACCTGGGTGGAGAGAGGCACTATCAAAGTAAAGTGTCTTGCCCAAGGACAAAACACATTGGTCTCGGCCAGGGCTAGAATCCGAACCACTCGACCCGAGTCCAGCACCTTTAGCTCCCAAGTCGATTAGCCCCCAGTCTGCTGATTATCCTGAAATATTTTTTTCTTTAAGCCTTCGTTAACTGTTTTTTTTTTTTACATTCGTGATATGATGACAGTGGCTTTCCTGAGTGTTTTCAGTCGAGTACACAAAGCGAATAACTTAATTACATTGAACGCAAACCAAAAGTAATCAGCTTTAATAGCAGCCTACCACATGGTGAAATCGACGTAAATCAGTTCATGTGAAAGTGGAATGGTAAATCTTTGATAGAAAGGATTATATATTTTCCACGGCATCAGTAGAAATGAAGTGATATTAATACTTAGAAATTATAGACATTTCCCGCATTTAACATTAATTTGAAGCAAAGCTTGACTTGCTTTGCTTTACCCTAAAATGTACTCGACCAGACGTTAGTCAGCTAAACTTTGTGTTAACTTGATCTCATTCATCCCAAGACAAATTTACTTGGCAACTAATCGTCTTACTGAGGCCTATCCGACTTCAGGCTGGGAATTTATAGATTGGGGGCTTAAAGACCGGATACCCACCTTCCCTGTCCAAAGGGTATTTTCATAATAAATATTAACTCTTTTCTTCTAACGTGAAAAGTTGTTAAGAAAAAGGAGAAAATTTCAAATTTATATGGGAACTTAGGAGCAAAACGGAAAAGAATGGTTAAAAAAGTTTGTCGACAATTGCGACTGACTAAACGGTGCTCGGTCGGTCGGTTAAATTTCGTCATATGTGACGTCACGTCTTTTTGGCTGTCAACCAAAAGTAGAAATCACAAGCTAAGCAGGTTTTGTTCTGTCTTGTTATGGTGAGGTTGCTGAACAAATTGTTGTTGTTTTTTTTAGTTTGAAGTAAAAACATGTAGTTTCCTTTTAACAAACTCAATTGTGTCATACCATGACTAGGCGACAAACAGTCACTGTTGTTGAGCCATCCTCTAGGGAGGTACTCCTATACTATTTAGGTATTTAGATGAGCCTTAGAATAAAATATTCCGAACAGGTGCCTCTCGTTACATAAAGAGGCAACCTGTGGCATTTTGTTGCCTTCAATTTAAAAAAATTCTACAGAGTAATGGTCTTGAAATAAAAGAGCTCCTTAACTTTTGCTTTTTTAAAGTGCGATCCAGGTATGTGAAATTCATAGTCGTACGTCCCTAATACGGACACCGAAAGGACAGAGTAAAGTGTCCGTAATAGAAAGGTGTTTGTATCATAGATGTCACCACGTAAATGTCATCAGTTGACGCGCACTCGGCTTTTAACTGCATCTATATTGATTACTATGCAGCATTGAGACACACGGTGTTTCAACTCTCTCCTTCTGTCTCTCTAAATCTATTGAAAAACAAATGCAGAGATTTCTATTGGCTTTTGAATACATCGGATGCCAAAGCCACGGTGCTGATTAAATGGGAAAAGAATTTCAATTGGCTGATGTTGATTGGAAAAAACTATTTCAACTTGGTAAAATTTTTGTGTAAAGAAACTAAACTGCGAGAATTTTATTATAAATTACTACATAAAATTATAACCACAAAGCGAGAATTATTTTTTTAATGGGATTGTAAACGACCAAGCGTGTCTCCTTTGCAGTATGGCAGACTCCATTTATCACACTTTTGTTGGATGTCTTAGATCTTAGGTTTTCCGGACATCCCTCGAAAAATTGCGATTCTTCCCTTAACTAGTACATCAAGACATTTTGTCTTCTTAAAGAGCGAGTGGTGCTATCGTCTAGAGTCGAACAACGTAAATTGTGTTCAATCTATGATGCCTGATGGAGTAAAAACTAAAGCCCTTCTCGTGGCTTGCTGACTCAAGTCTAGGAAATATGCTAAGCATGCTATTACTTGTGCAGAAATGCTGAAATTAGCCAGATTACAGTCGCTGAAGGTGTATATACAGCAACATGATCCTCAGACGGAAAAAAGGTACAGGCACTTGACTTTATGTTGAATATGAATGCTCGATGAACTTACCGACGCCATTTATATGGCAATGGTGAACTTGAGAAATTCTTGTATAATAAGCTATATGTTGATCGATATTGTTTACAAAACAATGGCTACATATGATTGTTTTGATTAGAAAATGACTCAACAGATAAGATTCTTTGCGACTGAGGACAGTTTCACTGTTGCAAGTGTTTTTGTTGGTGAGCGGACAAAATAATAATTCCCCCAAATATGCAAAACCTGTGCTGATTTTTGAAATTCCCTAAAAGATAAAAGAACCCGCCCTGTAGAGATGTTTACAGTTTTAGCAACTAGGATATCTGTGTAAACTGACTTCTTAGTTTCTTCTCTGGAACCGGTGTACTTTTGGAGAAATTCAAAGAAACGTCTGGTATGTTTAACCCATCAACCAAAATGGCCGAAAACGCACTTAGTTAATTGACTAATTAGTCATGGTTATTTTAATGTAAGAAAAAGCCTTGTACATCAATATAAACTAGAATGATGACTTTATATTTGGTCTAAGCTGCAGTGTTTCAATGGACTTGAGAAACAGCTGTTTACATTTTTCACATTTCAGAGCATGTTCTGGGTGAAAAATTTGGAGACACCAACAAACGATGGGTGTTGCCATGACAACAATAAAGTTGTAACTTTAAAAAAGAGCATTTTTGTACATCCCTCTGAATACAGTAAACACCCGCGTGTAAGAACCTACAATTTTCTAAGTTTGGCAAAATAGGTTCTTGTATTTGGGGGTAGTTATTGGTAATTTAGGCTAAGTAGGTTCTTAATAAGGTTCTTAATTTCTAAGGAGGAGCCATAGTTTTTGATTGTACGAGAAGAAAAAAAATGGGTTTGGTCCTTCATTATACAGCACTTATTCATAACTGTATTGCTTCAAGCCTCATGCAGGGTCCAAAGAAGACAATTACAGTCTATGTGAATCTGTCTTTTCTTTATTGTAATAAAGATGTTATGTTTAAAATAATTTGCTATTTCAATTTGTGGCCGAGATTTAGTGTCCGTTATCCTTATTAGACACTGAGTGTTCGTGTTATAAAGGTTTTTTCTAAAGATGGTACGTGCGAATTTTGTCGGTACATCGGATACTGCCCGTAATAGAGAGGTGACCGTAAGGAGAAGTTTGAGTCACACTTCAAACACTATTTTCTCACTAGAACAGAAAAATCCAAGTCGAAAATAATTTTGAGAACCAGTGTTAGAAAAAATACTCAGTCTGCACGGTCCGCGTTTTATGGTGACCGCTTGTAATCTCGCGGATAAAATGTAAACTCCTGTTTTTTTTTTTTTTTCTGAAACGGCGAATTCTAAAAAAAAAAATTATATTAAAAAAAAAGTGACCTCGACCTCGAATCGGCGTTTTACCGACACCCAAGAAATAGGTTATTGGTTATTTGAAAATTGACTCGTCAAAATGGCAATAATTTTATAACTAACTTGATACACATTCAGTTCTTTAAACTTGTCAAATAGTGGTTTTGAGCTGTGTTTGTATTCTTTGAAAGTTTTTTTATCTCTCTATGTGCAACTGATGGAAAAACTATCCAGCTTTCCTCTGTCCACTCCCCCTTCCCCAAAGAAGACACCTTCAAATATATCCAAATTGATTATTGAAAACAATTATTTCACTCACGCTTGTTGGCTGAAATCTGTTTGACTGAAATCTGGAGTAAACTTTCTCTCCGCACGAGTTACGCACTTGAGTGTAATCATCATCATCCAATCAGAATACGAGGTTCCTTGATCTTACAATTATTTTATGACACCTACCGAGACTATCGGCGCTCCCACTTTGATCAAAATTGAGATTTTTTTTATATTACAAGAATATGCTAAGCCCCATTCCTTTATACGCGGGGACTACAAGTATGCATCCTATCGTTTCGGCCTCTAAGCTTATAGGCCAAAACCCTACAGGGCAATAATATTGTTAACTGCTGGCAATCACGGCATACGTAGTTCTGTCAACCTCGCCAAAATTCTATTTAGTTGTTTGACAAGTCTCCAACGCATTTGTGAGATTTTGGAGTGCTTATCACGGCTGGCACTCGCAGTTGCTTTTATGTGACCGATCCTACCGGTGTTTCTGCTCCATCAGCGGAGATTTCGCTTCCTTTGATAAGATCCCAACTCCTAATACAGTATCGCGTTATGAGACTGTGGTAATTCAGGGATCGCATAATTTGGTTAAAAGGCTGCACCTACGCCTCGGCTACTAATCAGAGTTTATGAAAACACTGCCCTGACGGGTGTTTTTTCTCGCTCCTATCAGTCCCCGTTCAGTCACCGAGTCCAATCCAAATTCTTTCTCTTTATTCTCACCCCGCGATTCTTTTGGTCAGCGTTACCGCGCGCGCTTACCCCTTTTTGTCTCGTGTCGTCATGACGACTGTCGTCATGACGACGTTGTCATGACGACACGAGATAATTGTACAGGGGGATATTTTCCCGCCATGTCAATATTTTTCCCGCCATGTCAATATTTTTCCCGCCATGTCAACATTTGCTTTGTGAAGCCGCCTGATTTTTTCGGTTGTGAGGCCGTCGGATTTTTCGGTGTTGTGAAAGAACAAATAATTTTTGTTTATAAGTAGAAGTTGAAAAGTATTTCTCCATTGAAACTGTTTTGCTTTTGCCGTGTTTCATTGTAATGGTTTGTCGGTTGAGAGTGTTAATTGCAAATGGGTTTTTAGTTGATGAGAATTGAACTTTAACTGAAATGAAAATCACGGCGTTTAATGCCCCCCCCCCTAAAAAAAATAAAAAACGGGCGCCGCGCCGGAACAAAAAAAAAAAAAAATTGTTATTAACAAAACCTTGTCCGCAAAATTCGATTTTTTTTTTTTTTTATTTTTATTTTTTTTTTTTTTTATCCCCAAAATTTAAAAAAAAAATTTTTTCTTTTTTTAGCGCTATTTTTTAAATAAATTTAAATATAAATATTTTTATAAATATATATATTTTTTTTTTTTTAAAATTTTAAAAAAAAAAAAAAAAAAAAAACCAAAAAAATAAAAAAAAAATTTTTAAATTTAAAAAATTAATTTACCCCACCCCACAACTTAAGCTTTTATCCATATCGTGTTTTTAAATAAAGGCAACTACTACAAATAAAGGAGTGAAAGAGATTTATTAAATTTGAGGAGTTTACTATATTAAATTTTATATTTTTTAAATGGAACGGTTGGGACAATTAGAAGAGAGTTTTTAGTTTGCTCGGGTCAAATATTTTGCGTAGATGGTATATCCGATTTCAATCTACAAGATAAAGCATTAGTGAAAGTTAATTGTTGGGTTAGACAACACTGCTGTGGAGAGGAATAAGAAAGTACATCAGGTTAGTTAAAGTTATTTAATATAATGTATAATTGATGGAGAGAAAAGATTAAATCAGAATATTTTAGTAAGGATGATTTACTTCGAAGATACAGATTGGTTAATGATTTTGTGTTTTGATTGTCACGTAATTGTATAACGCAGCTATTCTTTATTGAACAAAGGAGCTAGAATGCAGTTGTATATTTCTTAGTAGAGGAATGAATTTTCTAAATTTGTTTACAGTTTATTTTCTTGTATAGTTAATGTTTCAGCTACAGCGATTGTGTAAAGTATGAGAATAAATAGCCTCGCGATGGCTGTGTAGGAAGTTATATTTAGTATTTGTTTTGAATTTGACTTTTGTAGTTTGGGAATTAGTTAAAATGAATTTTTATTTCTGTTTATATCGCTAACAATAGTTTTAACAGGATATTTTTGTTAGACTATGTGAGTGTTTTCAGTGCTGGTAATGTAACATATTTATTGCTTATATCTTTGTAAAAATCAAACAATTTTTTAGTGTCACGAAAGTAGTGTTTTTCGAGAAATTGCGAGTTTGAAATAATGCATGTTTCGTTTAAACAAGGAACATAGCTTGGGAAGTTATTAGTACATCAGGTTAGTTAGAAATGAGTAGTGTAGTTTATAATTGATGGAGAATAAAAGGGCAAACTAGAATATTTAACCATGCGTGATTGTGTTTTGAAATAAGAAAAGGGTAAAGGTCGGTAAAGGGTTTTGATTTTGTGATTGTTACGTTACAGTATAAGGCAGGTTTGATTGAGCAAAGAAAGCGGTTTTTATTTTGTTTTTTAGGTGAATGAGTTTTTGAAATTTGTTTATAGTTTATTTTCTGGTATGTTTTAATAACAGCTATTCTGGAAAGTATGAAGATTATGAACAGTTGTACTTTATCTATTGTATTTTAATGATAGCTTCGGGTTTGTCTGTCTACCAGGTTTATATTTAGTGTCGATTTGGAATTTGGTGTTTTTCTTTCCGAAAAAAGTTGAAATGAATTATGATTTCTGTTTACAACTCTTACAATAACGGTTAAGGTTTCAACAGGGTATTTTTTGTTGAACTATGCGCGTGATTTAAGTGCTTCGAACGTAGCAGATTTTTTTATTATATCGTTGTAAAAAATCAAACAATGTTTAGTGTCACGAAAGTATGGTTTTGTGGAAGTTTCTGAGTTTGAAATTATTGTTTTGTTTAAACGAGGAATAAAGTTTTGGAATTTATATAGTTAGGTTGGTGGAAGTGATATGTTTATTTTTGAATTTAAATTTATGGTTAGTCGGAAGCAAAGCAGTAACATGCTTTTGTGAGTTAATATATGGATATTGTTTGTGGTGTGCGTGGTGCTGGGTTTCTTTGATTAATTCGATACAATAGATAATAGAGAGAATGTTGATAGCTGTTTAGCATTCTAAACGTGTTTTACGTGTTTTGAAGAGATGTTCTAGTTATTTCCTTATATGGAGTGTTGTGAAGATCAGTGTTGTTCGCAAATGTTAAAAGTATTCTCAAGGTTACATCTATTTTTATTAAGTGCTTTTAATTCACGGAAATATGTTAAAATCAATGGATGAGAAACCTATTTGTCGAATTTGTCAGAACTGTCATAAATGTATTAATGGAAGTGTCTATGAAAGAAAATTTGAAAGTGTGCGTTTCTGTTGTTGTAAGAATTATTTTGGCTTTGAATTTTGTGAGCTCGATGAGAGTAAAATTACTGTTTTGCTCTTACAAATGTTGTTTTCATCGGCGAGAAGTGTGTAAGAGAATTCGTAAGAAAAGGGATAGAGCTCCATCTCGGATTTCGTTTAAGAAAATTCATAGCTTATTTCATAAGAAGAGTGCAGTTAAACGTGGCATAAGGAACTATATTAAGTATAAAGTTCCTCGCTCTTCAGGTTTGAGAAATTTTCTTTGTGGTAGTTTTCGTGCTGAGACATTGAATCGTTACGAGTATGTTTCGTGTTTGTATTTAAAGTTGAGGTTTAAAATGAGTAGCGTATGCCGTTTTTCTTTTGCTCAGTCACACTATGATTTTGGTAGGGTGTGGAAACATAAGAAATTAAAACAAAATACTGTGTGTTTATTTGTTGAGAATGTTTTTGAGCTTTTGAAATTTAAATTTGTTAAGAAGTTTTTTGTATTGGATAAAATGTTTCTGCGTTGTGGTTACATTGAAACAAATCCTGGTCCTGTGTTCGATTGTGATAAAAATGGTAGGGCTATAGCTGGTAGAAGTTGTAATTCTGCTTTGTTACTGAGAAATAGATTACGGGAACTTGATCTTGCTCCTTTTGATTGTGGTGGAAATGGAGACTGTTTTTTTCGAAGTGTTAGTCATCAGATATTTGGCTCGGCGGCAAATCATTTGGCAGTGCGTTTGGCTGGTGTTGAGTATCTTAGAAATAATCCCGAAGAATTCATTCAGTTTTTGGAAGGACAGTCTTGGTCACACTATTTGAATAATATGTGCAGAGAAGGTACTTGGTGTGACGCTCTTATTGTTCAAGCTGTTGCAAATGCTTATAATTTGAGAATAAATATTGTAGAATCCGCTTTTGGTTTTTCTGAGGAGACTGTTGTAGAATCGCGGTATACATGTGATGAAATGCGTTTTTCTATTGTTATAGGTCATATCGATGAACATCATTATGTATCTACTATTCCTTTTCGTTATTCTATTAGTAATCAATGCTACAATAATGAAGTTGAGGATCATGTTAGTTGTTCGATAGAGAATAGTTCTGACAAATGGGTTAGTAATGAAGTTGAAGCTATCGCTTGTTTTAAGGAGAATAATAGTGATTCATTGCTTGCGTACAAAAATTCTACAACTTTGTACTGTAATGAAATAATAGAGAATTATAATGAAGGTTGTAATAGTAATGAAGATCAAGATACAAGTTGTTCTAACGGTAGATTGGTTAGTACAGACAATGATACAAGTTTGCAGTGTCATGAATCAATAGAGAATGATAACGAATGTTACCACAGTAATGAAGATGAAAATATGACTTCTTCTGACGATAGATTTGTTAGTTCTAGAAATTATACAAGTTTGCAATGTAATGAAACAATGGAAAATGATAATGAATGTTGTCATAGTTATGAAGATGAAAATATCAGTTGCTCTAACGTAGAGAATAGTGACAGATTGGTTACTTCTAGAAATGATACAACTTTGCAATGTGATGAAACAATGGAGAATGATAATGAATGTTGTCATAGTTATGAAGATGAAAATATCAGTTGCTCTAACGTAGAGAATAGTGATAGATTGGTTACTTCTAGAAATGATACAACTTTGCAATGTGATGAAACAATGGAAAATGATAATGAATGTTGTGACAGTTCTGAAGACAGAAATGATTTATTTTGTATGGGAGACTACACCAAAAGAAAAGGAAGTGTAAGCAATTTTTATGAAATTAATGAAAAGTGCAGAAAAAGAGATAGAATACAGAACGAGTTGTGTAGTGGCAAAACTGTAACAGGAAAGGAAGAAAGGATAAAAGATGTCGAAAAGCTGATAAAGTATTTTCATTCAAGCGTAGAACGTGGTGCAGAATATATTTGTACATGTTGTGATCAGTTGTGGTACAGGTCATCGGTTAAAAAGTGTATTCGGGACGTATACACTCACTGTTGTTCAGATATCATTGATTCATGCATTACTAAAGTACTGAGTGTGGACAGTACTGAATGGATTTGTTTAACATGTCACTCAAGTCTGCTCTCTGGAAGATTACCTTCATGCGCGAAAGCAAATGGAATGAGTTTTCCTGTCAGACCAGAGGTTCTTAATTTAACTTCTTTGGAAGAGAGACTAGTGGCGCCTCGTATTTGTTTTATGCAATTGCGTGAATTGCCAAGAGGTAGACAACTGAAAATTTGTGGAGCAGTAGTCAATGTTCCTGCTAATGTGAATTCTAGTGTGAGTTCTCTTCCAAGACTATTTGACGATTCTTTTACAGTGCCTGTAAAACTTAAGAGACGTCTTGCCTATAAACATTATTATCAGTTTGAAGTTGTAAGACCAAAGAAAGTGTTAGACGCAGCTAGATATCTTGTTAATAAAAGTGAGCTGTTTAAAAATGAAGGAATAGAAGTTTCTGATTCTTGGATTGATACTGTTGAGAGCAATAATAGTGCAGAATGGTCCGAATTTTTTGAAAGGGAAGTTTTATCAAATGTATCTTGTGAAGGCAATAATGAAAACGCTAGTAAGAGTAATGATTCTTCTCATTGTAATAGTGATGGTACTGCTTATATTAGTGAGAATGATGATCAGTGGTGTGAAGTAGATGAACGTCCATCTGGGGTTACTTATACTTTATTACAAGATCCAGATCCAATACAGGATGTTGACAAAATTATAAATGTTGCTCCAGCAGAGGGTGCTAGACCGCTAGGACTTTTTATTGATAAAGATTCAGAGTTTTGGCATTTCCAACAATTTTTTGTGGAGAACGTAGATGTGAAAACAAAGACAGAGTTATACCTGTTCATTATAGTACTATATGCAAGTGGGAATTGCGTATTAAAGATAGAAGAGTTGCAAAGTCAGTAAGTAACATTTTTTATAAGCTTAAGAAGTTGCAAATTAAAAGAATTCAAGATACTGCATCACTCTCTTTGCGAAAGTGTAAAACGAAGGGAAGAAAGCTTACTGCTGGTGATTTGAAATCTCCACAACAAGTGAATAACTTAATTCAGCTCGATGAAGGTTTTAGAGTGCTGAAAGATGTGCGTGGATCACCAGCTTATTTTGAACGGTGTAAGAAGGATTTATTTGCTATGATACGGCAGTTAGGAAATCCAACATGGTTTTGCTCTTTTTCAGCAGCCGAAACAAGGTGGCATCATCTGTTAAAAATGCTCGGAAGGCTTATTGATAACATAGAGTACAGTGATGATGACATAAATGAAATGAATTGGGAAAAGAAATCTAAACTTATTCAGAAGGATCCCGTTAGCTGTGCGCGGAACTTTGATTATATGGTTCAGCGTCTTATTTATGATGTATTGAAAAGTGATGTTATGCCTGTTGGAGAGATTGCAGATTTTTTTTATCGAGTTGAATTTCAGCAAAGAGGAAGTCCTCATATTCATGCTTTATTATGGATAAAAAATGCTCCGCACTTTGAATTGAGCAGTAATAATGAAATTATAGAGTTCGTTGACAAATATTTAACATGTGAAAACAATACTTCTGTTGAAATGGTTGATCTGGTCAATTTACAAACACACAGACATGCAAAGACTTGTAACAAAAAAGGTCAGAAAATTTGCAGATTTAATTTTCCATTACCTCCTATGCGTACGACAATGATTCTGAGCCCTCTCAATAAGGAAAATTTGACTGATGATGAATTGAGAGATGTTAAAGATCAATCTGATAAGATAAAAGAGTCACTTGATGATATGAAATATGGTCTTGATATAAGCTTTGATGAATTTCTTAACAAGCTAAGTTTAACTGAAGAGCAGTATATAAGAGCAGTTAGATTTTCTCTTAATCGTGATACAGTTTTATTAAAGAGAGCACCATGTGAAATAAGAATCAATAGTTATAATAGTGTTCTTCTGAGAGCTTGGCAGGCTAATATGGATATACAGTATGTTTTGGATCCATATGCTTGTGCAATTTATATTTTATCTTATATTACAAAAGGTCAAAGGGGAATGAGCAGACTTCTTGAAGCGGCATGTGAGGAAGCGAAGTCAGGGAATCAAAACATAAGAGACCGAGTTCGACATATAGGAAACAAGTTTATTAATGCAGTTGAAATTAGTGCACAGGAAGCAGTTTATTTAGTGTTACAAATGCCTTTAAGACGTGCATCAAGACAGTTCCAGTTTCTAAACACTTGTAACTCCGATGAAAGAGTAGTTTTGCTGAAAACTATGGATAAAATTCAACAATTACCCGACAATTCTGAAAACATTGAATCTGATAATTTGCTGAAAAGATATCAGAGACGACCTCGTCAACTTGAGAAAGTTTGTCTAGCCGATTTTGCTGCATGGTATAACTATGTTAAAAGTGAAGAGTGTGATATAGAAACTCAAGGTAACTGTCAAAATATGGAATATCCACTCGAAACAAATATTGATGATGCTGTTGATGATGATATCATTTTTGAAAATCAGAATGAGTGCACTAAAGAAGAATATCATTATAACATGAATAACTGTATTATGACAAAAGAACTAAACGAAATTAAAACAGCAGTTACAAACATTGTTTTCGCATCGTACTCGGTGTAACATAATTCATCATTTAAAGCTCACTTATCAAAACAACAAAACAGCAAAACACTAATAAGAAACAGCTTGCTAAGAATACACCAAGAATTATGAAAAAGCGAAGTCATATTTCAACTAACCGTTGTCCATATAGCTATTTCTAACCATCCAGACACCAATATTCAGCTCTCTCTTCCGCAGAGGCTCCTTTAGTGGAGGAAGAGGAAAAACAATATTTTTTCATTCGATTCTCTGCAGGCTCCGCTCGCTTACTTTTCACATCTCCTCGTTTCCTAGCCCGTACGAAACACGAAAGAGGCCTCTCAGCAGGAAAGAGAATATTTACGTAAAATGCATTTTTCAATTCAGTTTTCACTTCACCAACAGTCATATACGGCGAAAGATCAAATTAACTCGTACAGAGTTAATTAATCTGATCTCTTCTTCATGTACTGTTAACCGAAAACAGAAACGATAACACTAAATAGATGAGAAAATAATATGCATACACAACTGATGACCTTTCACAAATAGTCAATTAAGACTTTTTACGTAACTTATCAAAACAGAAAGAGAGGTAAATAAAAGTAGTTGAATACTTCAGTGGTGAATCATTCTCCCACCAAACTTGTAGTCTGAGATCCCACACACGAAATTTAGCATACAACCTCAAACACAGTTTTTTAAACAATGTAAATTCTATTCTATTCTACACACAAGAAATAACAGATGTCTTTCACTGACATAATCACACTGACCGATAATAATCTCATCATAAAATAGAGCGCATGGAGACATGCACAACCCATGACCTTTCGCTAGACTTATCTAATAATTTTCACCAAATTGGTCAAAAATCAAAGTAAAAATAGCTGACAATTTGTGTGTTGAATGATTGTTCCACAAAAGCTATGTTATCTTATAGCGTCACATTGCATAAAGGACATAGCGTGGAAGATCAAACGTTGCGTTGAAATTGCGTAGTTTCTTTACACCAGTGCTTTTCTTTTAAAGAATGTAAGGAATTCTATAAGGGAAATATGCGATTTTCAGGTATAACGGTGTTGCTAATTTCTTTTATGCGGTGTTGCTCTGAATAAAATGCCATCTTCCGGTTATCTCAAGCTCTACGGTTTGCTCTGTTTCTCCTTTTATACCTGAGATGTTTGGTGAAAGAAACTTATTAGCGGTGTTACGGAAGTAAAATTAGCTCTAATATCTTAATAAATCCGCTCTTATTTGATAAAAAAACGATGTACCATATGTTCAATGTGCCCAAGAGAGAGTACTCCTTGCAATTCTTGTGCACATGTGCCGCCCATCTGCAAATACAGACCTAATTTCACAACAAAAAATGCCATTTAACACACCTGTTTTCAGACCTGCTCTAAAAAAATCGATAACCGTTTTCAAATCTTCACAGTGGCTTTGTAGTACATCATTAACCATAACATATGTATCAGTGCTGAACGAAAGTCAACCTAACAAAGATGCATACCTAAAATTTAGGTAGAAGCGCTGTTAGAGCTCTAACAACCCCTCCCCCGGCCCATCGCCATATCTGAAAGAGAAGTTTCATTGTATATTAACACGGTTGCGCGGACTAAATCTCGTTCCTACGCCGTCTTTCTATTTCCTTCCCTGTTCTGTGGAGAATCACTAACAAGTTCTTAGTTGATGTCGTTTGCTTGCAGTTATGCTTTATATTCGCTTTACTATATATACCCAATATGTTCAAGTTACTTGCTGCTATTGGTAGGTAGCCCACTGAATATAGTTCCCGCACAATAATCACACAGGCTAGGCGAGAGTAAAATTTTCCTTTTGTCGAAATTTTTTTCAGTTCAAAAATAAGTTTAAGTGTGATTTACAGCTAATATATAGAAAATAAGAAGTGTCACTACATGAACTGAGTACTGAATAGTCACTTTCTTGTTCTTTCTCTGGACAACAAGAAAGAAAAAAAGAGAGGATCTGGGTACGAGGTTTGCCCGTTTGCCCAGATAGCGTTCGACACAACGACGTCAATCTCCTCCAAAGGTTTTTAGTGTTGCTATCCATGAAAATAATTTAACGATATATGTAGTGTATTCGTTTGTCTATTTATTTTCGCTGTTTTCATTCAAATTCTTTTTATGGTAATTTTGAGATTGCTCTTCAAAGAAGTTTCCAGTCTATTGTAAACAGCGTACACGACAAGCGTTTTTACAAAAAAGAACTGTAATCCTTAGCTACGAACAATAAAATACAGCAGAGAGAGCACTAACATCCGTTCAGAATATGAATAAAAGATTAACCAACCTTTTTCGCGAATGTTTTATAGTGGCCATTTTGAATTTTTAATATGCGCGCCGTTTATTGCGAGGTAAGGAACCGATATTACGAAAATCGCTCGAAGCCTGCTCGGAGCACTTTTTTATCCTTCGTGGGCAATCGGATCGTTCGATAATTTACGAATTTTGCCACCCGTCCCAGACTTCCGTAATATCGGTTCCAGACCTCGCACTGATGGTTTTCATGTTCTTCTTCAAAGAACTGTCCAGTCAATTGTATTAAAACACCGCACACAACCTGCGTTTTAACCAAAAATTACTGTAATCTCGTCTAAAAGGTTGGAAAGCAGCTACGAACAATCAACTACAGGTTAGTTTTGTCAATTCACTTTTCCATTCATTACTGCTTGCATTGCTCCTAAACAAAGATGATTCCACAAACTTTCATTATTTTTTTTAGCTCTAACAACACATTTCACTCTCGTTTTGTAATTTACAAAGTGTTTTTATTTCAAATAGTTAACTAACTAATCTAAGGCTCTGTTCAGACGCCTATCTTTTCATGAGCCGAACTTAATTCGTTAAATTAAGTACATGAAAACATCGGCGTCTGAATAAAATTAGAACGGCCATTTCAATTTGGAACGGCTCAGCCCTTCTTCCCACCTGCCTTGCCCGAGAATTTCGCCTTTGGAACCTCTTCTATTCAGACGGCGTACTTTTCATGTGCCGATCCTAATTCATAAATTATTATAATGAATTTTTAGTGGTTTTATTGGAAGTGTATTTGGAACGGCCTTGGAAGGGCCAAAGAGTACGGCGTCTGAATCAAGAGCCGTACTTTTTTCAATTTGGGTCGATCCAAATTGGAATTAAAAACGGCTAATGAGAAGTACGGCGTCTGAACCGGGCCAAAGACAGTTTTATAATCGATCAGCAATACACTATAAGTTTTTAGCTACAGAGACGAATGAGCTCTTACTAAGTTCTATTTCTATGCAGTGCCAATGGTTTCCTATCTGAAAGACGTAGTAACACGTGTTGTTGGTCCTCATGAAGACTTATTAAATGTGTATTTACAAGGAAATCAGCACAGTAACAAGAAATCGAATAACACTTTGGCAAGGTTAGTAATCATCTAATGTTTCTTTTAAAATACATCATTTTTCGCAACAGTGTAAACGATATAATTCATTGTACTAATGTTAAGTTTCTGTCTACATTTCATTGCGTAAATCACAAGCAGTAGTGCTTAGATAATTCACCTGTCACTGTAATTATGCTATCACGAACTATCACTTTGCATGTACACAACATTTATATTGAAGACCTTGTCTAAATGGATATATTAATCATTGGTTCGGTTGAAACACGTCAGATAAAGCACTTCTCTCAGCCAGTAACATATAGAAATGGAATTGCATTCAAACATAAAGTAATTAGCCAATAAAATCCTCTAGATGGCACAAAGCCTAGATATATAGGCAGGTATAAACTCGGGCCTTGCTCGCAGAAGAGCAGCTGCCCTACCCCACCCAGGAGGTAGGGCAGGGACAGGGGTGAGTATTAATTTTTTAGTTAAAAAGTATTCAACTAACACTGCTTCGAATAAATTTTTTGCTATTTTTTTACTGGTTTGCTTTTATGAATACATATTTTATTTATCCAAATCTTAACATTGGCTTCCTTTTTTATTTTTTATAGAACCTCTACACAGAGGGTCCCTGTCCAACAGGGAGACCCCTGGGACTAGGGTTCTCCCTGCAGTTGTAAATACACGTTCGTTGTAAGTGTTTTCAAAAATTTTTAAAACCTTCTATCACACTCAAAATATTATAAAAATGTTCTCAAAGAGAAAATAATTTGTAGTATATCACAACAGGAATTATTTTTATTTCCTTTAAGATTTTATTGTAATATACAATTTTAAATACCATATTCTTGCCACATTCTTGCCTGAAAATATATTTAGCAAAGAAAAAAGCAATCTCACTTCTGCCATTGAAATTTGCAGATATAAAAGTTACTGTTGCTGGTTGAGTTATTTGTAAGTAAGTCATCTGAATTCTTTTACACATTTCACATTTCTTACATATGGCGAATAGACTACAAGCCCAAGTTTTCTAGGAGCAAATAGTCAACAACGCGCAGCCAAGTTGACTATCACTCATAGAAAATGAGCGCGAGTACTCTAATAATTAGACTATTAATATTTTTAGTAGAAACTCTACAGGATTGCAGTACAAAACCTACAATATTGTGCACTTTGAAGACAAAAATAAAGACCATTTACTGCTTAAAGAGCTACACAAGCATGCAACTGTTTTCTATCAGTGAGAGAACCAATCACATTAGCAGATTTCCAATAGAACACAGCTGAGTTTCTACTAAAAGATGTTACACTTTCTCAGAAGTGTGAGTAAACAGAACAATCTCTTTAAATGTTAAATTATTACAATCCCCCTCTAAAGACAAATTTTAAATTTTGACACAAAAAATTTCATCCCGATTACTGCTCTGATAAGTTCTGTTTCTTAACCAATCTTGGTGCAAAGTCTGATTTGTGTTTGCATTGCTGTTTCAGTGATTTATGGTATTCCAAGTTTCCACTACACTGCAAACTCCAGGAATTCTTCTAATGGCAACTGAGCGGTTTGCATGAGTGATTACATCAATCGTGAAAAGCTAACACGCTTACCATGCAACCATGACTTCCATGCTAAATGCATCGACCGCTGGCTGAACATAAGGTTTGCAAATCATGTAGTATGCAATGATCTCAATTTAGCATAAATCACTGTATTTATCAAAAGCTTTCATTGTCTCTATCTTCTGCATTTTTGAGATCCCTCTGAAAGCATTAACAACCATTCCGCAAAGTACTGTTTCAAAAAATTACCATTTCATTCCGTTTCTTAAAGTAATAAAATATATTTAGCTGTCAAAGACTTAATTTGAGAAAAGAAGACAGGGCTTGAGAATAACAGTAGCCAACTACTCACAAGCTAGTATTAGTAGGTTTTGCGTTTTTCACTAGCCAAAATGGCTCATAAGAATTGCAGCAATTTTAGTTGAAATAAACTGTAAATTGAACCCCTCGTCTTATAAACACGGCACTCCTTTACAAAAGTCTAATAAGCAACCCAACACCTGCAGAAAAAGGTGAAAATTTCAATGCAACTGTTTGATAAGCGGGAAAACCCTTAAAATTTTGTTGCAGTGTTTTTCACTGGGTATCAAGATTAATCAACCTGACAATAAATGCTCATCATTTATTGGCTGCTGACTTCATGAATAATTAGTGAGTTTGAGAAGTTTTAAAGAAACATCACTTTCAAAACAGTAACGCATCATATCTTGTGTTAATCTGGGTGTCAGACTGCATTGCATGATTAAAAAAAATCCCCCAAACGCCGATATACAAGTAACTTCACTTGAAGCTAGCAATAGCAGTTACCTTTTCTATAAAAGTATAGCTTTACTTGGTTATGTAGGAAAACCCAAAGACACAATGATATCAGTGGGTCTGCAAGAAGTGTCAGTAAGCCGTACCCTAAACCTTTTACTTAGTGTCCTCTGCAGTCTGCAGTACAATATGCTTGCTGTTCTCTGTAGTGTGGGGTATAATGTGATTACTGTCCTCTGCAGTGTGAGGTAGAATGTGCTTAGTGTCCTCTGCAGTGTGGGGTAGAATGTGATTACTGTCCTCTGCAGTGTGAGGTAGAATGAGCTTAGTATCCTCTGCAGTGTGGGGTACAATATTCTTGCTGTTCTCTGTAGTGTGGGGAAGAATGTGATTACTGTCTTCTGCAGTGTGGGGTAGAATGTGATTAGTGTACTCTGCAGTGTGGGGTACAATATGCTTGCTGTTCTCTGTAGTGTGGCGTAGAATCTGATTACTGTCCTCTGCAGTGTGGCGTAGAATGTGCTTGGTGTCCTCTGCAGTGTGGGGTAGAATTTACTTAGTGTCCCCACTTTGGAGAATGGAACAAATACAAAGGGGAAGTTTTCACTCACATTGGTCAAACTCGTGTCAAAACTACAATTGGTTTATTATGAGACAATATTGTTTTCATTTGCTCTTAATTAGGAAGAGGAAAGTGAACAAAAGAAAACAGACGAAAAAAAAGACCAAAGAGAGAATGTTGAAGAGAACTCTTCCTTTACAAGCCCAGCGTGGACAGAACATGAAATGGTAGAAGAGGAAAAGAGAAGATAACAACGCTTACAAGGACTGTCAAGTTTATACGCACCTGGAGTTTACCAAAAAATTAAATAGATTTTCTTGCTTTCTAAAGCATTGTAGGAACATAGAAATTGCTGAAGCAGTACAGGGAAAATGGACTGCAATTTGGACAGATCTTCCTAGAAACACTTAAAAAGTTTCTGACTCTTGTTATCCAATCAGAAAATAGTGCGAGTACCCAGAAAGTTGTCACATTGTTCAGCATCGTATCACAAGCATATGTCCTATTGCTAAACAACAGATCTGTTCAAGACAGTGAGCTCAGTTAATTCTTGCACATAAGAGTTTCAATATAAAAGGAGGAACTCATTTACCTGGCAGTAGAAGTCACTTAGTGATTAAAATTTTGAATGGCAGTCTAGCAGAGATAGGAACTTTTTATAAAGACCTTTAACTTGCGTTATATAATTTTGAAGAATAAAAAATAAAAATAAAATAAATTCTGCATTGGAAATTTAAGGGCAATTGGGTTCTTCAATTATTTTTACCACAAAGCTGGAAGAAGTGTGAGTAATGATATGTTTTATGGTAGAATATTTTATTTTGTAACTACAGAATATTGAATCCAAGTTTTGCTTTCCAGTGCTGTAGTTTTTGTTTCACTTAGCATTACATGATGCAATGACATTATTGTTTCATAACCAATGACCCCTGCAGTGATAAAAATATTTTAAACAACAGCTCTTAGAGCTTACAACTGCGCTGGTATTGTGAGGACTTTAGGGGAGCCGTGTGGGGAGGGGGAACAAAAAATGCACCCCCCTCCCCCCCAATTATAACCTTTACCTCTGTCGAACAATGTTGCGACTGACAAACAAGATGGTAGGAAAACACCTTGCATCACATTTCAAGGTTGACTAGTTCCATCCGAAATTAAATATTTTTCTTATATGCTAATGATGGCAAAATTTCAGTATTTTCTTCGATTCAAACGCTTCAAAATACTTCACACTGAATTTTGTAAGTAAAAATTAATGGATTCGCAAAGATTTGAAAGGTAGCTGATAATAGCTTTGAAAAATTACGTGACTCAAGGTCTAGCAGATCGAAAGTGAAACTTGTAATATCAGCACATTCTTTCCCACCAACGCCAGTATAGCACCGATAACGACTTAATAATGCCTGCCTTTTTGTTGACGTTCTGTGCTTTAGATACTCAAAGAAAGAAATGTGATTGGATTGGGAGGCAGAATGATACGTCGTCACTTCACAGAATGCAACTGCACCCGCGAAAAATTATAATGCGCAGCAGAACCTAGCTTCCAGTCTTTATTTGACACCTTTCACAAACCACGCCTTGCAAGTGATAGCGACAATTTTCACGAGTGTTAACCTTTGATACAGTTATGCAACCAAACAATCCATAACCTTAGTAAGCATATCTCAGTCTTTTCTTGTAAGCTCATCTCAAACGGTTTTTTATGTAGTTTATAATACCCCGACCGACCTGTCACCAGTCGTGTTCATACAGCGCACCGTGCGAAGTGAAAAGCGCTCCCGACCCGCACTTCACGCTTTTCACCTCGCGCGGTACGAAGACGACTAGGGAAGAGCAAGAGCCCCCTTACCTATATAAACGAAATTGCATAGGCCGAATACTGATACCCCCTTCGCCCTCCCGGGAGGAACTTATGCAGTCGTTGTCCATAAATAACGCAACGTTGTGTGACAAAAATTCTTGAAATCAATAATTCTTTGTTTAAAAATGGAAACGATTAAAAGTTTTAATTGTTCTTTCTGAGAAAAAAATTAAGCTGCTTGAAAATTTAAACACTGTTAATTAAACTTTAAATATCCCATGTACTATCTTTACTGATATCTTCTAAACACGAAAATTCTAAAAACAGAAACGTTCGCTGCTTGTTTAATAGAAAATGAGCTTTGCAAGTAATTGACAAACACGTTTACAACGTCGTAATTTCACATTGAAGAATAGTGGTGAGTAAGCAAAATCAATCTTAGCTCGACTTTCCTTAATTGTTTGAGCAAGCTTGCTGCTTTTGTTTATATAGTTGGTGTATTATTTACAACACAGGGCGCTACACTATTGTTCTGTAACGTTGCTTTGCAGTAATTCAAAATGCAAACATTTCATATTATAAGCGCAAAACGAAAACAAAAAGCGAACAACTTTAAAAAAGTGTATTTGATTGCCAAAAAGAAGATTGTTTACAAATGCAAATTAGCCACGCGTTCTGTACCACGCTTGAAAATGAGGCGTGACATAGATTACCGGATGCCAGTGAGTAACGCACAGAGTGAAAAACAAAATCGCGGTAGCCTTTCGAAAATAGATTTTTAATATTTGAGCAGTAGTTATCGCTTTCTAAGGACTCCAGAGCAAGGCAAAAGCATACTTAAAAAGTTTTCACACTTTGGAGTAGCGATAAAAAGAATTTGATGCTATTTCAGCGCACTCAGTTAAGGTAAGCAAATCAAAAAAAGCAAAATCGCGAAAGGTAAGGTAAGCTAAGCTAAGGTAAGGTAAGCAAAGGTATGCAAAATCAAAAGCAAAATCGCGAAAGCTTAACATTGACAAATCCCCAAAAATGTGCTGTTCGTCTCAAAAGACCAATTTATGGTGTATAATTAATGTTTGTCTAAGTACTGCAAAATACCATTTTGAAATTTATACGTGTTCAGTTGTTTCGAAATCGCTGTATCTTTTTTGTTTCATGTGTAATGTATTAAATGTTTTCTTTCTAAGAATACTTACTTGAGTTTCTTTTGTTCACTATCAAGTTATCTCTCACTGTGACGTCATTGAAATCAATGATTAATCACTAAAAACAATGACTTATACACGACTAAAAGATTTGTGCCCTATTGATTAGTTATTGATTATTCATCAATTAGTCATCGGCAATGATCAATGACTAATCAATTTTATGTGACAATAAATGTAATAAATATAATAAATGTAAAATTGCTTTCTTTAGTAAAATTTGAATTTCTTTAAGAAGCTAGTAAAAAGAAGAAACCACAAACGAGGCCTTCCCAGGAAACAGAAAAACACAAAAGATAGCACAAAATGGGCTATCCGAGTTTAGACTAATAATAGAAGTATTTTAAGTTTAGCCCACATTGTAGGATTTAAAGCTTTCTTTATTTCAAATTTTATAGTTACCATTTTTTCTCTTCAAAACGTTTAAAATAACAAAATAGGTAACACAAGAATACAGTAAAAGAAGTAATGTATAATCTTATGCATCAGTCCATTCCAGCAGTTCCCATCCGCTCCCCCACGGGCTAGCGCCAGTAATTAGTATTTCTTTAAAAAAATTCGCAAATTCCCCGTGGTTGAGATGATGGAAGCAGTAAAATACCCCACTCAAGGGTTGATTGTTTTCAATATGTCGAGAGATGTTACAAGAATATGCTTGTTTTACAGCTTTTAAAATAACTTAATCAGTAAAAATGATATTGCTGCTGCCGTGATGTTGCTATAAAGTGGGAGTGACATAACCGCTGTACACCATAAAGGGAGAAATGCGCTTCACTTTCCTGCAAAAAAAGGTAGTAAAAAATGGTCAAATATCTGATTCTTCATAGATGCGAAGTAAATGCAAGAGATTTCAGTGCACGTAAAGTGTTTGGATTAACAGAACAACTTGTTGCAGT
Source organism: Oculina patagonica (assembly GCF_052425735.1). Taxonomy (NCBI): domain Eukaryota; kingdom Metazoa; phylum Cnidaria; class Anthozoa; order Scleractinia; family Oculinidae; genus Oculina; species Oculina patagonica. Next base: position 14,632,571 of record NC_135759.1, on the reverse strand, counting down.
TTCCGTGCAACCATTCCAAACCTGCCCCGCTCCCTCCCAGCTCTTTACTCTTTAAATAACGAATAACTAGCACGAGAACGCTCCTAACACAGGATACTCTCAATAATTGCAATATTTGCATCATCCCAACGCTACCATTTCAGAAAAACACGACACGAGACAGCCCAAAGGGCCTTTGATTTTTCTAGCTTACTCTTCGCAAAATAATTATCTCTCTAAGGGGTCTGTCACTGTGCCCCTGACGAGAATGGCAGACTTTCTGAGCTTTCATGACAATCTACTCCGATCCAGGAAAACTTATTAGTGAGCTCACTATCATAATTTCTTCAATATAACTAACAATGGTAATTTGCCTAAGCGATAAAATTAAATAGGGACAACAGATCACTACTAAGTAAACCAGCATAGCCACTCATTGCGTCGGTTACTTGCACAAACAAAACTATTAGGACTTTTTTCTTTACCATCTAGTCAGTAAACCCTCTAGTCAGTCAGTCTTATGGATGGTTTTCTGCACTTTCGACCTTCGTCTGCTCAGTCTGTTTGTTCAGACCTTTCACGTGCTTATGCACGTGTTTGGCTGTTCACTCGGCAGTTCATTCGAATCGTTGTTTCTGCAGTCTTCATATCCGTTACTTACATGAACAGTAAAAGCCGAAATATTAAAACCTATAGAGTTCCGAAACTTTTTGGTTTTAATATCATAAATGGCATGCCACAGCGTTGGAACTATTCCTTCGCTTAGGAAAATCAAAATAACAAAATGCTAAACCCCATTCCTTTATACGTGGGGACTACAAGTATGCATCCTATCGTTTCGGCCTCTAGGCTTTTAGGCCGAAACCCTACAGGGCAATAATATTGTTAACTGCTGGCAATCACGGCATACGTAGTTCTGTCAACCTCGCCAAAATTCTATTTAGTTGTTTGACAAGTCTCCAACGCATTTGTGAGATTTTGGAGTGCTTATCACGGCTGGCACTCGCAGTTGCTTTTATGTGACCGATCCTACCGGTGTTTCTGCTCCATCAGCGGAGATTTCGCTTCCTTTGATAAGATCCCAACTCCTAATACAGTATCGCGTTATGAGACTGTGGTAATTCAGGGATCGCATAATTTGGTTAAAAGGCTGCACCTACGCCTCGGCTACTAATCAGAGTTTATGAAAACACTGCCCTGACAGGTGTTTTTTCTCGCTCCTATCAGTCCCCGTTCAGTCACCGAGTCCAATCCAAATTCTTTCTCTTTATTCTCACCCCGCGATTCTTTTGGTCAGCGTTATCGCGCGACAAGCACTGTGTATTGGAAGCCGAGCAGGTTGGAAGCTTGCAGAAGCTGTTGGTTTTGATCGGGTAAATAGCAAAGGATTCCCCTTGTGAAGGTAAGAAAACGTTAAAATGTTGTTTTGAACATAGGAGATTCCTTGTTTGCGAAGATACTTGGCTCAGTAATTGGGACTCTGCATATTATAAAGCGATCGTGCGATAAAATCGATAGCTTGCAGCTTGTCACATGGCTGTGTCGAATGCCGATCACCTCGCCACCAACCAACTCGCCACCAAGCGAAGTCACCTTGGCTCATGGATTAAAGAACGAGGAATACACCAGTTTTGGTAGCGAGTTGGTTGGTGGCGAGATTGCTTGGTGGGATCAGTGGGATGTAGTTTTGCTTGAGTTCAACTCGGTTGTGTTGTTTAAATGTGGAGCAAATCGTGTTATTAGTCGAATCACAATCATAACATTTTTGTACTTCGTCTGGGGATCAAAGTGAAACACTCACGACGCTGTTTTGCACGGGGTACGGGTAGTCAATCGATAAAAATTGTTATCGGAAAATCATTTCATATGAAATCGTTGAAAATCGATATCTGTCGATAGATTGATTGCTGCGAAGCCTTAGCGTAGCAGCAGAACTATTTTTGACTGTCCGCGCGGGGCCTGGGCGCTTTATATAGGCGACACACTCGATTTGACTTTTTCGCTGGTGATGATTTTGAGTACATGCAGTACGTATGATCAGCGGCAGGTAAAAACTAAAATGTAGAAGCTGCGTTTGTCGTTTGCGATGTGCTTTTCGCTGAAGAGCAAGAAGTTAAATTTTAAAGCGCTGCCGCTTGCGCTTCTGTTCAGTACTTTGTAAATGCTTCCCAAGAAACCTCTCTTGAGCAAGATGGTTAAGTATAGTGCTGAGGAAACGGTCTTTTTATCCCTTATGTGCCAGCTCTGATGAATAACGAATTTACGAAGCCTTCTTATGATTCGCTTTCATAATTATTTATTACTAAGTTAATTTAAGGGAAAAATTTTACTTTCTGAGCATTAAGCGGGAAATATGTACAGCAAAAACACTACGAAGATTATTTGCGAAGGCTACACGAAAACGTTTCCATAATGACCGCGCGCTGTAATGGAACGAGCTTCGAGCTTTTAGACGTCATTAATTGGTGTTTCTGATGGCTTTGCAATTGAATTGCACGTGCTATGTTATGTTGCATTGCTTCCTTTCCTCCATGTCACTAATTATTATCTAAACTAAGCGAACTACCAGCATTTAACTCACTGAGAAAAATCATATCTTTAACATCTGAAAATGTGAACATCTGAAACATTCCTATGACCTTCCAATCGTTCCTACTATTATTATTATTCTTATAACTTACTTCGCAGCACTTTACTTGCTATCAGCAACGCCTAGTTTTAAACTAATAATTGTCTTTATCGATAGGGTCAATCGATAGAAATCAATATTGGCTGAGGGTCCCACTAGCACATTTGACAACACTGTTACAACGGTGTCACACTGTTTTAAGTGTGACCGACTATTTTTTAGTGTCAGTGTCTGTTGCTCAGGTTATTACGCAGCTTAATCAAAGGATTTTAACAACGCTGTTTACAACTCTAAAAGTACGATCTATCTGGTGTCTATCTAAATCCACTTGAGATAGACCAATCACGGTTTTTCAAACGGGAAGTCCATTACGCGATAAGAATTTACGCACTTAAGTGATTTAGTTTCACCACGTTCAAAATTATAATTTTTAGCAGATCACCCTGAACGCGCGAAACAAACAACTAAGATTTCACTGGCCTTCTACCTGCTGCATCCTACTAATTTATAAGTAATTTATTCCTTTGTGATATGCCATCTTTAAAAAGTAAGTTTGCCGGTTTGGTAGACAAACTTTTAATGGCGTGAATTTAACTTCATTCTCTACTGATCCTTTCAGCAACAATCGCAGTCAGTTTGGTTTCCTTCCCAACTTGACCTCCTAAATATGCATTCAAAATGCGAAATTTTAAGCTGATGTTTGACAAGTTGTCAGCCACAAATTTGAAACTGCTGTTAACAACTGCACAACTGCTAGTGGAACCGCAGGTTATGTGACACCGTTTACTTCGTTCCAAGTCACATTGTTCCAACTTTTGGTCAGATCGTTCCAAAAAAAAGTCACTTCGTTCCAACTAAAAGTTACTTCCTTCCAACTAAAAGTTACTTCGTTCCATCGAAAAGTCAGATCGTTATATTAATTTTATAAAGAGAATGTTTATAAGAAAATATTATTGAAAACATTACTACTAGATGTTGTTACATTTTGGTTATGGTTTAATAAATAAACTTAAAACTGAACTTCAACAACAAATCGACCGTAATCTATATTTAGCGCATGGTTTCAGTTATATGCGACTGCTTTTGTTGCGTGTAATATGCCTTTACGTAATTTAATCTTGTGTTCTCTTACTTACGATGTTTTATTAGTGCCGCGCGCTGAACAGAACTCTCTAACTGTATGCGCCATCGAATAGGGAGATTAAAGAGAGGCCGGGGTTTGTCTATTGACTTTAAAATATCACTGAAATGTAGGTAATGAACATTTATTCGTTTGTCTCACGATAGAATTGCTTTGAGATGTTGATCGCGACGTTTCGACTGCAATACTGCTAGTCTTCATCAGGCGATGAGGTCGATTGTTTACGCGTCGCTATTTATGCACGTTGGTTCGCTGTGATTGGTGCATTTTGATCCTCATCATTATTCCGACTAACAGATGGTGTTCCCTCATAGGTCCGCTTTGTAGTTGAATGGCTGTTATGCTTTCTGATCATAGGTATCCATGCTTCAGGAATTTCAATTCCGCTATCTCTATTGATGTTATTAGAATGAAGTCTTATTTGGATAGCCTCTTTGACCCTGCGCGTGTATCGGTGAGGGTCACGATCGATAAACTTGACTTGATTCCATAAAGGAATATGCCCCGTTTCGTTTGCGTGCTCCAAAATTAAACTGCGGAGTTTTGTGTATGAGCAAGCCTTATGTCTCTGTCGTGTTCTTTTATCCTGTCTTGCATCGCTCTCCCTGTTTCCCCTATATATACTTTGCCGCATTCACATGGAATTTTTTCACACGGAATTTTTATGTGACAAACTGTTGAGAGATTGACTCATTTTATGCATTCTTATCGTTTTTTTGAGAACAGATTTTTCTCTTCCGGTCTTGCGACAAACTGTCGTGATTGACACAGTTTTCGCATTCCGATCGTTCTTAGTGGAAGAACAAAATTTTCAACTTCCGCTTTCTGTTCGCTCTTTATTAACGTGGCGCGCACGCGTAAAACGCAACCGCTGGTCACTGTCAAGATTAGGGTTGCGAGCCTCTCTTGGGCCCGCAACAACTCTTGGTCCATCTGCGAGACTATGCTGTAAGTCTAAATAATTTCAAAGGCCAGCACTATGTCATTACGGTCAGGCTTTCAAGCATATTATTGATTGCGAAGATACTGGTTGGGGCTGATTTCTTTGTGCGTTGATAATAATGATCTAAACTTTTTCAAAACAGCTGGGATAATTCTATGACAAATTTTTGGCTAAAAATATGTTTTTTTCTCTTAATTAACCGCTTTCTGAGAAAAAAGTTGTCTCCTGAGTAAACTATAAAATTTTCTCTTCCAAAACCAAATTCTCTTCTGACATTTATGTATTAAATAAATTAATATGACACAGAGTTCTGCAGACAATATTTAACAAATAAAGAAGCCTACATGTAAGCCATGTTTTATACTGTCATAAAACATGACCGGCATTCGAGAACACGAGGGAAATGTAGAAAACATTTGCCTGCGGCTCATGTTTTCTACATTCCTTGAGTGTTCTCAAATGCCCGGAGTGTTTTATGACAGAATAAAACATGGCTTAGGCTTTTTTCGTTGCTTTATGATATAGATTTTAGACGCAGCGAGTGAAAAGTTTAACTAAAAATAAGGTCTGACTTGTAAATGTACAACGAGTGCAACCAAACAAAGATGAAAATCAGCAACAAATTAGTTTACGGGAATACTAGAAAACTGACACAATTTCATTCAGTGTTTGACGTAAAATAAGGCTTAGCATTTCAGGTAAGTTTGTTACCTTTCAATCTTAATCTTGTCTTTTTGAACTTCAATAAACTTCACCGACTCTGATAATTTTTGTCATAATTTTCCAGCATGAATAGACAATTTAAGAGGGGCATATACTAAAACCCGAAACAACGAAACGAAACCACCGAAACGAAACGACCGAAACCGCCGAAACGAGCGAAACGAAACCGCCGAAGCAACCGAAACGGCCAAAACGAGCGAAACGAAACGAAATCATCGAAACAAGCAAAACTTCAAGATTGCTGCCACGTACCGTACTATACACCCCGTTTAGCCTACTATAAACCCTGGTTAGCCGACTGTACACTCCTCTTAGCCTACTACACACTCCGGTTAGCTTACATTTCACCTAGGTTAGCCTACTTTGCACTCTGGTTAGCCTGTTTATAGTTAGCTCTCAATAATTGTAATGGGTTTTGCTTGTTTCGGTGATTTCGTCTCGTTTTGTTCGTTTCGGTTGTTTCGGCGCTTTCGTTTCGGTGGTTTCGCTCGTTTCACTCGTTTCGTTTCAAAGGTTGCGTTTCGTTGTTTCAGGTTTTAGTACATGCCTTTAAGAGGAGATTGTCGAAGAAAATATTCGAAAGAAAATTCTCTCGCTCGCTTTCCTTTCAAGTTTCATTCAGCTCAAAAAGTGAACACTGCGCCACAATTTTTCCCACCTCCTCATAATTTCACTTCGTTTACATCAAAATGAAATGTCCAGTGGATTTATTCCATTCGCCCTTGTTGAATACGAGTGGTTATAGCCAATGAACAGTCAACGACGCGCAAAGCACTCGAGGAAAGCTGACTATGTTTTATACTCTGATAAAACATACTATTAGGTTTTTAGCCAATCAGAGCGTGTGTAGACTCTTATCTATATTTACAATATGTTGTTATTTTATACTTTATTAGCCTTCCTAAAACTGCTTTCTTTATAACCTAATATTCCCAGGTCCTTTACTGGCACTTTCTTTTAGCTAATCTGAGATTCTTATAAAGTGTTCAAAACAAATTTGTCATTGAGTGAGTTCAGTTTGGCTTCTTTATTTTAATGGCATGAAAAGTTATTATTGTTATATGTTAGTATTATGAAATTCAGCCACCCGGTTTGCATGACAGAAAACTATTCGGTATTTTGCTGAGACAATTATTTTCTGAGAAATTGGTTGATTCTAAAAAGAAAACTAAAAGTAAGCAATAAATACAGTATGCTAGTCACAGCCCATTATTTCAATGCTCTAAAAATCAGGTGCGACCAGCATCTTTGCAGGCAAAAAGCAGCAAAAACAGGCAGCATGAAAGAATGTGAATTACGGTAATTGTTATCACACTTTTGGGGCTCCTTGCTGTGACTGTGGGCTCAAAATGAATGAAACTTTTATTTAATTTATCGCAAGAGAAAGTTTATGTATTCTACGTTCCGCAGACTGCGTTCTGTAGACTGCAGTTTGTGGTCTGCAGCAGGCTTTTAGCCAGCTGCGAGTCCAGTAGTCCTATGGACGGCCACTTTTCAGAGAAAATTAATATGAATAACTGTTCACAGAGGATTTTTTTAGCAAATTTGGAAATCTTTAGATACCTTTGCACTCATAACTGCAGAAAAACACCTTGCGTGCTCCTCAGGCCCTCCAAATTATGGCGATAAAGTCAGGCCTTATAAAAATTTTGGACTCCCACTTTTTAAATCCTGGCTAAAAGCCTGGTCTGCAGTCTGCATTTTTACCTGACCTGATACCGACTGGGCGCTCTAACCACTAAGCTACAAGAGACTATCCATTCCATATCACCTAGCTTAAAATTTGCCACCTTTATTATTTTGTTACGCAGTTGTTACTGTCAGAATTGCTGAATTGCTAAAGTTAGCAGCATGCAGGATGCATGTTACATATGAACCTAGTAAATGGTCCAGCTCACTAGCTACAAGTCTACAATTTCATCTTTATCATTTATTTCTTACTAAATATTTCCACATGCTACATGTATCAAGGTCCAATTGTTTTGTGCTGTGTTCTGCAAGTTGACATTTTTTAATTTAGTCAAATTGACGTAACCCTCACTGCTTGGTTGGAATGGGCTTATAATAGCTATTGCATGTTTCCTGACATGCTAGTGAAAAATATCCTGTTGTTTTGTAGTGACAAAATTTGATGGGGGGGGGGAGGTTCTTTTCACAGGGAACTCTACACTATGTAAAGGATTGCTCATTTGTTGTGACTCCCATTTTTTTACTCAACTCTAGCTGGCTCTTATTTTCTTTGCAGGGGTTCCAAATCGAACACTGATGCATCAGTTGCTAAATAATACAATGGCTGCAGTGTGATATGCTGTGATTATTTACTTGTGGTGGCTCCTTGGTAAGTACGAAAGTAAGTTAACTTAATTTTAACAAGGGAGGCCCTTTTTGTTTTAAGCCTGGTATCCATAGGAGCTCGTAGGGGCCCTACATCCAAAGAATCTGTCACCGAGTATTATTATTAGTATTAATTTTGTTATATTATTATCATCTTGTTTTTTTTTCCTTCCAACTTTGCAACATTGTGGTGCAATGTTCTATAATGTTTGACAGTAACAGTAGTGTCAAAAAATAAGAACTTGAAAATGATGGCCGAAGACCTAAGACCCGATCGAAAAACCCAATTGGAAACAAAGACCCAATTGGAAACAAAGACCTGATTGAAAACAAAGACCTGATAAAAAACAAAGACCTGATATAAAACGAAGACCTGATCGAAAATGAAGACCCCGTTGAAAACCAGTACTGTCCCAGAGTTGCGTGACAGAATTCAAAGTGACAGAATAATATTGAGGCAAATGTTAATATACTGAGAACATATTTTGGGCGGAGAGAAACATCAGCTGGCTGTGGTTGCAGGCCACGGTTGCCCAGGTAGATGCCTGAAAACAGATTTTTGTGCATTTTGTCAACCTTGATTTGTTTTAGTTTAATAGAATCTTTCTTGATGACCAAAATGACATTTGGTGTATAAATGGAGAAAAGATCCTCGCAGTTATGAACACAACTTAAGCAGTTGTGAAAATAAACCTGAAAAAATCAGGCTTGCTGGGACTCGAACCCTGACCTCTGCGATACCAATACCTGATTCCCTCTATAGCGCGCGCCTGCAGGGAATCACGGTAGTTGTATCCGTCAAACCATGCGCGAGACTAAGCAACGATGCACATTGCTGAGTCTCGCGCATGGTTTGACGAATACAACTACCGTGATTCCCTGCAGGCGCGCGCTATAGAGGGAATCGGCTATTGAGCTAACAAGCCACCGGTATCGCAGAGGTCAGGGTTCGAGTCCCGGCAAGCCTGATTTTTTTTCAGGTTTATTTTCACAACTGCTTAAGTAGTTTTCATAACTGCGAGGATCTTCTCTCCATTTATTCTTCATCCGCAATTCAAATACATGATTTCATATATTCTTTATTTCATCTTCATCTTTCCCGGGTATATTACCAACCAATTTAATGAGGAGCTCTCAGTTGGCTTGTTAGCTCAATTGGTTAGAGCGCTGTGTCCAGCACAGTGGTATCGCAGAGGTCAGGGTTCGAGTCCCGGCAAACCTAATTTTTTCAGGTTTATTGTCACAACTGCTTAAGTTGTGTTCATAACTGCAAGGATCTTTTCTCCAGTTCAAATATATGATTTCATATATTCTTTATATTATTTTATTTATATTATTCATTGACATTTGATGTGTTCGTCCAAAATTATTTCAATCTCCTGATTGCCATAAACTTTGGTCAATACGTTCTCATTACTCTCAGTCTGCTTCAATATTATTCTGTCACGTCCGTCATGCAACTCTAGGTCAATGCTGGTTTTTAATAGGGTCTTCATTTTCGATCGGTCTTTGTTTTTGATCAAGTCTTATGCCAATCTTTTGATTGCCATAGACTTTGTGCTGTGTAATATTGATGCATTTTGTATTTGATTAAATTATCTGCTTTATCAGGGGTTTCATTAAAGACCAGGCACTGAGCAATTGACCAGCTGCGAACACAACTTTGCCGTCTGTTTACAACATCTGAACCATAATCATTTTACTAAAGAGGCTAGAGCCTTGCTTTGCCAGGTGTCCTGATCAATGCCAACCTGCTCCAAACCTAAATGATTCCCTAATCTGCTATTGTGTTAAGTCTGGTTTTATCACTAAATTTCTTCAGTTTATTTTGGTGAGAATTCAACAACAACAACAATAACAATGTTTTATTTTCGTGCCCAGAAGAGTTTTACAATAAGTAAATACATGCAAAGAGAATAATTAACAATAAAAAAAGAGCATATCCACTTAGAAATAGCTAAGGCTAATCGAGCTAAGTGGCTGGGCCAAGCGGAAAAAAATATTGCAATAAACAACCCTCCAAGTTAAGACCATTTTAGTCGCCATGGCGACTAAAATTTTGAAGCTGGCGACTAAATTTTAATTTAAGTCGCCAGCCTGGCGACTAAAATTAAGAAGAAGGATTGAAAGCGTGAGCTCAATTTAGCGACTAAAATTTTTCACTGGCGACCAAACTTGAACAGTTAGTGGCCAAATGGCCACTAACGAAAAAAATAAACTTGGAGGATTGATAAAGTTACAGCGTATAAAAAAAACGGGACACGATTTCCATTCACACACACAGAGAACAAAAAAAGAAAAGTGTATGTACACACACAAAAATGAAAAATAAAGTACATCAATGTACCAGTTAGTAGTTGGAGATAATCAATTCTTTTAAGAGATTTTTGAAACAAGCACGACTCTTAGATTTAAGTGAGTCATCAATGGAATTCCAAACTTTAGCGCCAAAAAAACGAATGTTAAATTTGCTGTAATTAGTCATTGCTTTTGGCAGATATGAAATCTTACTTGCCAGTCTGGTTTGATATTGATGCACTTTGTTGATACTCTTAAAGAAATTGTCAAAAATTAGAGGCAGACTATTAGAGTAATAATCGTACAAAAATAAAGCACTATACAAATATATTAAGTCACTTACTTTAAGTATTTTTAATTTCTGAAAGAGTGGACTAGAGTGGGAATTATATTCTGAGAATGTCATTAGTCTGACTAGATGATAAGAGGTAAAAGAGTTGTTTGATATGTATTCTCCCAAGTTATTAAACTATAATTCAAAAAGGGATAAATTAGTGAGTAATACGACTGTATAAGGACCCGATCGGCCACAGAGTGCCTGATCTTAGAGAGTATGCCAATACATCGCTTAATCTTTTTAGAAATATGTAAGATGTGATACTTCCAACTGAGATATCGATTCGGTGACCATTCTTCAGTGGAAACGTTGAAAAGCTAGTTTTGACCATTATTGTCAATAAGAGTGGGGTTGAATTCATGTTTGTGACAAGTAAAGGAGTCCAAAGTCATGCTTCCCTGCGAAAATTGGAGCTGTTTCATAATCTCATTTTAGGCCTTTTGGTAGAGTTTTCACCCTCGTATAGATGCAATTACAAAACTTGCACTGTAAGAGTAATTATTTTACGTTGTCTGCCACACACATCCTGAAACCACATTTTCTTGCATGCTTCCCACTCATGTCCCACAAGCACCCGCAGGTGTTTGTGGGATATGTACGTTCTCTCACTTGAATAACAGTTCCCCTTTGGTTTCCCAGGACAGCATAGTTTCTAAGAATAGCATCTAAGCCATTGAGTCTGAAAAAAGATGATTGCTCACTTGAAAGGCACTACATGCCCATAGCCATGTTCCTAACTTAATATGAATTGTTTTGGATCTTTTTCTCGCCTTTCGTTTATTTCCAGGCATGGACGCATAAAGATGCCAAAGTTAAAGACTCAAGACAGTCTTCACTCAAGAAATAAGCATTATAAATGCAAACAATGTGGCAAATGTTTTGACCGACCATCACGCTTGCAAACTCATGAAAGAGTCCACACAGGTGAAAAACCTTATGAATGCAAACAGTGTGGCAAGAGTTTTAGTCAACGAGGAGGTTTGCAGAAACATGAAAGAATCCACACTGGCGAGAAGCCTTATGAGTGCAAACAGTGTGGCAAGTGGTTTACACGAACAGATAGTTTGCAGGATCACGAACAAGTTCATGCATCGAAGAAAAAGACTTATGAATGTAAACAGTGTGGGAAATGTTTTACCCGGAAATTAAGTCTCTGGAAACATGAACGACTACACTTAAAGAAAAATCCTTTTAAGTGCAAACAGTGTGGCAAGTGTTTTACCGGAACATACTATTTGCAAGCACATGAGCGGGCCCACTCAGGGGAAAGGCCTTTTGAATGCAAACAGTGTGGCAAGTTTTTCAAGGATGCAGGATATTTAAAAAAACATCAAAGATCACACACAGGGCTGAAGCCTTATAAATGCAAGCATTGTGACAAGTGTTTTGCACAGGCAGGAAATTTGCACAGACATGAAATGGTCCACACAGGTGAGAAGCCTTATCAATGTAAACAGTGTGGCAAGTGTTTTAGACGTGTATCGCACTTGCAAAGTCACGAACAAGTCCACACAGGTGAAAAGCCTTATGAATGCAAACAGTGTGGCAAGTGTTTTAGCAGTGCAACACATTCGCGAAATCATGAAAGAGTCCACACAGGCGAGAAGCCTTATGAATGCAAACAATGTGGAAAGTGTTTTAGATATACAACGAATTTGCGAACTCATGAAAGATTCCACACAGATGAAAAGCCTTATGAATGCAGTCAATGCGGCAAGTGTTTTAGATGTGGGACAGATTTGCGGAATCATGAGAGGATTCATACAGGTGAAAGGCCCTATGAATGCAAACAGTGTGGCAAGTGTTTTAGAACTACATCAAGTTTGCGATCTCATGAACGAATCCATACCGATAAAAAGCCTTATAAATGCAAACAGTGTGGCAAGTGTTGTAACAGCACATCTAATTTGAGGAAACATGAAAGTGTACACAAAGATGAGAAGCGTTATAAACCAGGAAGTTTAGAAAGGCGTGGAAGATTACACGTAGGAGTGAAAGCTTATGAATGCAAACAACACAGCAAGCGTTTTAGCCAAAGAGAACATTTTAAAAGACATGAAAAATCCCAGACAAGAGAAACGCGTTTCAATGACGTACAATGCAATGGGAAGTCCATTAATTTAGATAATCCCAGTGCAAACGTGAGCCCTCAGACAGTTCTTAAGGGTACTGCGGCAGCATCCAACTTCCAAGAACAAACATTAAGCCATTTTGAATGTTGGATTTGTCTTGAGGAATTAGGTAGCCGAGCTCTGCTTCTTGAACACTACGATAATCATATGAAATAGAATATTTTAGCGAATCAAGCTATTTTGCTCTCAGTTATAGCTGAATCATGTTAACCTTACCAACGGGATATACTAAGAAAATGAGGAAATGACTGACTGACTGATGGATAGCCGGTCGAAAGGACGGCTCTTGATAACATTTTTGACTATAATTGTTATTATACAAGAAATGTCGCAGAGGTAAAATGAAGATTAACAAGGCGCAGTTTTCCACTGCTGACGCGATCAGGAGATTTCATTTTACATTGTAAGCCAATATAAACTTGAAACTACTGGTATTCTTCGCTGAGTCTCGCTATCTATTAATTTTGCGGAGACATCTTGATAACTTTGTTGTTATCTAAGTGAATCCTTAGTTGACACAGTTGTTAAAAGACGGTGAATTTAGAAATTAAGAATATAAAAGCTTAAAGTGACAGGCCAGACACAAATACCACTGGCCGCTAAATAAGGGAAATGGTCAAAACTATTGCACTCGGACAGGACCCACCACTAAGCAAACAAACAGGTGGTGTCTTCATGTACCCCCCTTTCTCCACCTTAAAAGATGGTGTCTTGTTTATATAGCCCCCACTCTATCAGGAGTAGAAACTAAGAAAAAATGCAAACCTTCTTGTGCCATTTCTCCAGCAAGGCAAGCTTCATGCACAACTTATATGAAAGTCTCAACTCAAATTTTAAGGCCAATAAATTTTGTCCATTTGACTTACCAGACAGGTGGTATCTTGCATAGCCCCCCTACCCCTACACAAAGTGGGTCCTCGTCGAGTACACATGTTATGACCACTTCCCTAAGTTCATGTTTAAGACTTCAGTCCGCTGACTGGATTATTTTGGAGCCGCTTAATATCATCTTTAGGTCATCGTGTTTGCTAGCCTTGTGCATTTATGTCGTTATGCCGCTAGTGTGAACCAGGCTTTAGAAGAAAGAACAGAGGACCGATTTTATAGCAACGATGCTTGGTTTCTTTCCTGAGTAGAAAAGTATCCCGAAGCACAAGGAAGCCTGGGGCTGTTCACATGCTATACGCGTAGATGGTGATAAAGTAACCTTTAGTGTAAGCTCACAGGTCCAAACGTACACACAGAACATTATTATGTAGTTATTATTTTATTACATAGAATTAAGTAATGAACACACACCTTATTGCACTAACGCTGTCATATTAAAGGGGCTATGTCACGCTATTTAAGGCAACTTCGGCACTGACCAACTAACTAGAATTAACTGAAACATCACAATAACGGCTTAAAACGGTAGAATAAATCAAAAGAAACACAGAAAGGCCAAAAAGTGGCATTACATGTTTGGGCAAAATTTGAGAAAATTAAAAAAAAATGAGAAAATTAAAACGGATTGCGTTCGGGTAAACTTGAAAAACGTCTGCCCGACATTTTTCAAGTTTAGATTAATTTGTATAGTGTCATTTACAATGCTCGAAAAGCATCCTTACTTGTTATGTGGGCGTGATTTTTCCAATAAAAGGTTTTGCTCTGCCAATTTAAATTTTAGAGCTAAAATACCGTGACCTAACCCCTTTTTTAAAAAAAAATGAGAAAAGCCAAATTTATACAGGAAACGCACGAGTTTATAACTGTACACATTAATTGTGTTAGATAATTAAGAAGTTAAATTGATTTACGTATATTTTAAGGCGTTTTGAGACTGTTCCTTCGGGCACCATTTTGTATTTTCCTATGACAACAGTATATATTTTAAAAACCGATATATTTGCACTGTAATTATATTTTAACAATGCCATTTGTGTACTAAGAATATGCTAATAAACTGACTCTGATGTCAAAGTCAAACATGTAGCATGTTTTGTACTTAACAGGTGGGGAAGGGGGACAGTAGTGTTACTGAACTTCCTGATTTTCCGGTCTGTCGTCCTGTTAGCAATTTACTCTTGCCCCCCCCCCCCCCCCCCCCCCCGCTAAGTGGTTCTTGTCTCGTGCTTTTTTCGAACGTGCAATTAAGCGTAATGTTTCCCTACGTCTCCCACTTTCCAACAGCTTCGGAATCCTACTTTCCATGTAAATGTGAAAGTGTCCTCTTCAGCGTTTAAACTCTATGGTAATGGAAAACTAAACGTTTCGGCAGTACTACCTTCATCAGTAGTCAGACTGCTGAATTAAACTTTGCAGCGTTGAACTTTACAGTATTCCATGAATCCTACCTTCCAGCCTTTCTTTTCTCGACTTTCCGGCAGTCTTTCCTTGCCCCGTTACCACTGGGTTGCCACCCTCTTCCGTATACAAAAGTGCCGTAATAAAGCTTGTTATTAAAAAATAACAATGGTATATTGTAATTCCTGCGTTTTGATTGGTTAACAGGCAATGGTATATGAGCTCATATACCATTGACCGCAAAAATGGTAGCTGATACGCGTCAACAAAAACAGCTGGGGAGCTCAAATATTGTAATTCCTTTTGGCGTTTTTAATAAAACACTCCACTCGCGCTAACGAACCACCCCCAAAAATTTAAAAATACACCAAGAGGTGAATTCCACTCTCCTGAGCATCTTTACATGTAGCTACTCGTCTCATCTTATGAGGGAGGATAGATATTCACTATACTGACCACTGATTTGCACTGAACATTTATATTGGTTAACTTTACACCCGGCTGTCTTTTTCTGTATTCAGTGAAGTAAAGTTGATACTAACTTCACAAGAATCTTCTATAATCAATATAATCAACATTGTTATCAAGACAAAACTTCGCGATCACGGGTTCCGTCAAATAAAAAGCCGAAAAGTGTGAACAAGTGCTAGACCCTGGCTTTTGTTTCAAAACATTTTTTTATGATTTTTGAGTGATTTCAAATTGTCATTATTGTTGTTTATTTTTATAAGAGATAGCGGGATAAACTAGGATTAAATAAAAATTGCAAAAAGGCGCGGATGAAGAAATTTTTGATTGGCGGAGGGGGTTGAAACTTTGATTGGGATATCACTATTAAATTAAAACTTTGTAAGGCAAATTAGCCAACTATCAAAGTCGATAGAAACCGAGAGAACAGAACAGAACAGGCGTTGAGAATTTACAATTTACAAATTTTAAAGGTACACTGTTGCGAGACAAGTTGAAAGAAAATGTTTGTACTACTAGGCCTTATGAAAGTGATCCAAAAGACGAGATCCTTGAGTCCAATCCAAATGGTTTGATATATTTTATTTCTTTTGCGAGTGGACTGGGACTAGCGTGTAACGCCGTGTAACAAGTCTTGCTTTCGTGTACTCGTGTTGTTGCCGCCAAACCTGTGAATGTTGGTTTTGATCAAGTAAACAGCATAGGATTCTTCTTTGAAGGTAAGGTAACGTGAAAGACGTCTTTTCGTACCTATTAGATTTCTTTTGGTGCTAGAATTGTTACTCATAAACAAGAAAACACACGAAATCAATTGCACGCGCTTGCAGCAAATTCCGTGTCGCTGTTTACTGAATTTAATTGTGTTAGTGCAATGTGCAAGGTCTAGTTTCCCTCTTTTATTCACCAAGTGCGTTTACTAAGTCTATAGAGGGAATTCAAGATAGAAAGAGTATCATTTGGATGCAAATTCTTTCTAAAACGGCTGCTACTTTGGAGACACAGGGCGCGCATACCCACCCTAAAACATACCTGCGTACACCCCTCCCCCCTTAGGATACATTGGATTGGTAGCTTTGTGATAAAAAAAAAAATGAATTGAACTCGCTTATAAAACAATGTGGCGTGCATAAGCAGGAATTCCTAAAAATTGACACAATGTCAGAGAATTCAGATTGAAAATTTAACAAGAAATTAAACTTCAAGCAGTTTATAACCGTGCAGTTAATGTCTGACCACCTCTTTCAGTTCTTTGTCTAGAATCGCACGGCACCACACAGTAAAAAATCTTTAAAAAAGCAGTCACTTGAGAAACACACAAGTCGTGTTTGCCTGAGTCACGGAGTGGCATGGGTCTGACATAGTGGTACTTTTAAATAGCTTAGACATGTCCAAGCGGTCTCTGGTTTTGCTATGTGATTATTAAACATTTCACTCTAAACAGCGAGCAGAGTGTTCATGTTAAACGAGTGATCACTAGTAAACATCAAACCTTGCGTGACCGTGACAAAGGAGCCGGCTGGGCCGTGTGGTTCTGGAATGATTTACCAACAAAACTACTAAAACGACAAAATGCCAGTCAGATTATGAACTGGCTGCGTACGGTTAATTAGTTTTACACAATCATTAAAAACATTTTACATCTACACTAACTAGTATAGATCAACTTCATAAGTCTATTGTATAATTATTTTATTGTTGTTTTCTTTTCTTTAGCTGCAGGCCGTACCTGTAGGAATATTTAAAAACTTAAAAAATCAGGCCTTAAATGTTTGTGTGATACTGGGTTATGTTCAAAACAAACAAAAGGCGATGTCACACTTACTAAAAATATTTACAAATAATAAAGATGGTAAATTTTAAATGTTCATTATAAATGTCAGGAGTGTGGGACAAAGAAAAATCAGAGTCCCTGACGGGAATTGAATGCAGTGCCTCCCAGACACTGGTCATTTTGGGTAAAAATGCAGACTGCAGACTGCAAACAGTTTTTTATGATAAACTAAGATACAGTAGTTCATTCATTTACACTGCAAGGAGCCCACCACTCTAAATTTATTCACATTCTTTCATGCTGCCTGTTTTTGCAGCTTTTACATGCTACCTTTTTTGTTTTTGTTGGCTTAAACTATTTTCATTTTCAACTTCCAAATGTGAAATGTCGTCGAAAGAACTGGGTGAATACATGTAAGCATCCTCTCAACAGCTTTTCTACGGCAATTCTCAGTCAATCGGAAAGAGTCTTGGTGAGACTGTATGCTGTTAGTGTAAATAATTTCAAAGGCCAGCACTATTTCATTACATTCAGGCTTTCAGGCATATTTTGTCTGCGATGATTTCTTTTTGAAACGGCTGGGATAATGCAGACAACAAATTTGCGTTTTTTTTCTCTTGCTTTTTTCTCTAAATTACCGGTAACCAAATTTGTGAGAAAATGCAATTTATAGTTATCTCATAAGAAAACTGTAAAGTTTTCTCTCACAAAACCAAATTCTTTTGTTATGCAAACAATATCATGTTGACTTGAAGTAATTTTATACTTTATTGGCCTTCTTAAAACTTCTTCCTTTTTAGCATCTCTCTTTTAGCTTATCCTGCAGTGCAAAAAAATTTGCCATTGAGTGACTTCAGTCCCGCTTGTTTATGTTGACTGAAAACTTTATATTTGCTGAGACAGTTATTTTCTCAGTACAAATAATTGGTTCATTTTGAAAAGAAAACTAAATGTAAGCAACACATATACTACTCCCAGGCAGGCTTTTTTCGCCAGGTAGGAGTCCTATGGAAGGCCACTTTTCAGAGAAAATTAAAAAGAACAACTGTATACAGAGGTTTTATTGGAAAATTTGGAAATCTTTAATACCTTTGCACTCATAACTGCAGAAAAAACCTTGCATGCTCCTCAGGCCCTCCTATGGGTACAAAGTCACTCACTCACTCAATCCTCTTCATGCCCTTGGGCACATAAGGATGGGTACAAAGTCAGGCCTTATAAAAAATTTTGACTTCCACTTTTTAAATCCTGGCTAAAAGCTTGGTCCCAGGGACACCCCAGCCATTCTGAGAAAGTTTAGATCATTATTGTTTCGAAGCTAAATATCAGCCTCGACAGGGCTGTACCTATAATTTTTTGTCTGCGGGGGCAAGTTTTCCTGGCGGGGGGCGACTGGTTTTTTTTTTTTTAGTTCTAGTTTTTCCTTTTTTCTTTAGTTTTCTTAGTTTTTTAGTTTTCCTGGCCGGGGCAATTGCCCCTTGCTAGGTACGGCCCTGCTCGATTGGCATCTTTGCAGACAATCAAGTAAAAGCCATGAAAACAGCCAGCACAAAAGAAATATGAATTCATTCAAAGTTTATCACACTTTTGGGTCTCCTTGCTGTAACCACGGGCTCAATGTGAATGAAACTTCAATCTTAATTTATCAGAAAATAAATTTTATGCATCCTGTTTTGCAGACTGCATTTTTACCTGACCTGATAACGGCTGGGCACTCTGACTACTATAACTAAGCTTCGAGAGACCATCATATCACTGAGCTTAAAATTTACCCATCAGTTGTCACTTTCCACAATGCTGATCCATGGTATGCAGGATGCCTGCTACATATGAACCTAGTAAATGGTCCAGCTCACTAGCTACAAGTCTCTCCAAACTCTGTGGTTAGAACACCCAACCAGTATCTAGGAAGCTGTGAGTTCAATTCCCGTCCCACACTCATGACGTAATGAACATTAATAAATGTTCATCTTTATCATATTTACAAATAGTTCATAAATTTTTCTACTTCATATCTCCACATGCATATATATATATATATATATATATATATATATATATATATAAAAAATTAACACAAATGAAGTTATGACACACTTTTTACGATCACCTATATTTCGGCCGGTTTACCGGCCTTCCTCAGGGTGAATAACTGAAAAACGCGTTACACGCCATTCTACAAGTAACGTTACAAATTTAAACTATATACAGAGCACGCGCTAAATACACAGTAACGGCTACAAATTTGAATTAAGCAATTTGCGCGCGCTAACCTTAAACCCGCGCGAAAACATTGAGCTCGCGCACATATAGAGAGTTAATTATAAAGAAATTCACTAAAAAGAATTCTAATTACGTAAACGTCCTCCGCGATTCTGGCTGTAGAAGAAGTCGCTCTCATTGAGACCGCTGGGTCTCAAGGAGCGAAGCCGATACGCCCACTGTCCTTCCTTGTCTATTAGATTTTCCTTTCTGTTTACCCTATCTATCAGTTGTACATTGAGATCTTGTAGTCCCTGATGTCCGTCGCTAAAAAAATGTTTATAAATAAGGTCATCGGTTTCCTTATTGGCAGGTGACATCTTGGAGTGAGCTTTAAGCCGGCTCTTATGATTATTAAACCTTAGCCTAAACTTAGTGGTAGTGGAGCCGACATACTGCAAACCACAAACCTTGCAATTAATTAGATACACAACATTTCTAGCATTACAATCCAACTGGTGATTAATGGTGTAACTTGCACCAGTAACATTACTCGAGAATCTGTCCCCCTCAACAAGATAATTACAAACGTCACACCTATTACTGGAACATTTATGAGTTCCTCGGTTACCAGGAGTTTCTTCCGCTCGTACAGATCTTAATTGTGCATGCACCAGGTAATCCCTTAGACTCTTAGGTCTTCTGAAAGCCACCATTGGATTCTCCTTAACTGCTTTTCGGCACTTTTCGGAACAGTGTAGCAGCGGTTGCAGTTCCTTCAGCATAGCCCCAATATTTGGGAGGCTAGGGTGATATGTCACCACCATGGGGACTCGGGAACTCTTGTTTTGTTGCCTTGGTGTCAATGCCTCCTCCCGAGTTTTGGACTGTGCATTTCGAATTTGTTGTTTGACAAACTTTTCCTGATATCCTCTCTTCACCAAATATTTTGCCAGTTCATCACATCTTTGATAAAATGCTTCATCGGTGGAGCATATCCGCCTTAACCTCAATGCTTGGGCATATGGGATGCTCTGTTTGCATCCTCTTGGATGACAGGAGGTGGAGAATAGATATTGCAACCGCTGCTACACTGTTCCGAAAAGTGCCGAAAAGCAGTTAAGGAGAATCCAATGGTGGCTTTCAGAAGACCTAAGAGTCTAAGGGATTACCTGGTGCATGCACAATTAAGATCTGTACGAGCGGAAGAAACTCCTGGTAACCGAGGAACTCATAAATGTTCCAGTAATAGGTGTGACGTTTGTAATTATCTTGTTGAGGGGGACAGATTCTCGAGTAATGTTACTGGTGCAAGTTACACCATTAATCACCAGTTGGATTGTAATGCTAGAAATGTTGTGTATCTAATTAATTGCAAGGTTTGTGGTTTGCAGTATGTCGGCTCCACTACCACTAAGTTTAGGCTAAGGTTTAATAATCATAAGAGCCGGCTTAAAGCTCACTCCAAGATGTCACCTGCCAATAAGGAAACCGATGACCTTATTTATAAACATTTTTTTAGCGACGGACATCAGGGACTACAAGATCTCAATGTACAACTGATAGATAGGGTAAACAGAAAGGAAAATCTAATAGACAAGGAAGGACAGTGGGCGTATCGGCTTCGCTCCTTGAGACCCAGCGGTCTCAATGAGAGCGACTTCTTCTACAGCCAGAATCGCGGAGGACGTTTACGTAATTAGAATTCTTTTTAGTGAATTTCTTTATAATTAACTCTCTATATGTGCGCGAGCTCAATGTTTTCGCGCGGGTTTAAGGTTAGCGCGCGCAAATTGCTTAATTCAAATTTGTAGCCGTTACTGTGTATTTAGCGCGTGCTCTGTATATAGTTTAAATTTGTAACGTTACTTGTAGAATGGCGTGTAACGCGTTTTTCAGTTATTCACCCTGAGGAAGGCCGGTAAACCGGCCGAAATATAGGTGATCGTAAAAAGTGTGTCATAACTTCATTTGTGTTAATTTTTATTTGAACTTGAAGCAAGACCTATACACACAAAAGATGCGTGTGGAAAATTATATATATATATATATATATATATATATATATATATGCTTCCAATGTCAATATTTTTGTCAAATTAGTACTGTGACATGACCCTCAAATTAACAATGCATCATTTATTTCTACTTTCCTTTCTTCGCACTAATTGCTTACTAACAATTTAGATGCTGGGTCGGAATGGGCTTACATTAGCCATTAGCCAGGCTTGTGAAAAATATGCTGTTGTTTTGTTTTGTTGTGATAAAAATTGTTTTTTAGGGGGGGGGGGTTGTTTTCACAGAAAACTCTACAGGTGTATCTAGAGGATGGCTCATTTGTTGTGACTCTATTTTTTTTTACTTTAACTCTAATTGGCTCTAATTTTTTTTCAAAGAGGTCCACATCCAACACTGATGCATCAGTTGCTAACTTCATGTACAGTACAATTATAGCTGGAGTGTGATATGCTGTGATTATTTACTTTTGGAGTCTCCTTGGTAAGTAGGAAAGAAAGTCTAACTTAATTAAGGAGGCTCCATGTACCGGTATTTTTTTTTTAGACCTAGGGTGGTTGTTTTGAAATAAAAATTATCTAGGAAGCTAATGTTCGATTTTTGTCAAAATACACCATTTTGATAACGATCAAATTATGACCAGAGTTAATTTTTTTACTGGTCACTTCGTCACAAAGGTTACCATAGCAACGATTGTCGTTTTCTTGAATGTTTTCTAACAAGCTCTAGGTTGACTATTGACATTCATTTTTTGATATGTAGACAAAATTGTTGAAAAATCTGTAAGAGCGTTTTAGAATAAAGCAAGCATGAAGTTTTTTGTAACATCTTGTAGTTTCCTACAATACACGCATCCACAGTTTCAGACTTCCGGTCCAAATTCAAAAGAAAAGTGAGACTCATTAAGTCAGGCTATTGTGTTTTGCGATGTTTAACAATGGTCTGAATTAATGAGTGCTCACTTTTCCTTTGAATTTTGACCGGAAGTCTGAAACTCTGGATGCGTGTATCTGCAGTCGATACATTTTAACAAATTAAAGCAAAACCTCTCTCGCTTTTAGTTAATGGTCTTTGATGGTTTAAGTATTTATATTTCATTTTTAATAACTGCGCTCAAATACTAAGAATCGATTTTAAAGCGCCTATTTCACATTAAAGCAGGATTTTTCTGAAAACTTCATTCTTGATTTACTTTAACACGCTTACAATACAGATTTTTATAAAATTTCCTCAACAGTTAGTCAACCTACTAAACTTTAACATATCAGGAGTCTAAATTTTGAGAAAATTAGGCTTGTTTGAAAACAAAAGAAAACAACAATTGTTGCTATGGTAACCTTTGTGACTAAGCGACCAGTAGCTTTGGTCATATTGATCATTATGGTGTATTTTTGCAAAAAAACAAAGATTTGCTTCCTTGATAATTTTCATTTTCAAAACATCCACCCTAGAGCTAAAGAAACTACATCGAACCTGGTATCCATAGGAGCTCATAGCTCCTCCTATATACTTAATAGACCAATTTATAGGAAATTAAATAGTGCTGCAAAACTGATAGTTAAAAACACCTAAAATAATTCTAAGATGCCAAAACCACACAGTATATGGTGTAAAGGGGAGAACATCGCTCCATGATTGGCATGACAGATGAACTTTCCATTGCATGACTGAAAGCCAAACTTATATCTCCCCAGCTGTAAAACCTGCGCTGGATTGGACAAGTCGGCAAGGCCAAAAGCTTACGCACCCTAGAAGTCTAACTCTAAACAGCACTACAAGCTGACCTCCCGTCAGCATCGTGCTGAGTGTAGACAGTATTATTGTAGAGCCTTACTTATCTCCGTAACACTACTAGTTAACTCCGCCAGCACATGCTGGATCGGACAAGAAAAGTCATAAGAGCGTAAAATAGCGACACTAAAATAGCGAAAAACGAAGCTTGGGGAAGTTGCTGTGAGACTTCACCAATAGCATCATGCAAGATGCTAACCCCGGTTTATTTAATTAATTACAACAACAAACAATCCTCTAAAGGGAGGGAGGGTGGGAGTTACAATTTCAAACATGAGCAATACAACTAGCGAATGATGCTTAAGTTCATTCTAACAACTTTTATAGCCAGACGGCTGTCTTGATTTAGGCCAATGGCAAATAGTGTACCATAGAAAGTAAAGATCTCATGCAGGCTTAAACAAGACATGAATAGAGATATTTAAATTGTACCAGACAGTGTTGCACCATTTGTACTTAAACGACCATTGTAATCATTGTCCTTTCAAGGCGAGAAAGACATACAGGTCAATTGGGTTACATTACACAATCAAAATAAATATTAACGACCACGCAGGGGCCACGAGCATCTCGCTCCATTAACTGCGCTTTAATGTTTGGCCTTAAAGCTTTATAATAGTATTCTAACCCAGCTGCATTCTTCCAACTTGGTAAATTCATTAATCCTTTGCCTAGTATCTTATCTCTTTTAATGTCGTTCGCACTTAATGCCTGTCAGTCAAAAATGATTTTATTTGCAAAATTATAACAGTCATTTTTACTCGTGAATGTAATGAAACAAGTATGGTTATGAAAGTGATATGCAAATTTTCACTCGGTCAGTCGGTCGGTCGATGGGCTGTTAACTTTAATTTATGAATAATAATTTATGCATTAAATTATAAATTAATTTTCCTTGTTTTTTTTTTTTCAAACTTTTTGTTTCACACTTCTGAGGTTTGAACCGGCGACTCCTAACATCAACTATGTTTTTGAAGACCAAACCCCTAACTGTAATTCACAAGGACAGAATGCCAAACCAAAAATCCAAGTAAATCACACGGGGTAGAGAAGTGCGTGACGTAAACGAACTCGACAAGAAATTCTGACTACGACAATAACAGAGTTTAATTGACAGAGTTCAATGTTCCATACAATTAAAGCGATACAAAGATGATTGATTCAAACCACGTGCTAGTGTTGTTGAAATGATTGCCGTAAACCGTATGTCGGTTCGAACTGAAATATAATAGCGAAATAGAACTAACGTGACTAATAAATCTAAGCATACAAGCTAAACAATTCGCGAGATATATAATTATAGCTAACATTCACAATAACGTCCGAATGAAGAAACGTAACATAATCTGCGCATATACTAATCTTATAGAAAGCTAACAAACGATAAAGTCTTATATGACGGCTAATTTTGGATAGGAGTTTATGACAATTAACCTTATAATAAGATAAAACTTAGCCTAGCGAGATAGTTTCTTAATGGTTCGAGTATAATATGCCAACTAAACTAACTCGATATAAATGGTATAGAAGCTATCCTAATAGTCGAGAAAAACGAAACTTAACGCAAAACAAATGACAAGGAAAACTAAGGATAAGCCTAAAAATAAGGAATAGATTACTTACTTTGGTTTGCACACGCACTGAATTAGACTTGATAGAGTAGGTAACCACGAGTGTAGAGAGAAATCTATGGCCCAATGCCGAGTAGATGTTGACGCAGTGAAGTCTACACTAGAACTGATCTAACTTAGAAATTCTTACGGATTTATCTAACCGAGAAACACGTGCGCAAAACCTGCGGTTATGACGATTTTCCTACATCGGACATAGCAGCCTAGGGCTGGTCTACCACAGTAAATAAAATAAGTAACACGCGGTATGATAGAAAGGATAATTCGATAACATTTAAATTAAAGTAAGTTCCTGTGATAAGATGTGGAGTAAACGTCACGTTTCAAAACCAACATTCCGGCCCCTTAAAGGCGGTACTGCCGATAGCCTTTACAAGGAGAAAGAACTCATAGAGGAGTTTGAAACATGAGGTTGACTATGATTAGTATTATTAATATTATTAATTGATCACGTATTGTCCAATAGAGTTCTGTAATCCACTGATACTAATGGATTGTCAGTGTTCATTAGTTTCTTCGTTAGCTGAGATAGCGGCGGCTTCCAACAACACAATCTTGTCGATTGGTCGTACGAGTTCAGATGTACTGGTTTTCAGCTTGACAGAACGTACCAGGCCATCTCTGCGGTTGGTAAACACCTCCTGGATCCGAGCAAGTGGCCAGGAGTTGCGGGGCTTGCTGTCTTCAAGGACCAACACAACATCGTCTACTGCAAAGTTCCTCTGCTGCTTGTGCCATTTCTGTCGTTGCTGCAGTGAGGGGAGGTACTCTCGGACCCATCGCTTCCAGAATACGTCAGCAAGGTACTGCACCTGACGCCATCTCCGGTGGAAGTAGTTATCATGTTTGGTGAAATTTCCGGGTGGAACTTTAGGACCTGTGCGAAGCAGCAACAAGTGATTAGGTGTCAGAGGTTCTGCATCACGTGGGTCATCTGACAGCTTTGTGATTGGTCTTCCATTGATTATGGCCTCCACCTCACACATCAGGGTTTCGAGGCCTTTGTCATCTAGGACTTGTTCTTTCATGAGAGCCTTCATTACCTTTCGAACGGTTCGGATACATCGCTCCCATACTCCGCCATGGTGGGAGCCGGCAGGTGGATTGAACTTCCACTTGATGTTTCGCTGAAGGAGGTAATCATGAATCTGAGACTGGTTCCATTCGTTCACAGCCTCTCGTAGCTCGCGCTCTCCCTTCACAAAATTCCCGCCGTTGTCTGAGCGGATCTCCTCCGGTTGACCTTTTCTTGAGATGAATCTGCGCAAGGCTTGGATGAACGACTCCGTGTCCAATGACCATACCACTTCTATGTGGACGGCGCGGAGGGCTAGGCAGGTGAAAATCACGCCGTACCGTTTGACTTTGGCTCTTCCGCGCCGCACTTCAAATGGTCCGAAGCAGTCCACGCCTGTATAAGTGAAGGGTGGTTTCGAGGGGGTGATTCGGTCCTCGGGTAGGTTCGCCATTTTTTGTTGAGCCAATGGCGCTTGACGTTTACGGCAGCTGAAACACTCGTTGAGGATGTTTCGAACTGTAGATCTTCCATTTATTATCCAGTATTTCTGCCTGGTGAGGGACAGGGTGTACTCCAGGCCTGAATGTCCAGAGATATGATGGTAATACTGAATAATGAGCTTGACTACGTGATGCTTCTTAGGAAGGACCACTGGATGCATTGCATCGCTGTTGATTGGCGCTAGTTGTAGACGACCACCAACTCGTATTAGACCTTGAGACAAAATTGGGTCAAGCTTGAAGATATTGCTGGTTTTCTTCACCATGTTTTGTCTGCTAGAAGTTGCCTGCTGGTCTATTTCCCTGAGACAGTCGTGCTCCTCCTTGAAGCATCGGCTTTGAACGTGCTTGAGGATTTCGACTTCAGCCTGGTTCAGCTCCTCAGTGGTGATGGGCACGATTGTGCTGGATGACGTGATTTTAACTGATTCTCCGGTTCTTCGTTTCTTGCTCAGACGGGAGAGGTTTGACTTGTAGCGGAGTATCCATGCTACTATTCTTTTGAGCTGGGTCCAGGATGAGAACCGCTCAATGATTTCTGAAATAGGATCTTGAGCAGAGGCTTCACTTGCATATGTAACTGACTCTTTCTTGACTTCTGGATCATCTTCAGCAATGGTAGTGTTCATGTCGCCAGGTCGTTGTGGCCATGTCTCTTCAGTCTGAGTCAGGAATTCAGGGCCATGTATCCAGCGTTGGAGAGAGTCTGCTGACACGCCTCTTGAAGCATCATCCGCTGGGTTGAATTGAGTGTTCACGTATCTCCACTGAGAGGGGGAAGACGCATCATGTATCGTTGCAACCCGATTGGCAACGAAAGTCTGAAACCGTCTGTCCTGATTTTCCAAATAGCGGAGGACGCAGGTACTGTCTGTCCAGAAGAATGATTGATTGATAGGTAGACTTAGTTCCCCTCGAGAGATTTTCTCTAGTCTTGTGGCAACGACGGCTGCTGAAAGTTCCATTCGGGGGATTGTAACTGGCTTGATTGGAGCAAGTCTGGACTTCCCCATGACAAACGAAGAATTGACGTTTCCGTCGTGATCTGTGATCCTGAGGTATGTGACGGCTCCGTAAGCCTGCTGTGACGCATCAGAGAAATGATGAAGCTGGCATGACGCGATCTCACCGAGGTCAGGTGACTTGAAACAACGCTGAATTGTGAGCTGCTCTAGTTTGGGAAGCTCTTGTAGCCATGCTTGCCAGCGTTGCAGATATTCGTCTGGAATCTTGTCATCCCAGCCATACTTGTTACGGCAAAGATCTTGTAAGATCAGTTTCGCGTTGAGAATAAACGGCGCGGCGAATCCCAGGGGATCATACACTGAGCTGACGATAGACAGTATGCCTCTCCTCGTAGCCGGTCTGTCCTTGATAACGATACTAAAGCCAAACTGATCGGAGGCTACGTTCCATTGAACGCCGAGAGCTCGCTCCACTGGTAACTTGTCAAAGTCGAGGGTTTTTACTTGAGCTGCTCGTTCTGACTCTGGCAGAGACTCAATGACTTTCCTTGAGTTGGACAGCCACTTCGTGAGCTTGAACCCACCTTTCGCTAAGAGCTCTCGCAGTTCTTTTGCGAGTCGGATGGCTTTATCCTCTGATTCGACTGATTTGAGGCAGTCGTCGACGTAGAAGTTGCGTTTCACAGTTTCAATAGTTTGGGGTTCGAAACCTTCTTTGTTGTCTTCCGCTGTTCTCTTCAGGGCGAAGTTCGCGCAGCTTGGAGAAGACGCACCTCCAAACAGGTGAACCATCATCTGGTATTCTTCTGGTTGATTGTCGAGATTTCCATCTGGCCACCACAAAAACCTCAGAGCATCACAGTCGCTTGGCCGGACGCGTACCTGATGAAACATAGCTTCCACATCAGACATCAGGGCCACGTGATCCTCTCTGAATCTTGAGAGCACACCGACGAGAGAGTTAGTCAGGTCCGGCCCCTGTAAGAGCTGGTCGTTGAGTGAGGTGTTGCAATACTTGGCCGAACAATCGAAGACTACTCTAACCTTATCAGGCTTCTGCGGGCTAAATACAGGATGGTGAGGAAGATACCAGTGAGTTCCTAGAGGGCCAGGGTATTGACAATTAACTTTCCTGGCGTAATCTTTAGATAGGAGATCGTCCATGAATGCCTTGTATTTCTGGTGGACGAGCGGCTCCTTTAGCAGTCGCCTTTTCAGCTGAAGAAGTCGGCGCTCTGCTAATGTTCTGTTGTTCTGTAGGCGTGGCGGGTAGAACTTCCAGGGAAGTGCCATTTCGTAGTGGCCGTTTTGAAGTTGAACTGTTTCTTCCATGATGTTTAGAGCCTTCCGGTCGTTCAGCGACATAGACGTTTTCGATTCATAGGAGGAGTCGTTGAACTCTTGGTTGCAGAAATCGTGAAATTGTTCATCGAGGGTCTTGGTACCCTGAAGAAAGTTCACAGTGGATACTTTAGTTGTGGTTGATCTGCCCAATGGTCCGTTAAGAACCCATCCTAAAACTGTCAGAGTAGCAAAGGGACCGCCATTCTCGCTTGGTCTCATTTCCTTAGGTTGTAGAGCTTCTGGAACGTCGCTACCGATTAGTAGACCGATCTCAGCATCTATATGTGCGATTTGTACTCCCTTGAGATATGGCCAGCGGTCGACGTCCTCTTGTTTAGCGATAGCTTCAGAAGGAATAGGTAGACTTGATCTCGAGTAGACCATCGGTAACTGTACTTTGTTGCTCTCGTTTAGATCGGAGGCTTCCAAACTGACTAAGGAGCATTCGATTGGCTCGCTTTCGCCTTGCAGGGTTGTGAGTGACAGCTTAGTTCTTGTTCCCTTGAAGTTAAGCTTCTCCAGGAGGGTTTCAGTGCAGAATGATGTGTTTGAACCAGAGTCGAGAAATGCGTAGGTCTCTACCACCCTGCGCTGACCTTTAGCCTTGACTCGGACTGGAACGATAGCTAGCCCAGTGACGGAGGTGCTCGCTGTAGAGTAACTAGACTTGATGTAGCCATTACTGGCTGAGTTTACATTGATAGGCGGGGACTCGACACTTGTGTCCTGCTCCGCATTTGGCCTTTCGGTGGCGGCAGAGGCGGTGGAAGTACCTGTACTGCTTCTGGGATGAAGGAAAGTTGAATGTTTGCCAGTGCAGCCTTGAACTCTGCAGAAACTTTCCTTAGGGCAGTCTCGAATGAAATGGCCAGGATTCAGACAGTTGCTACAGAGTTTCTTTTCATCCACGAAGCTTTGCCTTTCCTGTAGGGACTTTTTCCTAAATCTTTCGCAACGTGGCAACCAATGCTTGCCAGTGCACATGGTGCAAGTGGGGCCCTTGTCCGAAGGTTGGGGAGACTGCGTTTTCCCTTGAGTAGAAAATCCGTTTCCTCTGTTGCGCGATTTTCGTGGCGGTTGGATGGTCGGTGGTTTGAAGTTCCTTTCGTTGGTGACGTTTCCAAAGATAGGATGAGTGGCCGCTCTCGCCTTGGCAACCACAAAGTCCATGATGTCCTTAATGGTGACATCCCGTTGCTCCCTTTCTACGATTCTGTCTACAGTGTCTCTCCACTTTAGTCGGAAACCGTACGGAAGTCGTTCAATAACCTTCTTCAAATTGTCGGGATTATCCAATTTGTTGAGATACCCTATGTCAGTTAGAGTATTAACGCAGCTAGTTAGCTGTATTGAAAATCGTTCAAGTGCTGTTCCGTCCTCGGCTTTGATTTGGGGGCCTTCAACGAGACGCTTCACGTGGGCAGCAGCAATTTTGTAACCCTGTCCGTACCTTTCCTTCAACAGTCTCCTCGCTTCGACGTATCCTTCTTGTTCACGCATGGTGAGGCAGCTTTTCATGAGTTCCTTTACAGGGCCAGATGTGTACTGGACAAGGTAATACAGGCGAGAGCTGGAACTGAAGGTTTTTCCTTCCACGAGGTGCTCGAAGGAACGCACAAAGTCACAATAATCGATTGGATCTCCACTAAAGACCTGCATGTCCGGTTGGGGTAGTGTAAGAGACATCACGCCCTGTTGTTGCTGCTCAAGAAGTCGCTGAAGGGCGTGGCTTTGACGATCCTGAGCTTCCATCAAGAATTGCAAGGAGTCGTCTTTTCCAACAGCTGAAGTCCCGTGGCGCCATTCAGGTGTTTCGGGGACTATAGGGTACTCTGAATTTCCTTCCAGCGGCTTAGGGGTAGACTTGATGGGCTTGTTCCTGGATGCTTCTAAGTCTGGGAGATTGATTGTATCCCTTTCTGGCGGCTTAGAGGCATCTTTCGTTTGTTGGAACAGCTGATTTGACTGATCAAGCGGTTTGTTTTCGCGTCGGCGAAGACTTGATCTTCCTGCTTTGCTCGCTTCTTCCTCTTCGTAGACTTTCCTTTCGGCCTCAATTTCTGCTATTTCGGCTTGAAGCTCCACTTCCGCTTTCTTCTGCTGGAGCTTAAGTTCTTCGAGCTGGATTTGGTGTAAACTTTGGAGCGTAGCGGCTCTTGCTTCTAGCGCTGCCTTTCTCGCGGCAGATCTGGCCTTCGAACTTGCTGAGCTTCTAGATAAGCTGGCTTCGGAACGTGTGCGGTAAGGCGGGCGTGACTCGACGCTGCTTATGGAATCTTCGGGGCGAACATTGTCGTTCGAACGGTCCGCCAATGCACTTGGGGGTCCAGTGATCCACGAACTAATTTCCTTCTCAAGTTCCGTTACTATTTCTAATACCGAATTGTAATAGCGCGTTGATTCTTCTTGCTCAGTTTCGTTTTTAATCAGTCTATGATAAGCCTCGTGGGCGATCTCAAACTCCTTCAAAACCTCCTTTAATTCTTTTTGGACGTCCTTTAGAGCGTCAATGTTTTCGCACGCCGCCATTAACTCATTTAGTTTGTTGACCTTTTCCGACACGTGCGCTTCGGCGGATGTGCGGATCTCTTTAAATTGGTCAATTAGTTGCTCATTTCCGGAAGACATTATGATCCTGTTAATAGCTTTTTAATCCGATATCTTGCGGACGGAGACAGTTGACTCGAGAAGGCGATAATTGACAGATAACGAAATGCAGATGTTACTTGACGTGTAGCAAATTCTTCGAATTCCTTCACGGTGCATCAAATTCGAACAAAATGTAATTCACAAGGACAGAATGCCAAACCAAAAATCCAAGTAAATCACACGGGGTAGAGAAGTGCGTGACGTAAACGAACTCGACAAGAAATTCTGACTACGACAATAACAGAGTTTAATTGACAGAGTTCAATGTTCCATACAAATAAGAGCGATACAAAGATGATTGATTCAAACCACGTGCTAGTGTTGTTGAAATGATTGCCGTAAACCGTATGTCGGTTCGAACTGAAATATAATAGCGAAATAGAACTAACGTGACTAATAAATCTAAGCATACAAGCTAAACAATTCGCGAGATATATAATTATAGCTAACATTCACAATAACGTCCGAATGAAGAAACGTAACATAATCTGCGCATATACTAATCTTATAGAAAGCTAACAAACGATAAAGTCTTATATGACGGCTAATTTTGGATAGGAGTTTATGACAATTAACCTTATAATAAGATAAAACTTAGCCTAGCGAGATAGTTTCTTAATGGTTCGAGTATAATATGCCAACTAAACTAACTCGATATAAATGGTATAGAAGCTATCCTAATAGTCGAGAAAAACGAAACTTAACGCAAAACAAATAACAAGGAAAACTAAGGATAAGCCTAAAAATAAGGAATAGATTACTTACTTTGGTTTGCACACGCACTGAATTAGACTTGATAGAGTAGGTAACCACGAGTGTAGAGAGAAATCTATGGCCCAATGCCGAGTAGATGTTGACGCAGTGAAGTCTACACTAGAACTGATCTAACTTAGAAATTCTTACGGATTTATCTAACCGAGAAACACGTGCGCAAAACCTGCGGTTATGACGATTTTCCTACATCGGACATAGCAGCCTAGGGCTGGTCTACCACAGTAAATAAAATAAGTAACACGCGGTATGATAGAAAGGATAATTCGATAACATTTAAATTAAAGTAAGTTCCTGTGATAAGATGTGGAGTAAACGTCACGTTTCAAAACCAACACTAACCGCTTGACAACTTTGGCGTACTATACTGATCATTTGGGCTGAAAATTAGCATATAGATTTCTTTGTGTTGTTGTTAGTACGATGACCAATACCGTAGGTTCAAAGTTAAATGGCTTGTATGTAAAGCTTCTTCAAATGGCTCGATTTATAGCTCTTACAGTCAACGCGCTTCACGCATGAACGCTCAGCGACGTAAGGTTCCAATATTCACGTGAACATTTCATGATTCAATTTGATTGACATGCCTTCGAACACCGCAAGATTGAAAGATAAAGATCACGTTTCGAATAATCGAATCATTCATTTGTAAATTTTGCGCGGAAGCGATCAAGAAATTGAAAATGTCGGAAATTCTAGTAAAGATAAAGAGCAATGACCTCGCTCTTGCGTTTGTCGAACGAACAGCAACTTTTCTAAGCAAAATGCTCAAAGAAATTAGACACGACATCGTCTCCGAAGTAGGAGAATTGTTGCCTCAAAATTTTGTTTGTTCGAATGGGAATTCCAGTAAGTGCCATCCAAGAGGAGAAACTGCATCTTCAAAAGTGTGTTGTAGAAGAAGAGAGCGGCACAGCATTTAGTTTGTCGATTCAAGTGCACAATAGCTTGGAAAAGAACAATTCAATCGAACGAGCGCATAACTGCGTGAATGCGGCGGTGACACAGTCGCTCATTTACATGTAATTTGTTCCCGCGAGAAAAAAAAACAGCCCACAGCCGAAATTATTTAAAAAAAAATTATCAATTGCCATAACATCAGAAGTCTTATTTTCAATTTTACCATGGGCTTTTAAATACTTTCAATTTGATTTACAATTGTTCGATTGAAGTTTCGAAGAATGATTTCATTAACTGAAAATGAAATCGGTGAATGAAATATTTTATGAATGTTTGAAGTTGTGCGTTCATGCGTGAAGCGCGTTGAGCATCTCGCTCCATTAACTGCGCTTTAATGTTTGGCCTTAAAGCTTTATAATAGTATTCTAACCCAGCTGCATTCTTCCAACTTGGTAAATTCATTAATCCTTTGCCTAGTATCTTATCTCTTTTAATGTCGTTCGCACTTAATGCCTGTCAGTCAAAAATGATTTTATTTGCAAAATTATAACAGTCATTTTTACTCGTGAATGTAATGAAACAAGTATGGTTATGAAAGTGATATGCAAATTTTCACTCGGTCAGTCGGTCGGTCGATGGGCTGTTAACTTTAATTTATGAATAATAATTTATGCATTAAATTATAAATTAATTTTCCTTGTTTTTTTTTTTTTCAAACTTTTTGTTTCACACTTCTGAGGTTTGAACCGGCGACTCCTAACATCAACTATGTTTTTGAAGACCAAACCCCTAACCGCTTGACAACTTTGGCGTACTATACTGATCATTTGGGCTGAAAATTAGCATATAGATTTCTTTGTGTTGTTGTTAGTACGATGACCAATACCGTAGGTTCAAAGTTAAATGGCTTGTATGTAAAGCTTCTTCAAATGGCTCGATTTATAGCTCTTACAGTCAACGCGCTTCACGCATGAACGCTCAGCGACGTAAGGTTCCAATATTCACGTGAACATTTCATGATTCAATTTGATTGACATGCCTTCGAACACCGCAAGATTGAAAGATAAAGATCACGTTTCGAATAATCGAATCATTCATTTGTAAATTTTGCGCGGAAGCGATCAAGAAATTGAAAATGTCGGAAATTCTAGTAAAGATAAAGAGCAATGACCTCGCTCTTGCGTTTGTCGAACGAACAGCAACTTTTCTAAGCAAAATGCTCAAAGAAATTAGACACGACATCGTCTCCGAAGTAGGAGAATTGTTGCCTCAAAATTTTGTTTGTTCGAATGGGAATTCCAGTAAGTGCCATCCAAGAGGAGAAACTGCATCTTCAAAAGTGTGTTGTAGAAGAAGAGAGCGGCACAGCATTTAGTTTGTCGA
This sequence comes from Oculina patagonica, assembly GCF_052425735.1. Lineage (NCBI taxonomy): Eukaryota > Metazoa > Cnidaria > Anthozoa > Scleractinia > Oculinidae > Oculina > Oculina patagonica. The sequence goes on along the minus strand of NC_135759.1, from coordinate 14,598,360 downwards.
TTCAAGTGCACAATAGCTTGGAAAAGAACAATTCAATCGAACGAGCGCATAACTGCGTGAATGCGGCGGTGACACAGTCGCTCATTTACATGTAATTTGTTCCCGCGAGAAAAAAAAACAGCCCACAGCCGAAATTATTTAAAAAAAAATTATCAATTGCCATAACATCAGAAGTCTTATTTTCAATTTTACCATGGGCTTTTAAATACTTTCAATTTGATTTACAATTGTTCGATTGAAGTTTCGAAGAATGATTTCATTAACTGAAAATGAAATCGGTGAATGAAATATTTTATGAATGTTTGAAGTTGTGCGTTCATGCGTGAAGCGCGTTGACTGTAAGGATTTCACATGACAAATAGAAGAAATAATCTTAGAGAAAATATGAAAATCTTTGAAACACTGAACTGACATTCCGTGTTTTGATCGAATTTTTAGATTTTCCAGGCACGAACTGTGGACTGCGACTGTGTTGGGTATTAAAAGGTTGATTTCAGGACAATTGTATGAATAAAGTCCAATTTTAGCAGTCTCTGAATGTTTTATAGTTCCAAGCGTATTGTATGATAATCGATAGTCATGATATGTAAATAATTTATCGAAAAAAAGCTCGCCAAACTGACAAATTTTGTTTCCTTTTAATAATTTACTATATAGTACTTGATTTGCATCTCTAATAGATTCATAAAAAAAGGAGAAAGAAAAAAAAGACGTCGTATAAAATTGTAAAATAGATTGTCGTAAAAAAAAAAAAATTAATCGTCCCTGCTGAGAATCGAACCTGGGCCGCTGGACTGGAGGGCCAACGCATTGCCACTACACAACGCGTTAGCAAGCTTGCACTTTATGGTAGAAATTAGTGTTATATAACGAAGGCTTTTGAATGGATTACCCGTGTCCGCTGTAAACACAAGGAACCAACATGATCATATCTCCCTTCAAACAACTTCTATACTAACATGCCACTCACAAAAAGACAGAATCATTTCATAGCTCGATCTACACCAATACATTTAGTATTCTCATTCACGAGTAGGCTAACAAAGCGCCTTTTATTGTGATGGTTATGAAAGTTATGATGGATCAATAAGTTAAACTAGTACACTACTTAAATTTGAAGTCTATCTGATTGGCAATTCGATGGAGTAAATTCTCTTTTAAGCCTGTTTGGAAGTGTAAAGAAAAAGAAGGTATTTAGACCGACTGCACCACACTGTCAGCAAATAATTATAATTATTATTTTAAACTAAGGCCCAGGCCAAACTTCGAACTTAACAAGATGAACTCAACTGCAATTTGGGTCGACCCAAACATGGTAAAGCTCGACCCTTGGGTCAAACGTTGAACATAATTTGTCAAACCAACTGTTGAACAAATAGTCCAGGCATTTTATCGCCCAAAATAGATCAACCTGTTACTAATTGCAACAGAAGGTTTTTTAACGCCTTTTGGTACAGGAACATGTCCACTATTACATATCAAAAGTCTCTGAAAATCTGAGCAGGGGAAGATGACTAAAAACGGGTTTTTAGAATGACCCTGTTTAATGTAGCATGGAAACGAGGCTGCTTGTACTATCTGCTGTGTTGCTTGAGTTTAATGCCACATGCATCATGGGCTAGCAGAGAAAGAAAGACTTTTTTGTGTTTTCCTGATAGGTAAGTCCAGTTACATGTAGATTAATTAGATCAGATAATTGCTTTAATAAGATTCTTTAATCTATAAAAAATACACAAATCGACACAAATCTTGTAGAAAGCGTCTGCGCTGTTGCTTATCCGTTTGAGGCATTTAGCGCTAGCAAAGTTAAAATATAAAAGTTTTTAAGCAAAATAACATGGATGTTATGTGCTAAGGTAATGCAAAAAAATCATTGTGGACGGAGTAGTGAATCCCAAATTGAGTTTCAACTCAGTGCACGTAAAACTGATATTCCATTCATCGCTTCGAGCTTCCTGCGTTATCTTTTTCTCATAACTTAGAAATCTCTGAATGAAAAACCTTTTTAAAATGAAAATTTATCCGAACAATAAATGCGTTTTGAGCACAAAACAATTTGCCTAAAATTAATTTTTCACTGAAGACTCAATTTGGCAAGCTTAGAACCAAACTTTATCAAAAATTCAAGAATGCCAATTTAAGTCACATTTACGTAATCAACCCAGACGTTTCCGGGTACCACAAATCTGTAACTTAATAGAATTGAGATATGTTTTGGGCAAAAAGCGTTCTTGATACGTCTGTTATTTGTAAAAAAAAACCTTGACGGCGAGGGCGAGGTCGTAACGCTAAGAGAAAAGGGAAGCGCGGGAATAAATCGGACGAGCACAGGGCGAAATGATTCCATCACTACGGTTCCTGGGAAGCAGATACACGATATTGAAAATTTGTTCAGAGAGAGGGGACGAGTGGTCTGATACGATAAGAGCTAGGCTTCTAAATGTGCATGTGCCTGCTGTTGACGTACGCTGTTTACCACCAAACCTACAGTGTAAACTTCCGCACAAAGAGGAAATTGCCTAAAGTTTATGAAGTGGATGAGTAACTGGCTGTCAAAAATGGGAAAGTTGATCGTCCCCAGGATGAAAAAGTAATTTGCGATCAATTGGTTCCTGTTGCGACGGGCCTGCCGCCTGCGCCAGACTCGCTTCTACAGTTAATCCGATGGAACTGTTTGTCTGATCGCCGCACTATGAGGTGCATCTGTCTTAAGAAGAGTATGCAGTGTTCTTCAGCCTGCGGCCAGTGCAAAGGGTCTGCGTGCACTTACTCTTCCAATGCCCTGGAATACGACAGTGAAGATCGGAAGACTTACTTGAATAGCGCATGACTGTGTTGTTTACAATTCAAGAACGACTCTGTCTCTAGCGTGAAGATAAGGGATAAACGTGTCTTGGCCACTGTAAACATTCGAATAACTCAGCATTTTAAAAATTTCTCTTTTATGGGTCTTTATTTTAAGATTAAGGCCCGGGAAACATTGTATTAAGAGTATGTTCTTAATTTTAAAGGAAAGGCATGATTTATACCAATAGAACAGCCGTAAACAGCAACTTCCTGTTTATAGCCTCGTTTGCATGTTGCAGCAGAAAGCGAGTTAGACGTTGATCGTATTTGGAGGTGTTCCCACGCTTGAATCTTTAGAGACTTTTAGTATGTTATTGTTTAGGTTATTTCTAACTAGTTTACGTTGAGAAAGCTTCTGTTGCAATTAGTAGCAGGTCTGATTACAAAATGCCTGGACTAAAAATTCAGAGCAGCAAGAAGGAACAAGAGCACAAAAGAAGTCAGTGTATGGTGATACATGAGCCACAGACGAGTGTTTCTCAACGGGGGGAGAGGGGGGGGGTGTTACACTGGGCTTAACAGGGATGTGTGGCCTGATAGAGTATGGCTTTCAGGCTTGTTTGTCTTGAATGGGGTTTATATTTTTACCCATTTTTGTCTTATGACGCTTGTGGCCCTGCTGGGCTGTTACTGTTTATTCGATTGTAATGTATGGGGAGCACTGGGTTTAACAGGGATGTGTGACCTGATCGATAGAGTGTGGTATTCAGGCTTTTTGTCTTTAATGGGGTATATATTTTTTTACCCTTCAACCTTACCTGGACCGATGTCAAGAAAACTTACCTTCAGAGGTCTTCAGAGGTGTAAATTTATACAAACTTAGCCACAAGCCACTTTTTTACAAATTGTTCTTTATTGCTGACTTAATTTGATTTCAGCATTGATACTTAGCTTAATTCATGATTACAACAAAGCCATTGAGGTGCTTGTTTACATTGTATGTCTTAGACGGGATATCAAAAATTGGCATTCTGTCTTAAACAGGGTAGGAAAATCAGAGGTTCTTGTCTTGAACAGGGTCAGGGTTTTTTACCCCTCCTTCTATGATCCTAAATTTTTAACTAATATAAAATTTTAGTATTATGTCATATTGATGCATGCATTTAATTAATTAAGGACCTGGCACTGCACAATTGACCGACTGTGAACACAACTTTGCCGTCTGTTTGTAACATCTGAACCATATTCATTTTATCAAAGAGGCTAGGGCCTTGCTTTGCCCAGTTGGTAAATCATAATTAATGCCCTCCAAACCTCAAAAAATTCCCTGATCTACTATTTTTCAAAGTCAGGCTAATTTGATCACTGTTGTTTAGAATCAGACCGGTGCAAAATTTTGTCAGTTTATTTTGGTGAAAATTCTGTGGCCATTCTCAGTCTCTGAAAATGTTAAAAAGCCAGTTTTGGCCATTATTGTCAGTAGAAGTGGGTTGAGATCATGTTTGTGACTAGTATTGTAGTCTAAGGTCATGCTTCCCTGCGAAACTTGGAACTGTTTCATGATCTCATTTTCACACCAGTTTAGATGCAATTATAAAACTTGTGCTGTAAGAGTAATTATTTTAAGTTGTCTGCCACACACACACACACCCCTGAAACCACATTTTCGTGCAGGCTTCCCACTCATATCCCACAAGCACCGCATGTGCTTGTGGGATACCGTATTTATTCGATTAAGCGCCCAACCTCGAATAAGCGCCCACCCTGTAGGTAGAAAAAGTTAATAAGCGCCCACCCCCACCCCTCAAAAAAACTGAAGTGCACAACAAGAGTATTGATTCTATATGAAATTGAGATTGAAATTGGCTTAGTACTACCAAGAGACTATCCCGAAGACCGAGTTTTCTTAGTATTTTACTGAAACTTTCAATTAACAGTTAAAATTCTGTTTTGGTACATCTTCACGTTTTGTTACTATATATTGTTTTCTTGCAAAATAAAATTACTTCTCGCTAAAAATGGTGAAAATATAATAAGCGCCCAGCCTCGAATAAGCGCCCACCTCGAATAAGCGCCCACTCTTTAGGTCCAAAAATTTAATAAGCGCCCAGGGTGCTCAATCGAATAAATACGGTATGTACGTTTTCTCACTTGAATAACAGTTCCCCTTTAATAATGGTTTCTCAGCTAGCGAGTCCAAAGAAAAGGATTGCTTCCTTGAAAGGCACTACATGCCCAAAGCCAATATGAATTGTTTTGAAACTTTTTTTGCCTTTCGTTTATTTCCAGGCGTAGACGCATAAAGATGCTAAAAAATGTCAAAGCTAAAGACAAAAGGCAGTCTACCCTCAAGAAATACGTCCTTCAAATGCAAACATTGTGGCAAATGTTTTAAGCAAGCAAAACATTTGGAGGATCATGAAAGAATCCACACAGGTGAAAAGCCCTATGAATGCAAACATTGTGGGAAGTTTTTTAGAAGAACAGAAACTTTAAGAACTCATGAAAGAGTACACACAGGCGAAAAACCTTATGAATGCAAACATTGTGGCAAACGTTTTAAACAAGGATCGAATTTGAGAGCTCATGAAAGAGTCCACACAGGTGAAAAGCCTTATAAATGCAAACAGTGTGGCAAGAGTTTTAGCCAACGAGGAGGTTTGCAGAAACATGAAAGAACCCACACTGGTGAAAAGCCTTATGAGTGCAAACAGTGTGGCAAGTGGTTTACACGAACAGATAGTTTGCAGAATCACGAAGAAGTTCACATATTGAAGAAAAATACTTATAAATGTAAACAGTGTGGGAAATGTTTTAGCCGAAAATTTAGTCTCTGGAAACATGAACGTCTACACTTAGAGATAAATCCTTTTAAGTGCAAACAGTGTGGCAAGTCTTTTACCGGAACATACTATTTGCAAGCACATGAACGGGCCCACTCAGGGGAAAAGCCTTTTGAATGCAAACAGTGTGGCAAGTTTTTCAAGGATGCAGGAACTTTAAAAAAGCATCAAAGATTACATACAGGACAGAAACCTTATAAATGCAAACATTGTTGCAAGTGTTTTGCACAGGCAGGATACTTGAGTGCACATAAAAAAGTTCACACAGGTGAGAAGCCTCATGAATGCAAAGAGTGTGGCAAGTGCTTTGGACGTGCATCACATTTACGAATTCACGAACGAGTCCACACAGGTGAAAAGCCTTATGAATGCAAACACTGTGGCAAGTGTTTTAGTAATGTGTCACAGTTGCGAACTCATGAAAGAGTCCACACAGGTGAAAAGCCTTATGAATGCAAGCTGTGTGGCAAGTGCTTTAGAACTGCATCGACTTTACGATCTCATGAAAAAGTCCACACAAGTGAAAAGCCTTTTGAATGCAATCAGTGTGGCAAGTGTTTTAAAGGTAGAACAGGTTTGCGGACTCATGAAAGAGCCCATTTAGAATGTTGGATATGTCAGGAGAAATTAGGTAGTCGAACTCTACTTCTTGAACACTACGATGATCATATGAAATAGAATATTTTAGCCAATTGAGGTTCTTTGCTCGTAATAACAGTTGAACCCAAGAAATGACTGACCGACCGACCGACTGGACTGACTGACTGACTGACTGACTGACTGACTGACTGATTGTCAACGAGGACGAGTCAAACGATTTTCTGTTACCTTTTCTTCTCTTATTGATATTGTTTGTCTATTATTAATATTGTTACTGCAAAATATGTTAGGGAGGATAAATAAAGATCAGTAGTTAGGTTTTGCTACATTTTTTTAGAGAGGAAGTAACATAAGCTCTAGCTGGTTTCCATGCGCACTCCCTATCCAGGTCGAATTGGAATTTGGAAATGTTGGTTCTTCATGAGGGAGGAAAACCGAGAACCCAGGGAAAAACCCTCGGAGCAAGGACAAGATCCAACAACAAAAATGACACAGGGTCCGGGAATCAAAAGCAGGCCACATTGCAGGGAGGCGAGTGTCCTTGCTACTGCGCCATCCTTGCTCACCGATTGACATGCCACAGTTATGCATTTTAAACCAATATAAGCTTAAACTATAAGCTCCTTTAGCTTAATGATAACTATAAGCTCCTTTAGAGCCTCGCCATGTATAAATTTGCGGAGAGTTCTTGATAACTTGGTTATTATCTAAGTGAATCCTAAATGGACACAGATATGAAAAAAATAAAAAAAAAAATTAAAATAGTCATGTCAGACACGACCACCACTGGTCACTACAGAACTTGTAAATTTCAGTCTACTAAATGGAGGATTTCACGCTCTCTAGAGCCGTATAATGGCATCTGTATGTCATTGTGTTTTCTAGGTCTGGTGCATTCAGTTTGGTTTATCGGCTAAGCCCATGTTTCCTGCAAGATCCTTCAGAGCCTTTAAAGTAATGTACAACATTTATTTAAGGAGGCTCACAACAGTTTCCAACACTTTCCAGCTCTCGTACTTTGATCTGTCAGTGCTGCAAACACGTTTGATTCGCGTCAAAAGTAAGATTGATGGCTAACTTACTTTAGAGGGTCTTTAAAATGGGGTTTGGTGATAAGCCCGAGTGTTATAAGTGTGAAAAGTGTTGTTTGCTGTTAAAATGGCCAATTTTTAATGTTTACTGTTTCGGGAGAAAATACTGTTTAGTATTTGGAGGGTTTTTCGTGAAATAGTCTTGTAGCATTGTAAATTCTTATCTGCTCTTCGAAAATCGGTAATAAAATCACTCATGAACTTTGAGCGTCTCCTTCTGTAGCCCCGGAAATCTTTGGCAGTCTTGAGAATAGCCTGCGTTGCAGACGAACAAAACACCGGGATTTTATTCGTCTGCAACGCAGGCTATCTGGGGGAATCCTTGGTAGTCTTCGGAAATCTATTGAAATGATTGGAAATTGTCGGTAAATGACCGAAATGGCCTTTTTGGAGCCGTTTTTATTTCTTTCTTGATTCAAATTACTGCAGAAGCATATCACCTAGGTGATATGCTTCTGATTTACTGTAACAGTGAATGTTTTACTTCTAGTGTTAAAATGACTTAATAAAATTAAACTGTTTCGTGTTAAAGACCCAAAAAATAAGTGTTTAGTGTTACCGACCTCTACAGACCTCATCCTTTGCAGCACATCATAATAAAAATTAATCAAAATCTGCTTAAAAAATGGTTTTACTACTTCCAAACCGTTAACTTTGAAAGAAAATCAAATCGAAACCAACCGATAAAAGTTTCCCGAAAGGCCCTTTGAGTTTTCAAATTTTGTTGTTGAAGTATTGTCTGCATTCTTCAACTTAATTGGTTCATTAACAATAAAAGTCCATTGTTCTCAACTAAGTTAATTTGATTGGTTAATTTTCTACTGAGTGGCCTGTTTCGAGGTGTTGCACAGTAAATTTAGCTTATTAAGTTTCATTTCAGAGTGAGGATCATCTCAAATATTTAGGATAACGAGGTGGAGCGAATAAAATTCTTCATAAAGACTCTTGGTTTTAGGCCATCGTAACTTGATTAAAAATATAACGCAAACAGCGGTGATAAACATTATGAAAAATCGCATTTTATAAACAAATTTTACAAAATTTTATTTATAAAATTTTACAAAAATTTTAACGGTCATACTTTTGAAAATGTATGTAGCTTAGCATACGAAACGTCAAGTTTATAAAATGCGATTTTTCATAATGTTTATCACCGCTGTTTGTGTTATATTTTTAAAATTCTTCATAAAGACTGGGGTCATCATATATTACGGGAACCTTCCCCCACCTCATAAAAATCTCCGCTATCAATGAATACACAAAGTATTGGCTGTTTTCCATGCGCCCTTTTAGAGAAAAGACAAACAAACAAACTGACAGAATACCGTTAAACATGATAATGCCGGTTTAAGCTTACTTATTATTCAAATTTACATTCAACCAATCGTATCAATGTTCTTTAAAAATTGAAAATTAATGTATTCAAGCTTACTGCACGTGTGAAAATGTTCTTGGTCAAACCACGGTTTTGTTGCAAGAGTCACCGACATAAGAAAGCGCTTCGAAATGCTGCGTCGGAACTGGAAACTTTGAACAATGTATAAGCTACAAGGGATGCAGAAATGCTTCGCACTCCGTCACAAATGAAGTCAACCAGAGGAAGAGTTCAGAAAAGTTAGTTGGCGAACGCTTAGTTAAACGTCTTCAAGAATACAGCAGAATGGCTCGCTATCTCGTAAGGTAATAGTCCTCAAACATACTTTTTTATATCGGATAACTATTAAATTTATAGGTCTTATAAAAATTAAGACTTTGAAACATTTATGGAATAACGCAGAGGTTAGAACATCCAAGAGGAAACTTGATAAGTTGTTATGCCGACCTCAGTGCATATTTATGCATGATGGTTACGCTTCTTTATTCTCACACGTTGCATTCTATTTGTGTCGGCCGGTATGTAACATACGTTAAACGAAAACTGTCATGATTTCTCGATAAAATTAATCATTTTAAGCTTCATTGCAAATAACTGATTACTGCTTAATTATCAGCCAAAACATTACAGGGTCAATAAGTTGTTTTCCTTAAGGTGGATTTCCACTGACGCGTAATTTTTTACGTGCGTAAAAAAAATTTAGAGACAATGTTTGAACGACTTGCGTTAACGTGTACGCAAGTCGTTCATACAATGTCTCTAAATTTTTTACGCACGTAAAAATTTACGCGTCAGTGGAAATCCACCTTTACTCTTACCGATAACACCAAAACAAGATTCATTACGCTCATATCCAAAATAAGACACTTGGTTGATAACTTTGTCCCTTGATCGATTTTAACAACAAAAAAGTATCAGTTTCTTGATTTATTTGTTTTCTTTTTCTTTTTCCAACAGTTTCTGGACTTTTTGTCTTTACTTACGACGCCACGACTTCCAAACGAATGAGCAAAACAGGTGAGCACAGTTTCCTTCTCTCTCCCCCCCCCCCCCCCCTCACGAAAAAAAAAATGAAAAGTTTCGATTAGGAGCGAGGATCATTTTCTTAACTTATATAATAACCCTCACAGTGTAATTTGTACGCCTTAGCTTAGCAGCAAGAAAGTATCGATTGATTGATTGATTTATCATTTTTCCACGTCTAGCTGGACGAACAATGTATATACAGTGTTCTACGCTGTTTCCTCTTTCCTAATAAAACTTGAAGATTTTTCTCAGATCGAAGTAATGATCCAACGCCACTATGTTAAATCATCATACGAGAGCTTCATTTTTAAACTGGTCTTTTGGATGTGTGAGACTCTAAGAAAGGTGCTTTAATCGTGGGTTTATAGCTAGGAGTCAAATTTTAATCTATTAAATCGAGACTTTTCTATGAAGCATGGAAGGCACTGTGGCCTTATGGGTAGCGCTTTGGATCTAAGGACCCTGTGTACTTTTCTTGGCTACGACACTTAACTACGACAGTGGATGCGGAAAACCATAAGGGCAACGTGACAAAAGACTAAAAGGAAGTGGGGTAGGGATAACCTGGGATAGACTAGCATTCTATTCAGGGGGAATGGGAATACAACAAATCGCTCACTTAAATTTAGCGAGAACACGATTTGTAGTTGGGCTGGAAACATTCAAACATGTCTGAGAATTGTTAAGATGTTGTCAATTTCCTAAAATGATTTATTTCATGTTGTACCTTCCGTTAACAGGTAAAAATTCATTAATTTGTTCTACGTTATTTCGACAGCTTCTGCGTAGTTTTGGGCGATGCTCTGAATTATATTAGAAGATGGAAAAATTTCAAAACAGATTGGAAAGGGCATAACATCATAACAATAGGTGGGTAGAGTTTTCCCAGCTTGTAAAATGCATTTCCCCCCCCCCCCCCCTCTCACCAGCGCAATCGGTGCAAGCCTCAGACTCTAAATGATAGTTACATCAACACGAAGGAGCATACCCTTAATAAACGTGGTGCGCGCCTGGTGCAAGGCACTCAAACATATTTAGCTTTTATATTCGTCCCGTTCCGCGGGAAGAATGCAAGGGTAACACGGGAAAGCTTCTGTTGTTTTAAGTCAAGTTTCGTGTCGCTGCTAGGTCAATTGCATTACCAAGGAAATGTCTCCGCCAGTTTTAAAGCCTACCTTTGCGAAACAATTATTTCCTTAGATGACGACAGGAAGTTTTCTAAGCATAATTATTTAAGGGGGCTCAAAGCAGCTTTTCACGACCAAACTTTTGTTGCTACGAAGCCTTGGACTTTTGTAATATAACACCAGAGACCTATTCAACGTGGAATGACTGGCTTTAAACTTTGAAAGTGAACCATTCGTTTCCAAGGCTCTCTCAATTTTTATTACTGCTCGTAGCATTAACACATTTTGTTCTGAAGATAAATAAGCAGTTAATTGTAAACATAATCAGTTTGAATGAAATGAAGAAAATTTTCTGACAAAATGCTTTAATTTTGATTTAGACACTATTGAACGGGTCCGTCATGATCAAGTTTCCATGCCAGTATATATATACTGACATATCACTTCTTCGTGTTTCACTTTTGACTTGAATTTAAGTGATCCACATTCAATTTTGTCTGTTATTGACACATCAACTTTCTGACTGGTAGCAAGATTAAAGCAACTAGAGGAAATCTTTCTATTTGCCATCAAACTCTCACAACAAACATTGAGGAAAATGTAAGCCAATCCGCTGCAGACACTCGTAGAATATGTTATTCGGTTGTCTTAAACTGCGCAGTATTTCGGGCTGTTTTTAACCTATGCATGCTCGCACTTTCATTCAAACTTTGTTGCAATCTTCTGTTGAACAACTCAGGCCCGACGATCTTCAAGGGGAAGGGGTAGGGAACCGTTTAGTTTAGTCGACCTGTGCACCAATTAATATCCAGACTCTTCGGTTCATTTTTGTTTACGTAAAAACATGGTTGACCTTTTTTTTGGAGTCTCTGTTACTCTTTAAAACTGCTGCTTTTACCCTTACTAATTGTTTAAGTTTGTATCGATTTTATCTGATAAGAGAAAGTGGAAGTGGAGATCTGTAGTGGTGGAGGGGTGAAGTGCCGTTTAAGACTGAAGAAAACTTGTTAATCATGTTGACATATATGTTGAAGAATTTACATCACTTTTATAGAAAGTACACCAGTAAGGCAACTGACTAGTATCAGTATGGAACGGATAAAAACGTTTTAAGAAAAAAATTTGCAGATTAATTACGGAATTCTCGGAACGAACATTACAGGGAATGTAAGTCAATTAGTAAAGAGAATTAATAGATCTATCAAGCTGGTATAGCAGTCAGTAGTGACAAAACACAAGTCCAAGGGATATTGACTTGATTAACACCAAATTACATTACCGGGACGTATGGAAACAAGCTAGGAGAATTGATATTTTAATCTTGGTATTATGGTATGGTACAGATGCAAAAGCATGACAATTACAAACTATTTTGACTGTAAATGCTGCAAATCACAGCTCCGTGAGGCGAGGGAGATTATTTCCGATCTACTATTTACTATTTTGTTAGCTTTAGCAGCTTGTAGCGTTGTTTTGCTTTGTAGCGACGTTTTAGCTCTTTCATCGTTTTCTTGGCCATCTCTTATAACTTTTGTTTTTTTATATGTAGTGAGTAGCTTTAACGTCTTGATAAATAATGCAAATAATACAAGTAAAAAACTGTTACGAAAACACTATTTTGAAATCATATTCATTAACTTGAATTGTATTTTTTTTCAGGTTCAAAGACAACGCAAGGATGAACAGAAATTAACTTATTGAAATAAAATGTCTCGTTTGGCTGGTAACAGTTTTCTGAACAAAAAATGTCATGTCTTCAGCCACACATGCACTTCTAAACTGAAGCGAAAAAACTAAGTCTTTTGGCGGGAAATTTTTTCTTTGCTGAAAATACTGCCGTCTGCGCTTTTAAAGGGGCCGAATAAAAGCCGAAAAACAAACTAAGTCTTTTGGCGGGAAAATTGTCCTTGGAAAAAAAAGTCTGCGCTTTTGAATGGTGTTTGGTTTTAAGTCGAAAATATACAAAGTCTTTTGGCGGGAAAAATCTTGCACTGTGCAACGGATTTGTCCCATCAAAAGTCCAAATGTATGTTTGATTTCGGACTAGACTCTGTTCAAAATCTCAGAATTTTTTTTTCTTTTTGGCAACCCTACATAGTCAAAATATAGTAAAAGAGATAGCCTACATTTTCACTAGTTACCAGGCCCTTTTAAAAGCGCGATTTTTTGTTTATTTGTACACTCAATAAAAGACAATGAACGAATGAAACAAGAATAATTGTATAAGTGTTTATTTGTTATAAATATCGTTAACTAATTACAACATTTGAATAACAATTGTAAAGTTGTTTAAGTAGAAGCAATGATTAAACACTTCACATTGCTAACTGTGGAAACCACGACAACTTGACATGACTAAAAAACTCGAAACAGAAAAAATCCAGTAAACAATATAAAGACTAACAATTCAAGCTTGCCTGTATTTGGTATTCAGAAAGCGAATTACTGCAGTCCAAGAACAGTGCAATAAACAATGTGATTATAACATGTTTTTCATGTTTGACCGCATAATCTATCACGCTATTTTAAAAAGTAAACATGGCTTACTATGCTGTGAAAAGACGTTAAAAAAATTTGTAACTTGTGCGGTTTTCAATCTTAAATTCCTCTGACTCGTAGAGCTTAACTATCAATCGACTTTCGACACTTATTTTCCTTGACAAGTTTTAAAGGATGTTAGACAATTTGCACTACTGAACATTAAAACCGGCCAATGCAAGACTCAGATAATCCAAATTTGTTTTCTGGTTTTCAGAGATCGTTCTAACGCCGACACAAATCTTGTTGACGAGTTCAAAGGCTAATAAATGCGCAAAAAGATTGTACCGGCGGTTAAATTACAGTCATTACCTCTAGAATTAATCTTTTACTATCTTGTATTGCCCTGGGTTCTTTCAAAAGAGTTTTTGCCTTCTCTCTTCTTCAGTTTTGATTCACATTCACCAGCAAGCAGCTGCAGTGTCAAAGAACTGAAAGAGAATAAGAACATACATGTTAAAATCAGTTAAATCAATTAAAGCTACACATGTTTACAAAATAGCAAAACATGCATGTTGATTAATTTGGGTATTTGCGGCTTTTTATCGATTGTCAGATTTAAAAAAAACTGCAAATTTGCTTTCTCGAGTACTTTCGTCTTCAAGACGTCGTTTTGTAATTCCGTGTAGGATGGCGAATAGGCCTTATGTATGAAAACGTCATATGCTCAAAATTTACCACCAAGTCTCGTTTACAGGAATTATTGTCAACCCTCTGCCGCCTTCATACAGTTTTCACGTGGGTAATCTATTCATCTTTGCTGTTTAGAGAATTTTTATAAAATTTGCAAGCTGCAGTTTGCACTTTGAAATCGAGACTTGGTGGTGAAATTAGCCAGTCTGACGTAGCATGCATAAGGGCTATTGTGTAATACTACAACACTGTTACATCACGTTGATGAGTTTTGTTATTCTCCTCACCTGTTCATGACAATGTATTGAGATTGCAAGGAGAAAATGGATGTTGATTGCATTACAATACAATCAAATAAGCGAGGTAATTAGTCTGAATGTGGAGGTACAGAACAACACGACTAGACAATTTACCAGTTGTGTCTCGATGACATTGTTCACTGGAAGGCACGAATCTACGAACAATTAATTCGAAAATCAATTGCAACCGAGATTGTCGATTGCTGGCCAACACAAGTTAGTAAACAGCAAACTTTGAGACGAACAAACAAACTGAACAAGAAGTAAAATTAAAAGAAGTAAAATATTCTGGACGTAACCCGTGAAAAAGAGAAAAATTAATTTTCCTTCGACATCATTTAATTTACATTTTTCATTTTGACGTAATTAAGCTGAAGCTTTGAAAATTATTCCACATATTTCTTTTAAATGTTATCAAATCCATTATAAACATTAAACCTTACATTTTATGACTATTTTTCAACTTTCCTTTCTTGTCCTTTGAGTGAGTTTGAATTCCCCGAGGCTTTTGTCAGCGTAAAAATACGCTAATATGAAAACATTGTGTCACAATTTCGTCTTCTTTTAAACCCAAACACATCAAGAAAATTTCATTATTATTTTGAGTTTGGAGTAGTCAAAGCAGAGAAAAACGACAAATTTTTGATTTCATTTACTTATTTTTTTTTAGCTATTACCTCGTTCTCTGTTGAGTGATAAACGAGCCCTCCCTGGGAATCCTCCTCTCATGCTCAAACCATTCAGATTTTTGTTTACATTCCGATCATACCATTATTGGCAACAGGTTTGGTTAGCAAAACAATTGTTACAGCTCAGTACGAATTGAAACAACTGGACTCGTCCTCCAAAATGTACATCATCTCCTATAAACATTTTATCATCGATGAAATTGTTAATTTCCACTCAATTGCACTTCTCGCGATGTCAATTTAAGTAGGCTATGCTGAATAATGGTTTCTTGATCGTTCTGTAACATGCTTCAAAACCCCATGAAACCGAAACATCGCATCAATAAAATATTAAAAACTAAAATACAGTTTTCTAATTTTAACCATTTTTGGACAAAATACGACTTGAGTTAATGTTTGGTCTTTCTTGCCTTAGAGTAAATACAAATACCTTAGAAATACAATTGAGAAAAAATAGAAAAAAAAAATTAACGGATTGGCTTAAAACTTTTTGCAGCTTTTCTGTAACACGATCCAAATTACAACGAAGTTTTTCGAAGTTAGTACGAATAATAGACTCGAAGACTGCCGCAGTTCACTCGAAGCCTTCCGAAGATAGCGTCGAAGATTTCTGAAGATGACCCGGAGATGTTCCAATCCGATCGAGGAAGTCCTCAGTAATCCTCAGTGCATTTGGAGAAGTTTAACTTCAATTTGAAACCTTGATTTGTTTTAAAACATCTTTTAATTTTAATTTCTAAAATTTCCTTGCAATATCAATACACTGCTATACTTCAAAAATTGTTGTATCCGCGGACTGCTCGGAAAAATGTTAGGATGGTGCATCAAAGTGGAGATGTTGTGGTTCAAATTTTTCCTTGGTTTAAAATTTTTCAAACCAGTTTGATTTTTTATTTTTCTTTGTTTAAGAATATGATAATGAATTTGAGACAATGAAAAATAAAAATCAATCTGGTTAGAAAATTTTTTAACCAAAGATAAGTTCCGGCCTCAAGAGTCCTCATGGGCCCGATGAGGATAAGAAAGTAAGTAGAAAAGATAAATTCAAACCACAATAGATACAGGATGAGGCCCTCATCCATAACCTGACATGATCAAAATAAATTCCGGTTCGTATTTGCACCTTTTAGGTGCCCTTTCTCGAAGAAACGCCCCTCCCCGCCCCAGGCCACCCTTGAATCAAAGACGTAAGACGAGGCGCAATTACTTCACGTATCTTGCCAAGCCAAATAAGTTTATATGCTAAAGCTCGTTCAATAATCATGGAGTAACAAGGGATAAGGGCGCCTAAGTTTATAAATAAATGCAAAAGTAAGCTGAGCATGTATAAACTTACCATTACGACGTTGTTATGACGATCATGGATCAGTCCTTCTTCTGGTCCACCTGTTGGTATGCATCGTGGAACTACAGAAAGAACAAAAGAAGTCAACAAAACAGACTACCTTTTATCGCTATCTGACAACATAGCAGTAATGACAAGACAATCAAAAAACTTTTTTTGCAAATCCTAGATTAGTTAAAAGTCGTGTTTTGCATAACCCCACAATGATATTTAAAGCTTGCTTTTATGGAGAAAAGTTACCTTTGGATGGAAGTGGGGGAGGGGCTGCTCTTCCCCCAGAACCATCTTTATTAAGCATTATGTCAAAAAAGAATAAACAACTATCTCCTTCCCTATGCACGGTGGCATTAATGGTTAGTGCGCCGGACTTCGGATCGAGCGGTCCGGGTTTGAGGCCTGGCCAGTGTCACTGTGTTGTGTTCTTGGGCAAGACACTTTACTTTCATAGTGCCTTTCTTCATCCAGGTGTATAGATGGGTGCCCGCGACATAATGCGGGGGGGGGGGGGGACCTTGCGATTGACTCACATCCCATTCAGGGGGGAGTAGAAATATTCCTAGCCCCTTAATGCCACGGGAACCTGGATAAGCTCCGGCAGTTTAGGCCGCATGGCTCGTGGCTTCCCTTTTTCCCCTCCGTGGGCGAGGCAAAAATCGGACAGTGTGTTTACATGGACAAAGTAGGCCCGTCTCCCAAGAGTAGCCCTGTTTTCAACTCGTGGTACCCACTTCGTAAATTGGTCTCTCCTTGTTTACAACGTTAAGCTTGTATTCTTATCAGTAAAACTGGTAGCTAGAGGCTTCATAAGATACACACAGAAACACTTGTTTTAACACGTACCATGGAAGGCTATCAACGCCATGTACTGTACATGCTCGATGGTTGTAGGGTGAGACCAGGGGGGGCCGAAGACTTCTCGACGCCTGGCACTTTTTTTGTATCACCATCATCGCCGGTAATTTGACGTCACATTCGGTCAAAAATGGGCAAAAATGTCGAGCACATCGTCTTAACAAATCGCCGAAAATGATTTTCAAGTAGACGTGTTTGTTTCGTTTTTTTGAAGTGGACAGCCTCGATTAATTTTGGTCCATGCAGTCGAGGGAGATTGTAGGGACATTGCTTCGACTATTTGTGGACAGATGTCGATAAAAGAAATGGCTTTACTACAAAATTGATGGCAAATAACGACGGCGTACTTTTGTGTCATGGCGGAAAATTTCGCTTACTCCAAATAATTGACCTGCCGACTTTTGGATCTAGCAATCACGGATGTAGCAAAAGTGATGATTTAAATAGCCTATTCGGTTGACACCACCACGGATCAAACACTGGCGGTTGTAGTTTGCAGTGGCTATAGCGGGAATATCATTATCACAAGCCTTGAAGTTTAAATTTCGAGCGAGTCATCTCTGCAAGACGTCGAAAAGAAGCTTGTAGCAGGGCATGTTTTCTTCGTATTTCTGAACTAACAGTTCTTGTGATTTTGTACTGTTGAACGGAGAGAGGTTGCAGATAGATTGCTTTGACCATTGTAGGAAAGATTTTGACTTCAGATACAGTTTAAGGAAAGTTTGAAGGAAAATGACTGAGACCTGCGGAGAGCGAAGTGCTGTGTCATGGCGGACAATTTCACACTCGCAAAACACGAGTCGTTCCAACTTTTGGACCTTGCAATAACTAATGCGCGGAAATTGTTAAGTGAAATAGCCTATTCTGTTTACTAGGCTATGTATGAATTACTGGTGGTTTTAGTTTGTAATGTCTACCTCGGCGATATCATTATCACAGGCCTTGAAGTTTCAGAGGTCGGTATCACTGGAGGTGTTTTTGTTCTATAAACTAGTGTGCACGTGTTCAAATAGACAACTTACAAACTGCGTGCATTCCGAAGGTTGGTACTCTTTTTCTTACATTTTGTATTGAACATTATATTGGTTCCAATGACTAATGTATGTATAATTGGTCTCTGTGGTCATCAGTTGTTTATTCTTTACTGTGGCTAACAATATGGTTTCTTTCTAACACCTGGGGGCAGCTGGGCGACCCTGGGGGCCGAATTCGAATACTTTGT
Organism: Oculina patagonica; assembly: GCF_052425735.1. Lineage (NCBI taxonomy): Eukaryota > Metazoa > Cnidaria > Anthozoa > Scleractinia > Oculinidae > Oculina > Oculina patagonica. The sequence continues at coordinate 14,579,933 of NC_135759.1, read as the reverse complement.
GTTGAGATTTTTTAAAAACAGATCAGTTCATCTGTTAAGGTTAATTACAGCTTTATTAACTGTGGCATTAACAATTAAGTTTTGACGCCCTAGAGGCACTGGAGTGTGGAAGATAATTAGAACTAAACAAACAAAAATAAATTAATAGAAACAGAAGCTAGTTAAGTAATTACCGGTATAAAGAGGATGAATAACATCATGCTATCAACAAATCCTAGTGTAATTATATATAAATCACTCACCAGCTGTTAGTCAGTAGTTTAATTTGTCTTTTTAACGTTAACACTTATTATAAGAGCTGTAAAGGGCTAGAAACCGTTGTGAGCCTCCTAAACAGAAATCATTTAATATCTTAGAGGCCAAAACAAATGCACAAACCTATAGTTGAGCATTTTTTAATTTAGCATTAATATTGGCCTGAAAGAGAATTAAGTTTCCTTAATTATTTTATTGTTGTAAATATTTGTATAATCACTTTATATTATCGTCCTGTATGTAATTTGAGATTGACTTGTCTATTATATAAAGATTGATACCAAATAATTGTCACATGGCTCAGTAATTGTAGAGCTACTTATTCAAATAATTCTTGACCTGTTTCTAAAATCTTCTCAAGCTGGTAGCTACATATTAATCTGTTTTGAACAATTTACAGTTTTCTGAAAGGGTTTCACTTTGACAAAGCAAAACAACAATTATTGTGTACTTGGCCAAATTTGTTTGACAATGTCCATGGGTAATGTGCTACTACCCATTCTGATTAAAAGTATTGTATTTTTTGGTCTATGTGACTCGTCCTTTGAATGTTCATTGAATTGTTGAACTGGTTTTGCAGGGATGAGTGAGGATAAATTATTTTTTTAATTTGGTCTTCTCATTATAATAGCTGGTAGAGGAATAAGGATGTTATTTCACTTAGCCCTTGATTATAGAGGTTAATTTTTTTCCCTGTTTTTGGTCTGTGGCACAGTGTGATCTGTGAGTGGCAAAGTCAGTTGAGAGGTAGCCTTCCTTAAGCATCCATTATCTCGTATATTGGGCTTTCTAAGAAGGGTTGCACTATTTAACTTAGGGGCAAATGGGATAGGGGTCTCACTGAGGTACGAATAAAAAAACAAACAAACAAGCAAACAAAAAAACAAATAATTGAAAAAGATTTAGGCCACAAATTTTGAAATCTACTTTCTCAGTGACGCAATATATAACTGTTGAGACTAATCTCACTTACCTACCTGGTCATGAAAATTCTATTTTCACTTACCCAAGAGAAAAGCTTAATCAGATCTGGGTATTTTCTGTGCTATACTAAGACACATCATCTATATTTTGGGTGTCAATTTCTCAGCCATATCATTCACACCTGTATTTGGGCAATTATATAGACTCCCATTTTCTGACATTTTCTGTTTCCGATTTATACAGTGCATTATTGTTTAGGTACAGAAATTTATCTATGATATCCCCCACAAAAGGATTGGATATTCCAAAGAGGAGGTGGTGGTTTGGGGAAAATTTTGAACCAATGCATCAAACTTAATTAAAAATTCCAGGGTATGCGGGGGGGGGGGGGGGGAGACAGAGTCATAGGATAAATGTAGGGGGGAATATGCATATTTTCTGGAACTACACATTGAAAAGAAATTCTTGTGTAACCTTTTCTGTTATTTTAAGTTTCATATTATAAACTTGTGAGCAAATATTCATATCACTTTGGTTCTTAAAACAGTCATTCTTTTGTTCTTTATGCATGGAAATGGTATTTCCACACCTTTCCATCAAGGTAGATCCAATATCCTCCTTTTCCTTGACTGCATGCCTTCAATAATTTTAAACTTTTGTTCTGCCTGCATTGTCTCCTTAAACATGGTTTCATCTCATGCTTACTCTCCTTTCAGCTTTCCAATACCATTGAAGTGAGCTGTTCAATAAAACATAAACAGCTTAAACAAAAAAGGGGACTTCTGTTTGTTAAAATAAAAAAATTCACTTATCTTGTGGCAGCCAATGTTTAACTCTATTACTGATCGAGCTACCTAAAAATCTCATTCACTATACATCAGAAAAATAAATAAATGAAATATGGAGCAGCATTTGTTCTTTAGGTTGTGTATTGAAGGGTTGTGGTTTATGGTTTGTAAGTCTTATGTTGTTTTATCAACCCATAAAACAAACACATGCACACACATAAATTAATAAATAAAATGAATTAATTTTGAGATTTTATATTTAGCAAAAATGGTCAGTCATTGAGATTTATAAATGCACAAATAAGAACCACGCTAGTTAGGAGGTTGAAGTAGGTAACCTGTCTCTCCCCCACTTTTCCTTTTTTTTTCTAACTGGATTTTTTTAGCCAAGGCCAAAGCATTTAATTTTCAATAAAGCTTAAAACTTTTTTTGCCAGTCCTAAAATTCCAAATCAATAATGACAATTAATTTATTAATATATGTATTTATGCATTTATATCAGAGAATCCTGTTTATATTTTTAACATTTTTTTAATTTGTTATTATATTTTCCACTGGCCACACCTAAGTGCCCCCAGAAGGTAAAAGGTTAATTCTCATGCCACAATTAATAAACCTGTAATTAACCTTGAGCAACAGATCTATAAAGGATATTATTTTAAAACAAATCTTACAATAAGATATGATTTAAATTTGGCCCCAAGGTGAAAGAAACCATAATTATTTATTATGTTTCTTATAATAATATTAGCTGCAGTTGAGATGACCACAGGTACCGATAGTACATGACATTTATTATAGTACATTCTCATTGGAACCAATATAATGTTTAATACAAAATGCGAGAAATAGAGAACCAACCTCCATGACGATGCATGCAGTTTCTATTTGAACACGTGCACACTAGTTTATAGAACAAAAACACCTCCAGTGATACCGACCTCTGAAACTTCAAGGCCTGTGATAATGATATCGCCGAGGTAGACATTACAAACTAAAACCACCAGTAATTCATACATAGCCTAGTAAACAGAATAGGCTATTTCACTTAACAATTTCCGCGCATTAGTTATTGCAAGGTCCAAAAGTTGGAACGACTCGTGTTTTGCGAGTGTGAAATTGTCCGCCATGACACAGCACTTCGCTCTCCGCAGGTCTCAGTCATTTTCCTTCAAACTTTCCTTAAACTGTATCTGAAGTCAAAATCTTTCCTACAATGGTCAAAGCAATCTATCTGCAACCTCTCTCCGTTCAACAGTACAAAATCACAAGAACTGTTAGTTCAGAAATACGAAGAAAACATGCCTGCTACAAACTTCTTTTCGACGTCTTGCAGAGATTACTCACTCGAAATTTAAACTTCAAGGCTTGTGATAATGATATTCCCGCTATAGCCACTGCAAACTACAACCACCAGTGTTTGATCCGTGGTGTTGTCAACCGAATAGGCTATTTAAATCATCACTTTTGCTACATCCGTGATTGCTAGATCCAAAAGTCGGCAGGTCAATTATTTGGAGTAAGGGAAATTTTCCGCCATGACACAAAAGTACGCCGTCGTTATTTGCCATCAATTTTGCAGTAAAGCTATTTCTTTTATCGACATCTGTCCACAAATAGTCGAAGCAATGTCCCTACAACCTCCCTCGACTGCATGGACCAAAATTAATCGAGGCTGCCCACTTCAAAAAAACGAAACAAACACGTCCACTTGAAAATTATTTTCGGCGATTCGCGGAGACGATGTGTACAGGCCCGCAAATGATCCCGGCCCGCAAATGATCCCGGGACCGCAAATGATCCCAGATTGGACTGCAAATGATCCCAGTACCGGAAATGATTTGTGTAAATGATACAACAGAATACTTGGAATGGCGTGGACTTTATGAATCGTCTATGGATGTATTTTTATAAAAGACCAAGTGCCTCAGGCATAATAAAACGCAACGATTAAAAGCGGTGAAAATAACGCGCGAAATAATAAAATTAACATGTGACTATCTAAGTTTTTCATTTAGAAAACGCACCTAAAAAATAAACATGAATCTTCGAAGACGCCTCTGTTGTCTAATTAGCCACTTCCTGTGCAATGCTGCCTTGGTAGACACGAGCCTCCTTTTCCTTGGAAGCGCACAAAATTTCTACGTGCGAATTTTGGAGTTTATGACAGATTTTGAAACCGTTATTTGAAAACACATTTTCCTTCACAATTCGTTCTTGCAAATATAAAATGAAATACAGTAAACGGTTACAGCCCAGCGTCTCTGGGTAAATTTATTTGCATACCGCACGCATAGAGCTGTCAACTTTTGCACGTGCAAATTTCTTACTGTCAATTAATCTGTACTGAAAGCTACGCGAAAATGAAGTCAGTTTTTGAGAGAATTTTTAGTTGCCTGTGTCAGAATTTATTTCAGTGACTTGATGAAGACATTCAAATAAAAAAATAACCACAGATTTCGAAAGAGAGTAGCTCGATAACAAGAGTCGGAGATCGATATGATAGAAATCAGCAACAAAACTCAACTTTCTTCCAGACTTTACGTCTAGACATTTATAATGTCGCTATGAACGCTGCGTGACTGCGTGTGAATGGCTATCAGCTTAAAGCATTTCGCCGCAAATAAATCATCCCTTGATTGGAGAGAGTTCATATTTTTGTTGGTTGGATTGTTAAACTTTATGTCACGTTTTAGGTTACTAATCGGAGCATATTTATCAGCTATATTGATACAGTTGTGGTTTTGAATTTACTTTAGTAAATCGTTTAAATACGGTACATTCTCTCGCGTTAATTGTTTTTCTAATTGTTGTATTATTAATAAAGAAATGGATTAAATAAATTTAAATCCCCTGTCCAAATTCTTTAGTCCACGCATATCCAACTTTTTACGGTTAGGCGACTGTTTCCGGTCCGAGGATCATTTGCAGTTCAATTTTGGGATCATTTGCGGTCCCGGGATCATTTGCGGTCCAATTTGGGGATCATTTGCAGTCCCGGGATCATTTGCGGGTTGGGATCATTTGCGGGCCTGTACAGATGTGCTCGACATTTTTGCCCATTTTTGACCGGATGTGACGTCAAATTACCGGCGATGATTGTGATACGAAAAATCCGCGAGTCTTCGGCCCCCCCTGGGTGCCCCTGGGTGAGACTTGTACGCGTACGATGCTTGTTTCCCGCTCGATATTGAAGGGCTTCTTTGCAGACTTTTTTGCGCATGCCTTGACTATCTTTATGAAGAAATGAAACAGAAAACAAACCAAATGATGAAACAGTAAAGATTTCTTCCTTCATAGAGGCACCAAAAATAACAAAAAATCCGTAGTGAACCACATGTTGTAAATAAGCTAGGGACTAGGGCCGATTTTGACCTGCGAGGTCTGAGTCGAGTCTCGTGATTGACAGTTAAAAAACGTGCTCAAGGAAGGAATCGAAAAGAACGGAAAGGAGTCTAGTGTGAACATTGGTCTATCTCTGTAGTACGGAATATCTATCGAATCACGGAATTATCTCTTAGGATACTATTGTCATTTCTCGGAATCTATCAAGGAATCGAAAAGAACGAAAAGGAGTCTAGAGTGAACATTGGTCTATCTCTGTAGTACGGAATATCTATCGAATCACGGAATTATCTCTTAGGATACTATTGTCATTTCTCGGAATCTATCAAGGAGTCGAAATAAAGAGTATGGATCGATACATCATTCTGGTGCCGAGACCCGGGAGAAGAACCGGGACAGGAAAGGAACTGTGAAAACAAGCTTCGAACAATGTCGGAACTGAAGAAGAAATTGAAGAAGAAGGTAAAGGTTCGTGAAAGTCACCGCGTGTTCGTCAGGAAAACCATTCACGAAGCAAAAGATCAAATAGACAAGCCGGAAGAGCCTAATGCTCTGAAGAAGCTCAAATCCCTGCGTTGTACGTTACAGGATAAATTGTCGGAGCTAAAGACATTGGATAACGAAATTGTCGATTTGGTAGACGACTCGAAGATCGAAGAAACCGTGAGTGAAAGTTGTGACTTCCAAAGTGCAATTCAAGCCTGTATAGTCGACCTAGAAACAGCTATTGATGCGAAAACAAACGAGGGAAAAAGTCAGGAAGGGCAAGGAGCGATTTTGGATTCGCAATCGTCTAATAATTCAAGCCTTCAAACGTCAGGGACACATTCAAGCGGGTCAACAAACATTGCGACTCATGCAAAGCTGCCTAAACTCGAGTTGAAGAAATTTTCCGGCAATCCTATCTATTGGCATCCCTTCTGGGAATCGTTTGAATCGGCCATTGACAAAAACACCAGCTTGAATGATGTGGACAAGTTTCAGTATCTGAAATCACTTCTAGAAGGTCCCGCAGCTCAAACAATTTCTGGATTAACGCTGACAAGCTCGAATTACAGCCATGCGGTTGAGTTGTTGAACAAGCGCTTCGGAAGCAAACAAGTCATCATTTCGAAGCATATCGAATTGTTGATGCAACTTTCAAAGGTAAACGATGGAAACGATCTAAAGCAATTGCGGCAACTTTTGGACAGAACAGAGGCAGCAGTTAGAAGCCTTCAAGGAATCGGCGTTCCAACCGAAACATATGGAACATTCTTGACGCCTGTAATTATGGGAAAGATTCCGCAAGAATTACGTCTTATCCTGAGTCGAGAGGCATCCGATGAATGGGACCTTGATACTATCATGAAGTCGTTCACAGAAGAATTACGAATTCGCGAGAGGTGTGCTTTGGGACCGGTGACCGAGCAAGAAAGGTCAAAGGAAAAACATGGGTTTGGACTTGGATTTCGTCCTGGTCAAAACAGAAGACCCCCCACATCGTCAACTCTATTTTCAAGCAACGAAGGACCGCCGCTAAACAAGGATACGTGGTGTACTTTCTGTAATGGACCACATCCTTCAACCAGATGTGCTGTTGTAACCGACCCCGAAGCAAGAAAGAAAATTCTCCGTCGAAAAGGGAAATGTTTTGGTTGTCTGAGGAGTGGTCATTTGAGTCGTGATTGTCAGGCTCGATGTTACCGTTGTGGCGGGAAACATCATTTAGCATTGTGCAACGTCCAAGAATATCCAGGTCAACCTTCTCCAGCCGGACAAGCGAGAGGCAACAATCAGGAACAAACTGTGAGTACAAATTTGTATTTCACTCAAGATGTTAAGAACAACTGTGTTTTGTTGCAAACGGCTAGAGCGATTGTCAGAAATCCTAATGGAGAAAGTTCCTGTAATGTGAGAATCCTGCTCGATTCTTGTTCTCAGAAGTCTTACATAAACACGCGATTAAGGAGCAAATTAGGCCTATCGTCGATTGCAACTGAAACAGTCCTAATTAAAACGTTTGGAAACAGTGAAGCATCATTGAAGAAATGTGACGTTGTTCAGTTTGCATTGGAATGTCAAGACAATTTGACAGTGTTTGTTAATGCCTATGAAGTTGATTTGATTTGTGGCCCTATTGCAAACCAAACGATTGAAGTTGCACAGCAGTGTTACCCACATCTGCAAGGTTTACCTCTAGCTGATTATTCACAAGGGGATGAGGAACTTGAAGTGGACATACTAATTGGAGCAGATTATTACTGGTCAGTCGTTCAAAACCATGTGGTACGGGGGGAGATTCATGACCCTGTTGCAATTCGCAGAAGATTGGGGTATGTGTTGAGTGGTTCTGTAAATGTCGCAAATTCATGCCAAAGTCCCTCAAGTGTTAACATGTCACATGTAATGAAGACGGAGTGTATGGTGGTCAAGGAAGATTTTGTCTCAAAGAATGATTCCCTCAAAAATGAACTGAGCAAGTTCTGGGACTATGACACTCTTGGAGTTAAAGAAGAAGAAGAATTTCTTGGAGATTATCTGACCAAGGTGAAGTTTAACGGGGTCCGCTATGAAGTGTCTCTCCCATTTAAGGAAGAACATCCTGTTATTCCAGATAACTACTTGTTGGCACAAAACCGTCTCGCATCTTCCTTGAAGAGATTGAAAGCTAAGCCGGACATCTTACAGCAGTATGACACTGTAATCAAGGAACAATTGAGCTCAGGTGTAGTTGAAATGATTGACAAGAGACATGAAGAACAATGCCTTCCTGGAACTGTTCATTACATTCCTCACAAAGAAGTAGTGAAAGAAGATAGAACCACAACCAAACTGCGAGTAGTCTATGATGCTAGTGCAAAGTCTCGAACCGAAACAAGTTTGAATGATTGTCTCCTGCCAGGCCCTGCCTTAACTCCATTGATTTTTGATATCTTGGTGAGATTCCGTTTACACAAAGTAGCTCTGATCGGAGATTTGGAGAAGGCTTTCCTGAACATTGAAATTAATCCTGAGGAGAGAGATTTGTTGAGGTTCTTGTGGATAGATGACATCAACTCTTCAAATCCGGAAGTGATCACACTGAGATTCACACGGCTTGTGTTCGGCTTTGTATGCTCTCCATTCATTCTGAATGTGACACTAAGGAATCACTTATCAAAGTATGAGAACATTGATCCAAGTTTTGTAGACACTGTTGTCAGAGCCTTGTATGTTGATGATTTTGCGTCTGGGAAGGACACGGTAAAGGACAGCTTTGAACTTTACCGGAAATTGAAGTTGCGCTTCGGAGAAGGAGGCTTTAACATGAGGAAGTGGGCATCAAACAGTCAAGAGTTAACGGAGCTGATCAAGAAAGAGGAAGCAGCAATATCAGCAACACCTAAACCATTTCCTGAAGTAACTCTTGCATCAAAGTCTAATGTGGTTGAAGATGGTTCTTCAAACAATACTGTGAATGAAGAAACCCTGATCAAGGTGATGGGTGTTCCGTGGGATCGAATAGAAGACAATTCTCTCAACAAGACTCTTCTGAAACGTCCGATTCAGAAGCTCTACCCTCTTGAAGTTAATGAACTTGACGAAGTCACAGCTAATGCGGAAGCTGTACAGCCAAACAGCGGATGGAACATTCAGATGGTCAGGGATGAAGACATCCCAACAGTTACTGTTGCATGAACTGTCTGAACCAATTTGAACACTGAACTGAATTTAAGAGTCATAGTTAAAGTTTGTCTCGCCTTATGATTGACTCCGTCAATCAGGGGGAAGTGTGTTGTAAATAAGCTAGGGACTAGGGCCGATTTTGACCTGCGAGGTCTGAGTCGAGTCTCGTGATTGACAGTTAAAAAACGTGCTCAAGGAAGGAATCGAAAAGAACGGAAAGGAGTCTAGTGTGAACATTGGTCTATCTCTGTAGTACGGAATATCTATCGAATCACGGAATTATCTCTTAGGATACTATTGTCATTTCTCGGAATCTATCAAGGAATCGAAAAGAACGAAAAGGAGTCTAGAGTGAACATTGGTCTATCTCTGTAGTACGGAATATCTATTGAATCACGGAATTATCTCTTAGGATACTATTGTCATTTCTCGGAATCTATCAAGGAGTCGAAATAAAGAGTATGGATCGATACATCACCACATGAACCCCTTAAGGTGGCTCAACTGGATTTTTTAGGGGTAACACCGCTCTAGTTTGAGAATTAACTACGTCGCCATTAACAATGCTATCGAAAAACTATCACCACAGTTGTATTAAATAAAGATGAAATTTTTTTATGACCAGTGTTATATTGACATCGGAGTTGCCATAGCGACGAAATGACGTCATTACGTTTTTTACTTTCGATGGTATTCCTCGGCACCAGGAGTTTTTTTCGAAAATTGTTTATGGGAGCTTGTACCACACATAGCTGCCTCAATGTTGGCAAAGTTTGAACAAATTCTATGAGAGCGTTTTCGAAATATTTGGGGATGAAGTTTTCGGGGCTATAAATACAGTCAAAAACATACTAACGAGAAAATGGGGTAATATCTAAAGAAAACGACGCGCCTGTGAATTGCAATTTCATCTTATAGTAGTTTGATTCCATTTAAAATCGCTGTAAAACAGTGGTGGGGATTGCTTTGGTCGATTGCGAGAAAAAAGAATTTGATGAGCGTGCGTTCCGGTGCTCTTGTTGCCATTTTTGTATATAATTTGTAATAAAATGTTCTTTGGCCAGTAGCAGTTCTGGGATCTGTATAAGCCTTGATTTTATGATTAACCTCCCCATCCCCTCTCCCCCGAAAAAAGTAATGCCCTTGTGTCTCCTTACCCAATATTGTTTGTGAAAAATGTTTTTCCAATAATCGACAAACAATATTCAACATTGATTGTTCACTCTCGAGACTTGAAGGCGCGTTATGGTTTACGAGAATTGTTCACTGTGTACCTAATTGACTAGTAATTTTACTGTGAAGCTATGATGTCTTCCAAAAGAAATTCATTATCATCGCCTTGGATGAATCAGCGGCAATCACAATTTGTTTTGCCAGACAAGTGCTTCAGTTCGAGATGCGCATACAGCTTTTACAGCAAGTGTATCCTCGCGAAACTACCGTGGGCACATGATAAAAATCCAAGAAAAGACTAAATATTAGCCATCTCAACACTGATTTAGATAATTCTACCAACCTGAAAGCATTCCACAAAGACGCGACAGCCAAATTAAGACGGAGTAAGTTCCACGAAATCTCCAGGACTGTGCACGTGTCTCTTGTATTTGTACAACACCAACAGTTTAGGTTGAACTATAGTTGTTTCGGTCCAGTTATCGGCTCCTGGCTTTGGAACATATCTTCCTTCTTGTCCCAGCGTCATAATATTCTATTTTTCAAGCTAAGTGAAGCAGATGTTTTCGTTTTCGCAGCGTCGTAAACGGAGCAAGAAGGTGACGGCAAAACTGTACTTGTGATGAATAACAATCAGTATGTGCACGCATTTAAGAAATAATTTGCAAGGGAAATTTTTGCAACAAAGGTCAGAGTTGCGCCAAATCGGCCAAAAACACAAGGTACAAATTCCGTAGTTTTCTTATAATCATCAAACTTTTAGAAGATGGAATCCATTCGATCGTCGATCTAAAAAGTCAGCATAGACCTTTTTTAAAAGCTCTAAAAGACTGAAGCAACGTCTCGGTGATAAGAGTGTTCACAGAGAGATGGGCCAGGGTGATCGTTTTGAAGAAAGGTTGGATTTAATACGACTTAACTTTTGTAGACATAAAAAAACGAACAAAACACGGAAATCACTGAACTTTGTGAAAATGTTTGAGGTGACCATAGAACAGGTCCTATACAAAGGCAACTCTGGCTGGCAAAAATTCGAAAGCTAACATGCATTTTTATATTGTACTTCAAGAAAAAATTTTGAGCTTAAAAACTGCGATCAAGTGAGTCGGTCGGCGACCAATATCAGTTTCGGTTCTCAACAAAAGATGCTTTAAAATTGACAAAACCATTCGAAAAAGTTTTCCAGTTGACAAGGTATCCTACACTTCATTAGCCTGCAAACAGGCTCCCGAGTGGTACTCCCCCTCAGGCCCCGCACTTCCGCTCGCTTTGCACGCGTAACATCACTCGGGAGCCTCGCAGGCTAATACTTTCTCGAAAAAGGTTCTTTGAAAGGAGGTGATTATACTCCGTGGTTTTACAACGACCCTTTTGTAAGGGTGAAACACGTCTGAATTGTAAAGCCTATTGAACAAGAGCACTGCCAATTATCACCTTTTTGTAAAATCAAACTAAAACTGTACATTATGACTTCACAAATCCATGTGGGGTCCCTTGTCAAACATTTTAATTTGTCAAAAATAAAATTACAATGTTTACCGTGAATCATTACAGTTTTTAGTTCTTTTGGTTGGAAATGTTTATCTAACTGGACCACCCAGTTGAAAGGCAAACAAGAAAAAATGTTTAGGGATTAATTACAGTATATACATGTCGATACGAAACAAAAATATATTTATTGGCTAAATAAAAATACTTTTGCCGTACTCTGGTTCTTATATTCCATGTTTTGGTCCAAACCGGCTTTATGAACGGGGCGCAAAAGATAGAACTTTGTGGATCTGAATTGTTTGTGTTTTCTCAGTGAACTGAAACGTTAGTTAAACGTCCTTACAATCGTGATTTGATTGTCTTGAAGTTTATTCCCTTTAAAAAAGCAACGAATAATTTCCATAAAAAAAATTGTGCGTCGAAAATTCATCTCTAATGCAAGAAAAGGCGAACAAAGAAGCATGTAGGTAAAATATGTATTTATATGTTAATTTTTTCCCGATTTGTCAGGCGTGCCTCGTTAGCGCAGTAGGCAGCGCGTCAGTCTCATAATCTGAAATCAGACATCTGAAGGTCGTGAGTTCGATCCTCACACGGGGCACTTATTTTTTTTCCTGATTTTTTTTTTTTTTGTTTTCTTCAGGCACTCAGATTTTTATTTTCTTTTTTTCTCACTAGCTTTTAGCTTTTTATCGAAATCTATTTGAAATAAAAAATTCTATAAAGGAAAGGAATAATTGAACAAAATATCTCTGGTTTATGATGAAGTCCAGCTGATCGCCCTGTCTCCCCTTTACTGAAATACTTCTAGTAAAAATAAAATGTAGTTTAATGTTTTCAGCGAATTTATCAAGATCTTTATGACACAGTTTATACTGTATGTGAAATTTAAAGCCGAGTACAAGCTGAGAAGAGCCCGACGTATCTACGTGACGTGACTTGCAACCCAAAAGTGCAAAACATGACGCGAGCGCGCGGTGATTCATGAAAAGGCTAGTAATAAAACTCGATCAGCAACATGTCAAATCGAAAAAGGATATCAAGAGCCTTGCATCCAATAGTCATTAGTGAAGATGTCCGCGACCGTATCCGCAAATATCCCAAAGAAATGGCTTGAAGACCTTGAAGTGAAACCTCGTAGCCTCGCTCCTGGGAAACAGTAGCGAAAAGACTGGGAACGAGTTAAGCTCGGAAGTTTTCTGGTTTTTATCTCGGTTCATTTCTTTTCCTTGCATGCGAGACGGAAAAAAAACAACTGCAATGAAGGCTATAATGACGTAGGGCACCAAGGAGGTGTAAATATCCTTACTGCGTCAAAGGAAACAGTTCAAGTCATGTGACTCGCACGGCAGACCGTTTGTTGCGTTAGTGCTCGACTCTCGCGTCATTTCCTCTTTTTTCCGAGCACGCATTTCGACGGTGACGCTGTTTTTAGCCTACGGCCAGCTGCTCCGCTATACACATAATAAAAAAAAAAGCTTACTTGTTTTATAAACTACCAAGCAATTTCTTGCATAGCAGGCGGCTAAGCCGTTAAAAGGCTTAAACTCAGCCTCATGGTGAGAGATTACATACAGTACCAAAACAAACGACTTTACATACACAATGAGTTTGTAAAAACTTTATTACATTTTGTATAGAGAATAAATACTTGGTGTAATGTGCATTCAGAATGAGGGATGCTTTGTTCATAGTGTATAAATGTAAAATTCTACTAAGTTGTTGAAGATATTTTGCTGCCAACCTGCTAGGGGATTGGTGGACTAAAACACTGAAGCCTCAGTCCATTGACTACCCAATGGACTGAGTACTCATTCGATACTCATCATTTTACCATAACTCTTATTCAGAACTGACCGTAAACAGGCTAACTGGAGTGTTCTTCTCTAGGCTAACCGGAATGCTCTTCTGACTAAAAGGCTAGCCTGAATAGCGCTCCGGTTAGCCGCCAGTTTGCTCTTAACAAAGTGATGTTATACGATATATGCGTTCATGTTGAGTACTTTAAAGTGCACTGGGTTAGTTCGTGAACTGAGGGTCAATGTTTTGTCCACATCTTAAGATCGAGTATCCACATCTTTAGATCGAGTATCATCGAGAGTATTTATTACAAACTAAAATTCAAATCTTGTACTTTTAACGTTGAAAGAGATCTTTTCGGTCCTGATAGATACGAAGCGACAGTTCGTGATACTGCCGACTGGAATCTCCGACCCGATACCGAGCTCGAAGCACTATTACATCGGCTTGACAACGCCGACCTTGAAGGAGAAGATCGGCCTCCTTCGGAACGTGAGTCATCTCCAGCCTCGTTGGCTGCGATTGAGATTTTTGGTACCATCGGCTCGTCGGGTTTCTTCGCCGCACCTGAACGAAATGAAGACTCGGGAGACATTTGCTCGGCGTATATAGCCATGATTTTAGTCAAAAAAGCCACCGATGGCGAATTGTAGACGCTAAAATGTGAATACCAGCTAAAATTGTCGTCCATGGCATCGTTAACTGAGTTATTGACGAGAGAGTGTGATCGTAAATGTTTCCGTGCCTTCAACGATTCTGTCAATTTTCGGCCTGCAGTGAGGTTTGCATGTAATCTGGGAGTTATTTTAGGACTTTGTCGGCGTGTCTCTGCTCGAGTAAACTTTAGATTCGGCACAGCTGTCACAGGATTATTCACGCGAGTCATTTCTTGCACTGAACTTGTAGTTTCTTGTTTGTCCACAAAAGATGACTTAGCTTGCGGTGAGCAGGTGACCGCAGTAACGCCGCCCGCGTCGCTCTCCACTTCTTCTGATTGTGTCGTGGCCTCGGTTGTGGCCAACTCGAATTCTTTTGCAATCACCTCTTTGCGTGATATTGGTTCTGTCATACCTCGTTCGTGCCAAGCATATTTCCGCCTGCGGGTCGTTCGTAACTTTTCCGGAACTGTCGTGTCTTCTTTTATTGAATTTGCGCTTGAAATTTTTCTAGGAGAAGTTGTTTTTCTTTTCAAGATCTTTTCGTGGGTTGTGGCTGATTTCTCGCCGTACAAGTAAGCTGTCTTCTTTGTAGGAATTTTCTTCTTTTGTATATTTCGCGGATTAGTGTGTTTTTTCGCAGCGGAGTTGTTAATCTCGTATTTACTCTCCTCAAGACCTCGAACCCTGCCTTTCCGAGAGTCCTCGTCTTTCAAGGGCATAAAATCCAAGAATGGATTTACTTGAATGTTCGTTGATGCATTACCTTCCTTCAATAAAACAGCCGCGCATTCTTCATACCCAAGTCGTTTAGCCTCTAAATAAGGCGTCCTGTCTTCGTGATTTCGGACATCTATGTCGACTTGAAACTTATTCAGTTCGTCAAGAAGGAACTTAACTAACGCGGCGTTACCCGTACGGACAGAATGCATAAGGGGAGTGTTCCCTTCATAGTCCCGTAGGTTTAAATCGACATCTAAGTTTGCGACGTTACACACAAGCCTGACAATGTCATCTTTCTCGTCGATGCAAGCTCTGGACAACAAGTGTCGACCCTTCTGATCAACGATGTTTACATTCGCACCGTAGTGCAACAGAAGTTTTAGCAAATTGTTGCGTGTGCGGCACTTCTCGTCCGGTAGTTCTGCGGCTCGCATGAGGGGAGTTAAACCTTGCTCGTCTAGAAAATTCACGTCCACTCCGCTCTCTAGAAGATGTCGTGTTTGATACATTCTCCCGTCGCAAATCGCTTCCTTAAGTCTAGCCATGGTCGGATTGACTAACATGGCTTTCATGATGTGTGAAAAGTTCTCGTGAGTTTCGCCCGGCGCCGGCAGTCCAATATAAGCTATTATGAAAGCACTTTTGAACGGCTTGTTCTCCGTAACAGTAGCAACAAACACGATATTGCTTTGCCGTGCTTTGTTGCACAAATGATGCGGCGATTAACCTTTGTGTTTTTATCCAGACAGTTGCTAAGGGAAATAATAAACCTTACAAAAGGCATTCCGATACGCAACGTTGAACTTTGGCAAACAAAAGACGTTTAGAGTTCAACATAAATTAAAATAACTTAACTGCACGGTTAGTTAATTGAACGTTTTATGGTCTTAATAAAGACTAAAAGGGGCAAGTTATTGTTTTATTCGCTTTTTATTTGATTTTAAGTCTTTTTGTTTTTAAGTCTTTTTGTCACGTCTGATGTTTTTTCGTGCGATCTAAACTTGGACCACAAGAGAGCAGCATACTTTGATGATATTAAAAATTCAAATTTTGAGTTAATTTTCAATTTTTTTTTTTTTAATTTATTGCACACAAGGGTTTCAACAAATATTCCATCGTGTTCATCGGTTAAATATAAGGTTCAATTGAAAATATTGGTTTCCTGCTCCGGATACATAGTTAAAAGGGTTCAAAATGTTTTCAAACTCGGAGCGCAAATAAAATTTAAAAGCGTGAAATATTTCGTCTGATATCATCCAGACTTCATCAGTCACTGAGGTGGTGTTTTTTAAGATGAATGTTAAGAAGACATTTCACTGCCTCGGGGGAGTTAAAATTCTGTCATAAATTGGAGCTAATTCAAAACCATTGTCTCTATTTAACAAAGGTTTTCTGAGTTTTATCTCAATGGCCTCTTTTATATCTTTTATATAAGGTTGTTGCCTTATTATCCAACTGATTGTGCTTTTTCCACTTCATGATGCACAAACTAAGAAGACAGAGGGGCTGCTAGAATTATTTCTAATCTCTGAATGGGATGCTTGTCCATCGCAGAGTTACCCCCAGCATTATATTCGCCGGACCCATTTATACACCTGAGTGTAGTACCGTGGAGAGAGGTGCTATGAGAGTTAAATGACTTGCTCAAAAACCTAACGCAGCGCGCAGTGATGCCGGGAAGGACTCGAATCCAGACCGCTTTTTTTTTTTTTGTTTTTTTTTTGTTTTTGTTTTTTTTTTTGTTTGCAAAAACATTTATTGAACAGTTCAAAAAATAAATTACATTTAGTTACTATTTACAACCACGAATAAACAAAAGGACAGCTTAGATTACATTGACTTGTAAGTTACAGACTAAAATAAAGAAAAGGAAAAAAAAAATTGAATACAAGAATGCAAAAGTCAAATAAGGGCTTCTATCCGGTAAGATTTTTTTTTTTTTTTTTTTTTTGATAACATGGTTTGCCGGACAAATTGTAATACAAGTTTGTTTTTTACTTAGTTACATTTGTAGGAAATGGTTAGCTTACGTTTTATTTAAAGAATGATTTGTAATTTGCACGTACTCTTTTCAATAGATAGTTTACTTTTGAGGAAAGCAAGGAAGGCTTCGAAATAGTACGAATCCAGACCGCTTGATGCAGAGCTCAGTGCGCTAACCATTAAGCCACCGCGCCTCCCAAAATATAATAAAATTCTGCTTATTTCACACTATCAACAGAAGCCCTTGACGTATGCAGAGCCACATGGGTTGAGCCTTCGATCTCTTCTCGGCTTATTTGACGCCAGTGGCATCTCAACATTGCCTTGAAAGTTCTGCGGAAGTCCTTGTTAAACGTGCCATATATGAGTGGATTACAGCCCGAGTTTAACATGGAGAACACCTCAGCAGTTTCTAACGCAGTGGAAGAGACACAAGTCTGACATGCGCAGTAGATGATGAGCATGATGTTAAGTGGTCCCCAGCAGAGTATAAATACTCCCACCACTACTGCCACTGATAGAGTGATTTTACGCTCCTTGTCTAGTTTCTTACGACGTCTTTCTTGCTCCGTTCCACTTATCTGTAAATAGCAAACACACAAGCGAAATATTGTAAGGAAAACTGCGCATGAATCGAACTTCGCTCCCAGATTTTCTCGGCGTTCAAATCCAAGATGGCGTCTCTACTAACTCATCGAAACTCAGGCCGTCTTGGATTTGGACGCCGCGCGACCCTAGTGACAAGGTAAAGTATAGTTGATAAGTGTCCTAATTACACCTGAACAGAACTGAAGGGACACAGCCTGACTGGTGAGGTGGCGCAAGCATGCCGGTTTTGCCCGGTTTTTGAAGGCCCACTTGAGCCATCGTGATGAAGGAATAACTTAGAAACGCTTGTAATCACTCGGTCATTTGACCAGCTTATTTCAGTACTCAAGAAAAATTTTGATTAAATTTTACGCACACATGGCAGGGCCGAACAGTGGTCATATACACGATTGAGTTGAATTTTTATAAATCGCACTCATGCTATCACAAGCCGTTTGCTGATCATAAGTCGCTGACCTTTTAATCTAATTTCCTCCCGTCTCCTCATTGGTCTAGAGTACGTAAATTTCAATGTAGTGTATCTGGGCCCAGGCTTAAAACGCTGGGTTTAAACAAACACGGGGTCTACAAGGTCGAGTTTTAGATAAACGCTCCTGCATTTCATCGAGAAAATAAGGTAACTCTACGCTTTCGATTGTTCTAAGAGTTTTGCTAGTCCTCATACTACATTCTCAAATCAAACAACAAGGGCATTACTATCACCCTTACCGTCATGGAAGCAATTTTCTGAGCCTGCAGTCGTGCCACTTGAAATATCTTACAGTAAGCCATACAGGTGATGGTCAGCGGTGTCAGGCAGACCGTGATATGTAGAAACAGAATGTAGCTGGGAGCGAGATTGAGATGATATTGACAATAACCTCCAAGCACACGTGGACGGACTTCCCGCCAGCCAAGGAAAGGAAATACAGCCACCAGAAGAGACAAAGTCCAGATGAAACCAATGACATAAGCAATACGTCTGGAGGTGACAATAGAGTGGTAACGGAGGGCATTGTTTATAGCTGCAAGGTAACCAGGAAAATGTCGAGGGTTAATTCTGGGTTGGGAATACGCAACAACATCTGAACAATAAAATGGAATTTTAAGATTCTGAAAACGCAGTGATGATCTGTTTGACGACAAACAGATCATTCTGAAAGCATAAAACCACTTATGATGATAACATGTTCATCTTACCTATGTATCTATCCACACTTATGAAGAGCAAATGAAGACATGAAGCACTTAGGAACACCTCTGTGAGGAAGATAGTGGAGTGACACAACTGTCGTCCATATTGGAGGCTGGGTCCGTATTTCTGGGTGACGGCAATGAGAGGAAATATGACCAAACCCACTGGCAAGTCAGCAAAGGCCAGGCTCACTATCAGAGCATTGGTGGCAGAACGAAGCTTCTTGTTTATAACAACTGCTAATATCACGAAACCATTTCCTGTGAAAGGCAAATGTTTAATGCATATGGCAAATATAAACTACCCTGAAGAAAGTTTCAAAACAAATGTGCGCCATAGACGTGGAAAAGTGCTAACAAAATGTCGCTGAAATGAACACTGATGCGACCTGCAGCCTTTTTTTTGAGCCTCCTATATGAACTCAGTAATAGCAAGAAACGGGGGTCTCTTATCTGTTAGCTTTTTGTGAGCAAAATTCAGTCATGTATCAGTCAATATGAGATTTACAATTTATGGTTTGACAAAAGAGGATTCCCTAGAACAGAGTTACTATTGTTATACAACAAATTCCATCTTGGGCTATTTTAGATTCATAAATGTCCCGACTTCTCAGAGAGGACGATCCTTGATCAGTTCAAAGTCTCTGTAGTCTAAATGCATGATGTAAGAAGATGCATGGAATCGAACGCTGATTAAATTAAAATGTTACCGAATACAGGCAATTTTTTTTTCAAGGATCTTTTTTATTTCGATTTATTAATCAACTCAAAAACAAAAAAAAAATAGTGATGTAAAGAGACATTTTATTGGAGAAAGATGTCGTGCGCTTGTATGTATGACCCATGTATGACTGAAGAATTCTCGCAATTAGGGTGACCCCCCCCCCCCCTAAAGGTATGTTTTGAGTCACTCAAAACATACCTTTAGGGGGGGTTTGCACCACTCTTGCTTTTTTAAGGGAGGATAATTCATGAGAAGCACGATTACGTATTAAAACTTATTCCTATTTGATCGCAACTTGTGCAAACTCAAAGGTTCGATATTTCGTTCATTTAAGTTAGAGTTACAATGCTATATTTGAAATAAATTTCGCGAGGTTCTGCGCATAACACTAACGAATCCTTATTAGTATTGCTCAATCTGATGGGACAATAGATCGGAAAGTAGATCGGAAACTCTGCAACAAAAATGAGAATACATAAACAATATTCAGTGTACAAAAGACGCCGTTGATAGGAAAAGAGTGCCGACATTGACAGAACAATTCATCTTTGGAAGGACATCGAAGATTCTGTTTGACATTTTTCTAGCCACCTGCTGTTGAATAAACATATTAATTTTGCTCTTTCGCCGTTTAGTTGCGAAAAAACTGACCTTCGGACACGATTTCCATTGATTTCGCACGAAATGAGAATCAACAACTGAATTTTCTCGAAAAACGTTTTGAGATATAATTTGTAATTAATATAATAATATTATTGTTGTTGTTTTTGTTTCCTGGGAGGTACTTTGCGTATATTTCAATTTTTCAATGTTTGTTAAAACACATTTTCTCATGTTATTAGCTTTTTGTTCGATAAAGCGAAATTCAAGAAGATATCGAATTTTTTTTGCGTCGAGTAAAACCGCTTGCGTGCAAAATGTCGGTAGATGAGATGACAACGTCAAAATCGTTTAATTTCTACCCAAATATGTCTCCGTTATAAGTATCATGTATTTTCAAGACGACAGGGCTAAGTACAGTATGGCGAAAAACTCATTTTTAAAGATTAAAAGCAAATTCGTTTGGACAGCTGAGTGATCGGGGAAATTTCGGAACATTTGCATAAAGGAAACAAGGCTCGATTTACATTGTGAGTTGTTTGCGCGAGATAATTTGGAAAGAAGATAGGAAGATTGCTCTCTTTGAAGAAATATTAAATACTACTTGCCGAATAGGAAAAAAATGCAACGATAATCATTCATTTTTTGTGGAAAAACTTCTACGTAACGTTATGTTTGTTAACGTTACATTCAGTCGGGTTGTTTCACCCTTTTGGCACACCCAAAAGTACGGTAATGTTCAAAATTAAAAATAAAGATCTTTAGTTTCATGTTTTACAACACTGAAAAACAAACAACGCCACACGAAAATGCGGCTTATGTGTTTCATTTGAAAAGTCACACACTAGGGTTTTATCGACAGATTTAAAAGTTCGGACCACCTTGTACAGCATAATAAACAGTACCACATGAAAGTACTGCCGGCTCAATAGCTTGCATTTGAATGGTCGCACACCAGACCGCTAAGTTTCATCGACAGAGTTAAGTCAGTGACTTTGGGAGGGAAACTTGCGTTTTTGTATAATGGATTAACATATGGAAAATGTTGCAAATTTATAGTTTGTTATTCCTGAAACAACAAGAGTTAACTACAGGTTTTTTATGAAAAGAAAATCTTGCTTTTTGATTGGCTTCGTTAACATAGCTAAAGAAATTAATTTCCCTTAAATCGCGATATTAAAAATATACCCCTTCTTCGCACATCGCTCAAATAAGTTAAACCGACAAATAATTTACACATCAAATTAAAGGCGACTTTAATTTAAGTCAGTCGCTATGTCTCTTGCTTAAAAAAACTTCGGCCCTCCATTTCCCCTTAAAAAATATGTAAATTTAGTATCTTATCTAAAACCTATCTCAGTGCCATCTTTAACATAATACGGCCGAATTTCAGTAAAGTGACCATTTTCCACTAATCTAAGGATCTTTCATATAATTTTATTGCCCGGGTTTTAATACGGAAATTGTGGGTAGTTTGGCGATTATGATGTTTTGCCAAATGTTTCCCTTTATTTGCAAGGCACAAATCTTCTCCTGGGGATACGGCCATCGAACATTTCGGGAAAGGGCAATCGAACCTTAAAAACTATAACAAAGCTACAAGTCCCTACGTTTTAACAAACTACGTAAGGAAAATGTGTTCTACCAAATAAAATAAGTGAAATAACTAGCTACCGAACTCGCCTTTTTTCATAGTCTGAAAATTGAACAAGAAAATCAGGTCCTCACAAAATTAAATTGAACCGGTCAAATCTGACTATTAAATCGTGTGCATTTGTTATTACCGCACAGGTCACAATCCAGGAGTAATTCTTATTAAATAATTCATGTGATAATCTCTGTAAGTTGAAAAGAAAAAGATCTTTAACTATCGGAGAAAAATAGGAGTGGATATCGGACTGGGAGATATAATGTCTTTTTAGACAAACATTTTTAAGCAAATAAAGGAAGAAGTCCTTATGCCGATCGACTGGGTCATTCATTTTGTCCCACAAAATGTAAACACATTTATGGTTACTTTTAGCTGAAACAAATAAGCCGACTCTTTCTAAGTTCGCCCAACAGTCCAGCAAATTTAGCCGCTGTGAAAAGTGACAATAAAAATTACAAAAACTTTGTGTTGCTGAGACCGAAAAAAAGGTGTCCCGTAACGTATACGTGTCTGCTTTCGTTTACTCAGGCGAGTTTGAAAATCACCTAGAATTACATCGAGAAGTGAAAATAATAGGCATGATAGTCAAGCCTTAATCAAACTCTCCTACTGTTAGAAGTTTCCATTGCGCCTTCTTAATTTTACTGTTAACCAAGTGAATGGCTGTCTACGTAAGGGATAAAAGATATTCTTTATTTCGTTGAAAGTTCTAATAAAACTTTTAAAACAGTACGCTGCGGGCTATGAATTTGTGATCATCAAGGAGTTTTAAAGCAAATAAAATATCTACTTCGTTCAAAACTCGAAGACGCCTTTCAACCAGAGAATTGCAGCCGTATTTTTCTAAGAGCAAGAAGAAAGGATTACAGCATTGATCCAGTTATAAACTGAATGAAGTGAAGATGAACTTACCGAAAACTGTTAAAGGAAGCGATATTAAGAACGCAGCGTAAAAGAGGATTTTCAACTCAAGCGGGTGATTCGATTCAAAGGTCCCTTCCAATGTAGAATTCGCCATCAGTCTATTACGGGCTTATAATCCTTCCCAGGAGATAAATAAGCTCTGATATTGAGCCTTGTTTAAACACCGCACGTATATAAATGGCCCAAGTGCGTGGTATCCAACAGGATCGATGAAATTAGTGCAAACAAAGTGGGCCGACTTTTTAATATCGGAGAAGTCCTCGAAAAGTAAATAACATATTTACAATAATTATTGTGATGTCATACGGTGAATTGTTTGGCTGCCTTGTAGAATGATCTATTACGGTCTTTATTTGACGTTTTTAAGGGAAAATAAGTTTGACAAAGACCTGCCTTTCCGCTGGGGAAATAACTAAGATTCGATAAGTTATCTCGATTCGTAAATTTAAACTGAAAGCGAACACCAATTATTCTCCGAGAAAATATATAAAAGTTCGAAAAAGCCAGAGAAGACGTCGATATGAATAAGAAGTGTTCCATGTATGTCTGATTCTTACAATTTTGCTCTAAATTCATTTAACTGGCCTAAAATTTGACACTTTCCCACCTTAATTAAAGCTTTTTCATTCGTTTCTAATAAATTCAGCACCTTTTGCCTTAAAGTCATGAAACGGAACAAGTGTGGAGGTGACAGCCCATGTCCGTTCCCGAATCAGGCAGACAACTAAAATTCGATTGTTGGATGCCAAAAATAAATATTTAAACGAGCGTTTAATTGCAAAATTTATTGGTTTTTACAGGTGTTTGTTATGGAAAATTAAATTTGACGGTTGACATTTCCATAAAATGCCGGAAACTGAACCTTCCTGACATTAACTTTAATAACAACAGCTTACGATTATCATTTTTACAGAATTAAATGTCAAACAACTAAATGATCAAACGCAAAGTCTTTCGACACTCAGTGACCGCTCTTCTGCGTAGTGTATGTAGTCACAGGTTAGAGTAGTAGTATAGAGTACGTGAAGTAAGTGATGTGTGTAT
Source organism: Oculina patagonica (assembly GCF_052425735.1). Lineage (NCBI taxonomy): Eukaryota > Metazoa > Cnidaria > Anthozoa > Scleractinia > Oculinidae > Oculina > Oculina patagonica. The sequence goes on along the minus strand of NC_135759.1, from coordinate 14,556,421 downwards.
GTACCTGCTGTTGGAAAAAAAAACAAATAAAAAAAAAAAAAAAAAGAAAGAAAAGAAAACGATCAAGTGTGCTTATTAGGACTAAGCTACTTAACCCTTGGCCTTCATTTTTTTTTTCGGCCAATAAATGAGAAATTACACGTTGATCAGTTTTGTGAACTTTGTTTTGGTATGTAAAAATCAATACAAGACAAGACGTTAATGGGTTAAACTCATTTTTTTTTATTCATCCTTAAGTTATTACATTCAAGCTTGGCTTTTTAATGTACATGTCGTTTGAATTGTTACATAACCACCGCTGAGTAATTTCACCGAGAACAGTCATTATATTATGTTGTATGATTTAAAAAAAAATAATTTAAAAAACACTTGAATCTTTTGATAGAATAATAAGGCATTGGTTGATCAACTTTTTCAACAGGCTAAAGTTTACCTCTGAAATAAAACACTTTGGCAACATTTTTTAGTTGAATCGCCCCCCTCCCCCCAAAGTGAGAAAAACCCCGCGAAAAATCCAGCCAACCCCAGTCAACAAATTGAAAACGGTTTATCCCAATGGAACAGGGTTTAGCAGTGACAATGTTTGAACCATTTCGAATGAAACGGTGGGAAAAGTGTTCCTCACTCAGCTAGAACTGATTGCGGTTGAAAAAGAACACGAATCGTTGAAAACAAGACGAACTGTTTAACAAAATGTTTTAAACCGAGGAGAAGTCAAACTATCTCCTTTCGCATTGTTGAAACTTAATTTCCCTGAACAGGATAAAGATTTAGCAGATTTCAACGGACTACGCCTCATAGGTGGTTATGATATGAGAATACACATCCTTTTATAGCAAAAGTCTTTATCTCACTTGCGCACGTCAAGTGTAAAATGTCTATCGTTTCGTCACAGTGCCATCCGCTTTTCCAAATATGGCACATTCCGCCATTCCAACAAACAGTCCGGTCTCCACCACTCCTACAATATACAAAGAGTTAAGAAGAAAATCATGAATTTATTCTCTCGAATAAAAAATAAAAATTAAATAGTTTATCTGCTTGTGAATTTAAATGGTGAAAAAGTCATCACCTCTACTTTTTTAAGTTCAGATATTGTCAGTTTCTTAACTTTTGATTATGTTCACATCTTTACATATTTACATAGATAACTATATAATTTTTTTTTCCTTTTATACAATTTTGCGTTCACGCACACATTTTCTGCTTGCGCTCCTGTTGTCCGGGTAATAAGATTGTTTTGTTGTTGTTCCGCTTATAAAGTATCTATCTAGTTCTACTTAAACGACACAATTGTTAGTCGGATTTTGCTCCGTGCGTGGACGGAATTGCATTTCTCTGCACCGTTGGTTTTTGTTTGCCATGGACAACAACTCCATAACTATTCATCTTAAATTACGATTTCTGTAATTTCAAGCGACTAGAATTATTGCTTCCCCCCTGGATGGGATGCTTGACAAATGCACCCCAACATTTTTTAGGGGGACCTTACAGTAGGAACACTGAGAGAAGTGTCTTTCAAAAGAACACATTGACCAGAAATGGAGCTTTAACCTGAACCCCTCTACCTGGCGTTCAACATGCTGACCATTTAATAAGTCACCTGTACCACACACTTGGACATATCAGGTTAAATAAGCTGCTTTATAAGTGTGGTTTCAACATTTACGGGAATGCGTTAAAGTATGATATAAGTAAGATTCCTAACCTGGTATAAGATTCAATTGTGTGTTGAGCTCCTTCCAGTCATATACCTAACATAGCAGAACAAGCAGATTTTTGGATAAGTGGATTACAAACCCCTGTTTCACTAAAAATGAAACAAACCGGCTTGGGGAATGCAATGCGTGAAAAGAGCTACAGCTTCATGGCCCTCTACAGACATTGCATGCCTACAGAGTAATGTTAGTATGATAGGCCTGCAGTGAGTGCAAAGAGCTAAAGCTTCAAGACCTCATGCACACAATGCATGCCTATAATATTAAAACAATATAGGCCTGCAATGTGTGCAAAGAGCTAATAAAAGCTTTATAACCCTTGCTCCTTCTTCTCCTCACACACTTGCCGTTTTTCACACTGTCCCCCAACTTACCAAACTAACCAAATGCCTGGAACAGGCTAATGCCCATAATATTAGTATAATAGGCCTAAAATGTGTGCAAAGGGCTGTAGCTACAAAGCATTCAATCAATAAGTTTGGCAGAAATGATTTCATATAAGAAACAACTGCTTAGATTCTAGCAATAACATCGTCAAATTTAAGATGTACCTTGTCAAATTGACAATCAATGATAAAGTTGCTGTTATCAGTGACTACAGGACCCTGAAGAAAAAAACAAGAAATGTGCACAACAATCAGCCACAAAATATTTCTGCAAACTAGGAAAATGAGAGGGGGCCTTGTTATTGCAATAACCTGTGTCATGACTGGAAAAAGAGTGTCTTTCTGTTGCCCCAAAGTTTGCCAACATCCTTGACACATACATCATAAACATTACTGAAAACTACCTGCCACCTTTTTTTCACATCTCACAAATCCTGAAGACTTTTTAAACAAATACCAGTAACAGCAATGAGCTACATGTACTATTTACTAGTTGGCATGTATACTCACTGCTTTAGCTTGTGCCATTCGAAGAACTGGTTTTAGCCCAAGTTTCTCCATTTTTCTCATGATTGGTACATATGACATTGGGATCACTTCTACTGGAATTCCTTTCTTGAACTGCAATTCAAAGTAACATACACACACATGCAAAGCTTGCGTTGTCTTTTATGTCTGCTCCTTTAGCTTACTGGTGGGGGGTTCTGTCCCTACCCCTTTATCCCCTTTAAAGATCCACATCAGCTTTTGAATTGGAAGAGGATTGATTTAGGTTTATCAGAAGTGTTATTAAGTATTTCTTTTATTGACATTTAAATTTTTTTCATGACTTGACAATGTTGACAGATATTTTTTTTATTAAATCATGAAGTTAAGGACTGGAAGAATAAAATAGAAAGTGACTTACTGCATCCCCTAGCTGTTTAGAGTCCTTCCTAGGAGAAGAAAAAGAAAAACTTTTAATGACCTGAACTGAGTTGCATCAAATTTACCTCTCTTTTAGTTGGGCCATGAGAAATTTTAACAGTTCAATGGTGTTAATGGATGTTACCACTGCCTCATGAATATGGAGGATGGGTGCCTGGGTCCTGGGGGGCCTCCACTGGGTCGCCGGCCCTCCCCGTGGCTCCGGCTGGCATCCCACCCCGGCCCCCCCCCCCCGTCCACTGTTCAGTGGGCTCGAGCAGGGGGGGGGGGGGGGGCGCTCCCGCCCTCCTGGACGGACGACCCACGCTGTCATGTCCGGGGCGCACTGGCCGACGGCGTGCCCTGGCGCTGCCTACTCACTCGGTGGTTACTTGGTCTTTTCTTGGCTATGCATCTCATGAAATTTCCCTTCGCAATTACTATTTTTGTTGGGCTTTGGTTGAGCCAATCTCGTCCCCAAAGGCTGCAACCCATCTGGTCTGTACCAGGGATTGGGGCCTCTGGGCTAGACTGAAAGCTTGCCAAACAGACGGCCAAATCTGATTGGCTTTTGAAACGTGTTCATTTTATCCACAACCTCCAATGCACATGCCCAATGCAATATTGCACTGGAACCAGGATTTCCTGGTTCCAGTTTTGGATTCATCCAGAGCCCTTGCATTTTTTGACTGCTGGTCAAGGGGTTGCTTGCTCTGGAAATGGGATTGTGGTTTAATAAAGTTTTAAAGTACAAGCTTAAGGTGTATAAAATGCAGAGTCCATTCAACTATTAAAATTAACTGCAAACATTAATATGTACCTGTCATCTGCAATAATAACAAACTGTTTTGCACAAGATGCTACAATCTTCTCTTGAGTTAAACAGCCTCTGAGTAAATAAAGACAATAAGCAAGGGATTGAATTAGTCATGATTACATATGATAAAATACTGAGAACAACTCGTTACAAATTAAATGTTACAGTAAGGACATGCATTGACCGTCACGCATACAATAAAATGTAAAGAATTTTGTCCTGACATACCCTCCTCCTTTGATTGCATTTAGGTCACTATCCACATCGTCAGCCCCATCAATAGCAACATCTAACTGCAAGTTAAATAAAGTCAATGTGGAAAAAGAACTGAAGAAGAAAAAGTAATAGCCTTTTAAGCCCAAGTGGCTCATCGCTCTTGGTGGTTAAGTCCAAATTCTGTGATTTGAAGTGGCTGTACATAAATCTGTACAGTATTAATATTTTATAATTGTTTATTTCAAAATATACCACATCTTACCTCAGGGGTTCTGTCCAGATCACTGAGAGGTAATTTGTGTTGCGTGATTAGTTGCTGGGCCTACATGACAATTAAACACACTTAATTTGAAAACAAGATGCAACTGGCCATTATATCATGAACAAATAATAAAGAGGCTGGGCTGATGATTAAATTCAATTTATATTCATCATTGGCGATAATCTTTAACTTGTAAGGAAACCTTGTTTCAATTATGTGGTTTCAATCTTTTATATACACAAAAAAAATATAGATAAAAAATATATTACTCACTATTAGCTGTGAGTAATATTTATATGTGAAATATGTACTAGCTTAAGTAAAGACAATTTCTTAAGTTTAAATAATGACTAATTACATTTAATTCTGTCATTATATAAAATAACCAGTATAAATATCTTATGAAAAAACTGATTAATAATAATTGGGCATAATAATTCTTACTTGAAATGATGATGGAACACAGAATAAATTTAAATTTTCTTCTTTCACTCTTTCAGCTACAGAGAGACAAAAAAATGTCAACATTTTGCATTACTGATGCAAAATATATACCATTATATCTAATGTTGATCTCCAGATCATACTAATGGAAAGAATAAATTTGAAATTGAAACTGACAACAGTTTTAAAGGCTTAATTGGAACTATAGCACAATAACATTTATTTGTTCTCATATTTCACACTTCTTTCGCACTACTCCCCCAGGCCCCCTCCCTCCGGTAATCAAGGGACTATTAATTAGTAACTCACCAATACGTTCAACTGCAAATACTATTGTTGATCCAGACCCAATTCCCAGGGCTTGATTATCCTGTCAATATAAAAATGTACTTTCAATAAAACGCTGAAATGTCTAACCCAGTTGCTGGGCCTTTAATATTGGATTACAGTAGGGGCGTCGAATGGTGAATGCTAGCCTGCGTAGCTGGCGCGATTAGTGTGGCGCGAGAAAAATCGCAGGCGAAGTCCGCGTGCGTGAGCGGTGCAGTCGTGAGTGAAATTCCCGCCTGCCACATTTCTTAGGGGTTTTGCTAGCCGCCCACCTTTATCGCCTTTGATGATCTAATTAAATTAGCTAACCAGAGAGTGAGGTGTAATACGAAACTCATGCTTCGTGCGGCGGCTAATGCTTTTTGCATAAACAAACCCTTTCAAGTAGTGGGAAGGATATTGGCCCAAAACCAAATGAACTGGAGTTGCGAATGACCCTCGTGAATGATGTTTGTATATTGTATTCTACTAATCCAATGCAAAAATTTGGCGATTTCCAGACATCCTTGTCAATTTCCATGGTAAATGAGCAGACTTTGAGAAGAGTGACACTTGTCACACATTTGCCGATCTTTGCTCGCGTATTGTCAAAGCTGTGCAAGAAAGGTACTGAACGCTACTCAGCTTTACGAATTTACTGCATCAAGCCTTAATCGAAACAATGAATCCTCGCAGTTAAGAGCTCGCAGTTTTCTTTAAGTAAAGAGTTACCACAATAATTCAAGCGTCTGCTTCCAACCTTCGATTTTCTCTCTGCAACGAAGCCCACAACCCAAGAATAGCCACAAGAGAAACACAGCCCAATGACTCCATTAATTTCTAATATCTGGTCCTCGTTCAGGCTTTTGAGTGGTGAGATGACCAGGACGCAAGAGTTGATGTCATGTTTATTTTGGCTTGCCAAGGAAAAGATCGTGTAGATCAATCTTTTCCCAAAACAGGTGGGCAGTATCAATCACAGCCTTTTCTTGTTCAGGACTGCTTTTGCTACGAATACAGTAGAACTCCGGTAACTCGAACTCGGATAACTCGAACAACCCCACTAACTTGAACAAACTTCCATTTCCCTTAGATTTGAACTCACTTTTCAGTCATTTTTACTCGGTTAACTCGAACTCAGATAACTCGAAAACCCTGCTAACTCGAACTAAATTTTGTTTACCTTGATCAAAATTTGGGTCAAATTTACCCCGATAATTTGAATCCCGGTTCTTGCAACTCACCACGGTTGCCCATTGATTAGAGCAACAAAACAGATCACGTATTTGACAGCCTTTTTCTACTCTTATCCTAAGAATTTATGATCGTGTTAGAGTTTCTGACGAGATAAGTTTAATTTGCACTGTGCTGTATACTGAAGTGCTGTAAAATCAGTAGACTATCAATTATTAACTTGGCAAATTAAATATTCAATCTACCCCGATTACTCGAAACCCCGCTAACTCCAACGGTTTTCCGTTTCCCTTCAGAGTTTGAGTTACCGGGGTTCTACTGTATTTAAAGATTCTAACGCATTTTTCATTTTGCAATCTCCACACAAACAACAAGCGTTTTCCCATGAGGTTGATAAGTGGTTTCAATTAACATTTGATTGACGTTTTACTACTCTCAACCAATCAGAAATTCGCATTTGCTGGCGAACGCATAATTAAAAAAACCCTATCCATTAGAGCAGACGGGATCTCAACTCGACTCCTCCCCAATTCCCTCGTGGCTTTGCAACTCGGGCCTGCCATTCGCCATAAACAAAGCACTCGCACTTGGTTGCGAATCCCGCCAGCTACCCAGGCTAGGTAAATGCGAGACTTTGTGAGATGGTGAGACTAATATCATTTCTGCGAGTCCAAGACCTTTTTAGCCTTGCAAAAGAAATCAAGACTCTGAGAAGGGGTCAAAGAAAAATTTGAGATGACAAGACCCCTGAAATTTAGCTAAAATTTTGCGAGGCATGCATTTTTGAAGGACTTTTTGCCACCCCTAACAGTGGCAGATCGAAAGGTACACAAAAGGGAAGCCTACAGTGAAGGTGGCTCCTTTTTCGTTCAGAAACCAAAGACCTCAGAAGTGAAGGTGAACTTGCACTTTTTAGTTCCAAAAAGAGAGAAGGAGGGCAGGAGGGGGAAAGGTTATTTTCTGCCTTGATATTTTCCTCCTCCTGTGGTATATGCCACAGGATAAATTAAATAAAATTACCCAGCAGCAAGTATAAAAAGATAAACTTACTCTATTAAAACACTCAACAAAATTATACAAAAGGCAGCATTTAGTCACTAAATGAGTAGTAATACTCTAGCTCCACACCTAGGACAGACTTTACATTTTACCTCTCAAGAAGAAGGAAAGATTTTTCTGGGGTTCTCAAGCGACATTTTCTTACTTCGTCACACAATCTTTTCTGATTGCCTGGCAGGTTAGATTGCATGACAAGGAACAATAATGCTACGGTGCTCAGTGTGTAATTGGCAGAGTTGTAAGCTGCTGAAATAGTCAGCCCTACCAAATGCAGACACCATTTGCATGTATGTGGATTGGACTATGAAGAGGCCAGTGTCTACCCATAGGAGGAGCTAATTGATACAGTGGAACCTTGATTTAACGAACCTCTATATAACGAAGTCCTCGATATAACGAACGAATTTTTTCGTCCCAGTAATAGTAAAATATATGGAAAAGAACCTCGATATAACAAAACCTCAATATAGCGAACATATTTTGCCAGTCCCTTAAGCTTGGCCCTTCGTTATATCGGGGCTCCACTGTACAGGGGGTTCAGATGTAATTACATAGGGCAACAGGCAAGTTGATCACTTCACACACTGAACTTTAAATATATGTCAATGTGTAACTGATATATGCAGACACTTGCACTGCATGGTCAGTCAACTTGACTGTCTGTATTATTATAGTATTGCCAGGTTAAGCAGTCTCCTAACCTACCCATTATCTTCACTGATTAATTTCTTATCACTATCATGATAGCAAAGTTATCGTTGACGTCACCTATTGTTATTAATGTGCCAACCAGAAAACTACTGGCTGGCGAAACAAAGAGTTCTTTTGTTCACCTTGTTGGACATTTAAATAACAAAGACAATGTTTGTAAACAGATATCTTCCCTTTTGAGACCTATGCTCGTAATTATGGTCTTCAGGGTTCCAGAGATTCACCCCACCACACCCCAGAACAATGAAATTAGGCAACTTTAAAGCTGCGCCTCTTATCAAATTATGGGATAATAATGGAAGAAGGGGAGCTACTCGAAGAAGCAATTCTTGAATAATTGTTATTTGACTTTAGTGCATAACTTTACCGCTCTTATCTTATTTGCTACAACATTTGAATCAACAATATGCAGCATTTTGACGCTTCTGAAAGTGAAACCAGCTTACCTTAACAAACGTGTCAACAGCATATCTCGCTGCAGCCCGTTTTCCAGCATCCATTACTGCCTTTCCAGTGGAAAAAGAGCGATATAAACACGAAAATGATCCACGGAGGGGAGACAAGTTCCAAATCATTGGCTCGTGGAATAATGATGAATGAATTTACCGCCTGTTTACCCCAAGACAAACTTCCGTCCAGCGGCTTCTTTAACCGGAAATGAGAATGCACACCACGGTCCTTCAAAAAATGAAAAAAAAAATCCAAACAAGTATCATGTCAACAATGATGTATCTTTGTGGAATATTAATTTGAAATGATCAGATATTCTGTTACTTTGTGGTCTATAAAACTCTTCGAGACACTTCAAGGCATCTCTGGAGACCGTTTCCTGCTTCGTAACCGCGCAAGATTTGTATCACAAGACAAAATGGCGGCCGCCGGACCGACGGTGTGGTTTCAAACGACTTTAAATGTAAAGCCGAAATCTCGCGGAGTTCATGTCATTACGGACGAAATAGAGCGTATCCCGGAGTTAAAGAAGTACAAGGTTGGACTGGCTCATCTGTTATTGCAGCATACCTCAGCCAGCATATGTGTGAATGAGTGTTGGGATTCTTCAGTTCGGACAGACATGGAAATGATGTTGAATCGTTTGGTGCCAGAAAACGGACCTCCATACAAACATACACTTGAAGGACCTGATGATATGCCAGGTAAGGCCTACACAAATCGCCTGTTGCAACCCAGACCTATGCAGAAAGCTGCGAGGGTGGGGGGAGGGGAGGGGAGGTGGGGGGTGTGAGGGGAATAGATGGACGGGGAATAGATGGACGCCTGGATTTCAGGTTCAAAACCTGTTTTAGTCTAATGGGTCAGAGAAGCCAGGTGGCTTGTCAGTATCAGCGCTTATGCATCATCAACATCTTGAACTTTGTTGCACTTTTCAGTGATATGTGAACTCTGAAATTCAAAATCCAACTAACAATGGCCGATTCCCTCTTTGGCCCGTGCCTGCAGGGAATCACAGTAGTTGTATTCATCATTGCTACTGCGGGCATTGCGTTTATTGCTGCCGTCAATTATAATTTTGGTGACAGCCAATGAACCATGAAAAACAGAAACAAACAAAATGGATTGTAATCTACCAGTCACAACTGACAGACGTGACCTTTTGACCAGGTTGAAGTAAACTTTTGTTTCCTGAGAGGTCCTCTATGATGATTGCAGCAAAAGGGATAAACCATTGGTTGAGGATTGAATTTCAGAGTTTGCATATCACTGAAAAGTGCAATAACACCTGGAATGAGATTTTCTGTTCAAATGCCCCACTCTAAGGCATTTGGCTAAGGCCATCCCCTTTTTTTTCTCTGTTTAGCGTCGTCCGACCGACCCAGATTTTCGTGTTTTCAAAAAAAAAAAAAATTTATACAGAAGGTATAGAAGGCAATGACACATTATTTTAAATAATGTTTCATCCTTTTTACGCTGTTCTTGTTTGAGTTTAACCACGACGTCGATTTTTCCTTCCTCCATTGCCGCCATGTTGACTTTGTAACCATGTCTTCTTGTTTCCAGGCTCCACAGACATTATGCTGAGGTACCGGGCCTCCTAGTTCCAGACTCCTTATCCACTTTTTTTTTGAATTTTTTTTTTTAATTCCGACCGACCGACCCAAAATCAGAAAACACATACGACGATAAGCGAAAAAAAAAAAAAGGGGGATGGCCTAAAAGAGAGTCACTAATGCAACCAGCGAACAAGCACCAGCGCAGTTCGCTGGGAGCAACTCTAATGTTAGTGAGGAAAGATTTCTTTGACGCTGACTAGCGATTGTCTAATATACTCCTAAAAATTCGCAGTCGCTTGTATTGTTCTCAAGCTATATTTGGCATTTAGCATGTGAACAAATGTTCCTGCTCATATGATTTTAATTAAATTAATCCATATTTGGTGCAGCGAAACATGTGTTCAATAGTTCTATATTCCTTATTTGGCGTGTTCGCACGTGCCCGTGTTTTCACAACATCAACAGTTGTGCATGTTTTCACATCGCTCATGAGTTTTCTGAGCGGTCAGTGTAAAACGAAGACTGCAAACTGGGGTTAAAATGCAGATTGAGGGTAAAATGTAACCTGCGATCAGGCGTTTTTTCCCTTGCAAAGATGAGAGAGGGAAAAAGAACGCCTGATACATTTATTTAACCGGCCGCCAACCGCCCCCAAATTTAAATTAACTAAGGTGTCATAGAACTGTCAAACCACTCTTTGTAGATGGTGGCAAATTCGGGACTCGGACTTCTTCGAGGCGTGAAAACCGTCTGCAGAATAATTATACATGTACAGCCTGTATAAAACTTTGCCGTACTAAAATAAAAATGCTTTCAGTAGCAGGGAGAAATGACGCTCGCGAATATATATTTATCAGCGATAGACGCCGACGGTCCCTTACAACTCACAAAAAAGGAATTTACAGATGAGCTGTTTCACGGCGCGGATAGCATCATGCAGCTTTTAAGTAAACATTGTAAACATTCCAACACCTCTGGAATATTGTTTGGTGAATTGGTTTTCCCGAAACTCATTCGATGAACTGCCAAAACACGTCACGAAAACAAATTACGCATTGTCGAACACTTTATCTGTTCTGCATTCAGAGAATTACACTTGAAATTTGTCAGGTCTTCAGCTAACGTAGAAGAAAAATTGTCCTCGAAATTAACACGTCTAAGCCATCAGCACCAGCTTTTGGCCGGAAGTCTCGTTGAAATAGTACAGCCAATCAGTCCACACCGCTTCATTTAGTATTGTTTCTCGACCAATCAGAAGAAAAACCAGAATCCGGTTTTTTTACATATGATTCGACAAGTAAATGTATCATGCCCTCCTTCCCCGGAGTGGTAAGTAGGGAGGGAGGGCATGATCTCAGGTTAGGTAAAATGAAGATGGCAGACTGGGAGTAAATTGCAGACCGAGGGTAAAGTAATGAAATAGGAGTCACAAAGCCTTTTCCCTGCCGACTCCAAAGTTCGAAGGAATCTGTTTCGCATTAGCAAACACGTGAATGGACTGGCGGTAAATGTTATGCCGACACAAAATGTCTTCAATTTTTTTACCTTTTATACGGACTTGACCTTGTGAGACTTCAAGTCTTCTTCACCAGTAAACTGGATGAAACTGAATGGTTAACAGCCCTTTCAGGCTGTGCCCTTTCGGAAATTAATTTTGTACGCACACGAACTCACGTCATTTGTTTATCGCTACTTGCGTTGCAGCCGGACGTGTCACAAAATCCTCAATCGACTGCAATTCGCAACCGCTCGCTATAAACATAAAAGTTTTTACCTTTTATATTTTTATATAGTGTTTTATTACTACGGTTAGCGAAGCAAAGCCATTATTTATAACTTTACTGCGGAAGTGTTTAATCTGAAAACACTTGAAAGAGCTGTGGCGGTGGAGTAATTTGATCGCTGACATGACCTTGCTGTGTCGGTATGGAAAAGAGAATTATTTTTCTAAATTATCTGTAAACCGTTCAGTTAAATCGGGTTTTCAAACATAGAAGATTGTAAGTGTCACAAAAAAAAATTAAAAAAGCCTTTAATGTTCATTTTCATGATCGCTCATGCTCATGCGAAGCGTTGTCTGGCGTATCTTTCTTCGAAATTTAGAGCCGGCAGGGAAAAATAGCTTTGTGACTCATACATGTATTTCGTTACTTAACCCTCGGTCTGCATTTTACACTGACCGGATTGAAAAACAATAATTCACATAAAACGTAACTCATTTCTAGAATTCACATTCCTGTAGTTTCTTTAATTTTACAACATTTAAGATAATTCTATACAAAATACACATGGTCGCACTACTTAACGTATCGTTAATACTTTGTCTAGTTATTTTTAGAAAGTCCACTAAAATAGTGAAAACCCCCCATTATGGGCAGATAACTGCTGTCAAATCCCGAGACTATGCCAGTCCCCCCCCCCCCTCCTTCCCCATGCAGCTTAACATTGATACATGTACATGTAGGTGTATTAACTCCAGATTTTGAAGCACTAAGTAACTATCTCCTTGATGGGCTGCAACATGTAATAAATCACAGGTAACCTCTTACCTCACTCAACACATTACTGTACATCCCCAGCCAGGGTTTAAACCCTTTGCAGGGCCGTAACCAGACTTTTGATATAGACCCACCCGGCCACTAGGGGAGTTTGGGGGCATGACCCCCCCCCCTCCAAGCGTAAAATGACACTTCTCACTGATTGCTTTTAGATACTTCCTACACACCAAACCTCCCCCTTCCCCTTACTCTTCCTGCTCCTTCGTTACTCTTCCTGCACAGTAGGGTGCAGGGCAAATGGCTCTCCCTTATCAATTTAAAGCTGTCAAATTTGGTATTTACTAGCTATAGCATAAATAACGAAACCACAAGAGCAGTTGACATACATCGAGTATATACTGATATATATATATAGATGTCTTAGCTAACACTACCTTTCTGACGCTTTAAACAAATCAGCTACGCACCACCCGGCAGTTAAAAATTTAAAACAGATACTGATGGAACATTGGAGCCTTATACAAAATCAGCCTTTGCTGAAAAGAATTTTCAAAAAGGGTACGTGACCACAAAACACACATGGGAAGTTTGCAGAGTTTGCATTAATTTGATTTCAAGTGCCTGGCTTTCTGAGGATTATTTTTCCAACCAAATATTTTTTTTTGGTTAAAATCTATTCCTTAAACAAAAAAATTGCTGAAAATAGACCTAACTCCTCAATAAAAACGCAGCACACTTCCGTCAAAAGTTGAAACACAGTTTAAACTGATATGTACCAGGGTATTCCCAAATACCTGTAGTTTGCAACCAAATAGCTTTGATGGAGATTTCAAAGTGTTGGTAAGCTATCGGCTTACAGACAGTGTAGAATATTTTAAAGTGGAAAGTAAAAGTTCCGCTTATTTTGAATAGTATTTTGAAAATCAAACTCGCCAAACCGGGCGAGTGATCTGTGATTTGTACTCGCTCGATAGTTTTCACACTCGCTTGGGCGAGTGGGCGAGCGCTGATTTCCAACCCTGAATCAAGAGGAGGCAAGTGCCTTGTCTTGCCTCATGCTAGTTACGGCGCTGCTTTGTCTTGATCATAAGACAAAGTTAAACTATATCAACCACTGCGCTTAATTATTGGGGCAGGAAAACCCACTGAGCAAAGACAAGGGCCTCCCAGGGGGAGGGGGGGTCCATGTTCCTGTGTTCCCTTACATCTAAGTGTGAACACTTGCTGCCAAAATATGATCTAATTGGGTATCTCACGTGACATGCATTCGTCTTCAAATGTTGAAGTTTGGCAGACAGAAATGCCTTTTGTTCTCATGTTCCCAAAAAGTTAATGGCCATGATTCCTTGTACCCTGAGACCCCTGGGGGAGCCTCAAAGACATCCCTATTGATGGAGTTTCTGTGTAGGAAGTCATATATCATGTATTGTGTCACTAATGAAGGTGTAACTTAGGCTACCTTTAGGGTAGCTGTGGTAGGAATTTGAGAGGAGATTTGTGAAAGGAGAGGGTGGGAGCTTATTTTGTTACACGGTATTCAAGTTAGTTAAAAGTTAGTTCTCTTCGCGCCATAAGGCGCATAAGGCTGTAACTGTATTTCGCCAACTAGCCCTGTCTTGCGCTGGGCCCCTGACTTCCTACCAGCTGGACCACCCCTTTTGTCTGCATTATTTTTTCACCGTCCTTCTCCAAGTGGTTTTAGGTCGTCCCACTTTTCTCTTCCCTTCAGGTTGCAAACGGTATTCAAGAATGATACAAATTTGTAGTAAATTTTGACTGACTGATTACTCAACTGAATGAAGAAGGGATGCTTAAGGGGAGAGAAGGGGATCAAAACATTTTTTGTTAATTTCCTCTATCTGATATGATAGCACATGCAAAGACAGCGCTTGTTGGACCCAGTGTGACAGTACCAATAACAAATGGCAAGTTAAATCTTGGAACCTGGCAGGGAATCTGGCTTTGTGAACACAGGAATCATGCAGGATCCAGGAAAATTGTGGTAACTCTACAAGGTGTCCAGTAAGGAATAAATTTGGAAATGCTGATGAAGTATCCAGTCCTTAATGTGCGAGAACTGAGCTGTAAGGATAAACTGATTAATTTACCACAGCAGTTGAGTTATGGAGGATATGGTTTATTGATGAAATACTATGAGACAACCCAAATGCTCCTTGTAGCATGGTTAAAACAACAAGAAAAAGGAATTTGGACTTGAGGCCGAAAAGCTTTTGTAAGTAAATAGCATTTTAAGGAGCAAAAAAATGCATCTTTCTAGAGATCTTAAAAGTAGAATTGAAGCGACTTTTTCAATAAACAGATGTCACACTAAAAACATACCGGTAACTGTTTCACAATATTTATAATTAAAACTAGCCCGATAATTTTCAACACGCATAAATTCGGCCGCATAAATTCGAGAGAAACTGATACAAATAGCTGCCAATGCCATCTACCAGCCGGGCGGACCCTGGAAACGACGTTAATGCCGTCTAGTGACGTCATTTCGGTTTAGTTTTTTAGCCTCGATACAAAAATGTACGCCATTGCAGCATGCAAATAAACAGATCGTCCTGATAAAGATTATGGGGAACATGTGCATTTAACAGAACCGTTTCATTCATTAGTATACTGGCTCTAAGCGCACGATCGTAAAAAACGTCGACTGCTTGTATCATTCTTGACCAAGCATTTGTTTATATAGCAATCTCCGCGCATGCTTTTGCTTGCTAAACGTAAGTTGGATCTTTCTGTGTTAAGTGATGCCTTTTAAAGACTGACTAATCTTGCCTTTTTCCAATTGGCCAATGCAGAAACGAGCGTTTTTTAGTCTTCTCAGGTTAACTCCTTCTAATTTGATGCAGTAGCACCCTCTTAGGTTAATGCTTCGCATAAATGTTATACTTTGTTATATGAAAAAAAAAGTTTGGGAACGCTGAAATCTGAAAGAAACTTTTGATAACTACAAATGCAACATAAAGCAACAAATCGGAAAAAACATGTAGGGAAGAAAACAATTCGAAAAAAATATGTAAGTCAAAATGAAATTAATTTACTGAAGCCCAAAATTAGGCCAGGCGAGCAAATAATCCTGTCAGCAAATAAATGGAAGAATAATAAAAAGATCTCTTCGAGATATCGACTTTTTTTGCATGAGGTTAGTATGAGTAAAAGGTTTATCCTGGGCATTGTTGTTCGAACATATCATGGAAGAATTCAAACGTCTTTCAGTTCAAATATTTTTTATTTTCGCGGAGTAAATGCTGTGTTTGTCAGTCGCGACGACTGGGTGCTTTGCGACTCATATACTTTGGCTTGGTTAAAAAAGGTAAACTTTGACGTTTGCCTTTAACATGTTTAATCGAAATAGTCGTTTCCTTTCGAGTTAGAAAGATTTCTACTCGGCCTTATGCAGAAAAATAACGCCTGATCGCAGGTTAGGTTACGCACGACAGAGTTACCTTTTGTCTCGTCACGCAATCTTAACCCCACACTGAGAAGTAAATTTTCGTTTGGATATTACCAAAAGCCGCTTCTCTTCGCGTTATTCTTTACCTTACAGCTACACATGCCATTTCTAACGACTACATTTCCAGCAAAACAGTTGCTGTTATTTTTCTAATTACGATCGATGCATTTTCTTCTGAACAGAAGAAACGTTTACTTACTACTTCCACCGGAAGTAATTTCACAACAGGCTACAAAAACACTTATAAATATCACTTAACACATTTAATGATGTTGCAATTAGCGAAGCGCACTAATGACGTCACAGAATTTGACCCCCGGTGTGAGTCAAAATTCAAACAAACAAACCGCTCTTTGTAAGAGCAATGTATGGTTGGCGGGCACTTTGGAGGCATATTTAGCGATTGTTTCACAAAACCATGGCCAGATTGGCTCGGATTTCGAGAGAAAGCCTTACCTGTGCAACGTAGAAAGCTCAAACCGTGGTTTGAAACAAAAGGTTTGTCAAACAGAGCGATTATTCAATAAATGTGTAAAATGTTTTACTCTCAGTTATTGAATGGATTATAAAGGCCCGATTTGCTGCCGGGATTTGCTGAAAGAAAACATTTATTTTTATGAGAAATGCAAAACGTTTACACTGTTCTTAGTGGCACATTTTCCAACACAACAGAGCTAACCTCAGATTTATGCCACCACAAAAGTACACAAAGAAACGCTCGTCCGATCGGTCCCCTTGCCTGACCCGAATATTTTAAGAGGTCAATTTCGTTACACAATTGTCGCGGCAAATACTATTTAATATACACTGATCGAGCTCGGCAGCTGTAGCTGCAGTCTGTAATAGTAATGGGGATAAATAACAGCTTTATTAAAATCAAACCCGCCGTCAATTCCATTAGAAAGGCGTTTGAATAGCATAATATTTTCGAAATGTGTCGAAACAGATCGGATGACCGGCGATCAGTGCCGTCAAATTCGGGAAGAATTCTGAATTTCTTGCAACCGACGATCTTTCCGGTGCCTAAATAAAGCAATCCTTCGCAATTATATAATTCGATAGTAATTCGCTATCCGCCGCTTAAATTTCTCGGCAGCCTGAATAATTTTGCACTGGGAATCAAGGTGTTATTGCCGGATCTTCGACTAATAAATTCAATTTTGGGCCACTTTTTGGATACCTTCAATCTGTTTTCACTTACTAAAGCAAAATTTTGTGTCGGTCCCCTCCATACGAAGCCTTTGCTCAAACTAAAATTGTTGTCCGACTCACGCAGAGGTGGGGGGGGGGGGGTATCATGTGGCGAAATCTATTTTTAGTAATAGTGCGCTTCGCTAGATGATGTTGCAATTCTAAATTGTGCAACTCAGCAGAAATAATCAATTGTCACGAAATGAGATCCCTTTGGTTAACTATTAGCAACGTTTAAGTGTGTGAAAGACTTGTACGAGTACAAATTTGCGTTCTTAATCGTTTTAGGTTAAATTAATATTAGCGCCTAAAGACTTGTACTAGTAAAAATTGCGTTCTTAATCGTTTTAAACTTCACTGTCTTCGAGCGCTGAACCGCTTACATTCTTAATTGGTTATGTGACGTAAGATTTGGGCTACTCACGTTTTTGATTCTTATATAATGTTTGTAAATTTGACAAGTCACGTTTTTTCTACAAGAACGGAAGTGCTGAAGCACAATTGTGCAACTCAGCAGAAATAATCAATTGTCACGAAATGAGTTCCCTTTGGTTAACTACTGGCAACGTTTTAGTGTGTGAAAGACTTGTACGAGTACAAATTTGCGTTGTTAATCGTTTTAGGTTAAATTAATATTAGCGCCTAAAGACTTGTACTAGTAAAAATTGCGTTCTTAATCGTTCTAAACTTCACTGCCTTTGAGCGTTGAGCCGCTTACATTCTTAATTGGTTATGTGACGTAAGATTTGGGCTACTCACGTTTTTGATTCTTATATAATGTTTGTAAATTTGACAAGTCACGTTTTTTCTACAAGAACGGAAGTGCTGAAGCACAACTATAGAGTGACACTTACAAGTCACGCGCTTTGACCACCCACAGCGGATAGTATTCCCTTGAGAGTTAACAAGAATGCGATCCCTTCCGGTTCAGATTTGAGTCCACTAAACGCTATTCTCCTCTTTTTTGCTTGTAAACAAGCAAAAAAAGTCGAAAAAACCAAATATCAAGCAATGATGAAATGTCTATATCGGCGAGTCAAAGAAAATAAGACGGAGGCAAGTAAATGGATAGATCATTTTCTAACCAACTGCACAAAATTAAAGAAAAAAATTACTAGAGTGATTGATCAATAGAAATTTATGAACGAACAAATAAATACGGAAGACAAGTTAATAAACAATTGACAAAGTTGACAAACTGTCTGGATTTTTAAAAAAGAACCACCCAAAAAAATTAAGGCGTGGGGTAAAATATGGAATTGCTATTGACTGAATTCGATCAGCCAGTTCTATCAGTGCACAATGAATGAAAGCAATTAACAATAATTAGGAAATGTTCTTTCAGGAAAGCAATTAGCGTTTCATACAAGTCACAGCTCCTATCTGATTTTTGACCAGGATAGCGTCGTTCAAGTGCTTCTTTCAATACAACTCGTTTGTCAACGCGGCCTTCATATGTTTAACGAACGTGTTCAATTTAGCCGCGTTTTATTATGTATTTGTAAAAGGCGGAGCCGAGAAACGATGTCCTTAATCACTTCAAAACGTTTAAAAAGTTTTCAGCTTTTTAACTAAACCGTGAGTCAAAACAGTTCGTTCTCTAGCTAGCAGTCAACTCATTTGGAAAACAATATTTTTTGCTTGAGAATTTTCAGCTTAAAGCACTCTGCTACTCATCAGTTTGATTAAAAAAAGTGACAAAGTGCTTTCAGTTTTTTAATAATCGCAAAAGCAGATATCAACGTTAAGAGTTTTATGTGACTTGGACTAAAATGTCCATGCAGCTTATACCAATATTTGCGACACCAGATAAAAAAGTAATAAATTTGGATTACAACACGTACACTTGCATTGAAAATAATATCTCGCTAATTTCTCATCTTTTCTATTAGTCGGGAAATTTGGATTTTACAAGCTAAACCGCCCTTCAAATTTAAACTCATGTTGAAATCAACTGGCGTAATAAATTCCAGATCCTAAAAAAGACATTTCCTTTTATTAGTTTTTTAGTCAATGTAAACATTTGCACGCTCGTGCATAGATATATTCCCTTGTAAAATTTGCATGAGAAAACCCGGCTTGCACCTGGTGTTGTTAAACTTTCAAAACAATAAAATATACATTGAATTTAAATCTGAAAACAGCGCTGATGAACGCGCGGGGCGCCTGGAAAAATTTGATACTCAATCACGTAGCTATATGGGCAACGGGCTTTTTCATCTAGTTTGTCGAAATATAAATGATAACGCTCGGTTTTTAACTGTCCATTAGCTCTTAACACCTTTGGATTTACGGAGGTAAGAAAATTGTATTTACAAGTGTACTGTTTCCTTCGTTGACGAAAAAAAAAACTTTTGGCGTGTATGAAGACATCTGTGGTTTTTGAGCAGGGAAAATGCTATTCTTAGCAAGATCGCTATTAATTTTTCCTTGCTGTGCAGTAATAGATTTCGAGTACGTTAGATAATACATGAATTATTTAGCGGCTTGGTATGTTTTCGACTTTCAGTTTTAATTTGAATGGTCATAAATAGCAACCGAAAATATAACTAGATGCCTAAAATAAATACAAAATACAATTTTTCTGAAGGGGAACAAAAGAAAAATCCCCCAGTACCTGAAAGGTGTTTATTGTATGTTAGGATATCAAGCGTATTTTAGATGAATTGGCAATTTTTCATGACGGGGATTTTTTATTCTTAACAATCGCCATGTTATAAGTACACTATCCAGCCTGTCCCATGCAAGACTTTGTTATGCAAATCGCGCTGGCCTCATTTCAGCCTATGGTTTAGAGTCTTTGCTAATTAAAAAGGACAATATCCAAACTTCACCTCTAAGCATGGTTACCAATTTGAATGTCACTTTTTTTTCTCTCCGTCCAATAGAATGAGTTGGGTCTTGTGTACAGAAGAAAACAAAACATAGCATGGAAATTTTGAAGAAATTGTTCAGTCTCGACGCGGCCGATTGCCACAGATTAACAAGCTGAACGATGGTAATATCTAATGAAGCGCTTGGCGACTTAACGGAGCTCTAAATTGCTTATTTTTCCCACAAGCAATGTTTTGCTGAGCAGATGAAAAAAGCTCGGTTGGCATCGCGAAAAATTGCCACGAAATTGCAGCTAGGAATACTGTCCATTCTACAGAGTTTGACAAACAGCTGCCGAAACATTGAACGCTCGGAGTTCAATTCACGTCTTTTACTCGCTGCATCTCGATTTATCCGACGAAAACCAGCGATAAAAAGGGGTTACTGCTTGCAATTTACAACCGTCAAGTCAAATGGGTTTCCTAAGCAATGGGGAAGTGTTCGCTTTCGCTTTGTCCCTTTTTCTCATGACGCTTGCCGCATTGGTTATGAATTTCCTGGTTTGTTTAGTTGTGTACAGAAGCAAGGAACTTCGGCGACATATTTCCAGCGTATTCATTGTAAATCTCGCCATCTGCGACTTTTTCATGGCAGTTTTTGCCATGCCGTATTCATTCGGAGCAATAGTTGCGGATGAATGGCCATTTGGCGGCTTTTGGTGTCAAACAAGTGCGTTTTGGAATATGGTATTAGGTCTCGCGGCTGTTTTAACCCTCGCTACAATTTCCGCGGATCGCTACATTGCAGTTTGCAAACCTCTACAGTACAGAGCCAAAATGACCGTACAGATGGCTCTTATGATGATCTCATTCGTCTGGTTACAATCTGTACTATTTGCCTTAATACCGATTGGATTCGGTTGGTACGAATTTAACTCGCGATATTTTTTCTGTACCTTTCCGTCGGACCTACACGAAGTGAACTACCTGGTTTTCACAGGGGCAACCTATACTGCGAATGCAGGACTCTCGCTTCTGGTCATGCTTGTGACCTACTACAGAATTTTCAACGTCGCTAAACTGCATTCTCGCAGGATTGGCCACGCTGTAATAACCGCAGTCCACCTTGCGCCTGTACGAGGACCAATGGCCACCGAGACCAGCCGGCAACGAGAGTTCAAAGCTGCGAGAAAAATTCTATTCGTTATTGGCGCTTTCATATGCTGTCTCGCACCATATACTACACTTCGTATTCTTGAACTGGGAAGCGATGGATTATCACTCACCCATACTGTAACAATTGCATTGAGGTGGATTGCCTTTCTAAAGAGTGCTATTGATCCTTTTATTTACGGTCTTTTACAGAGGCGATTTCGGCGCGCCTTGCTTGAATTATTCCTTGGAACTCAAAGAGCACGTTTGGCAAGAGGCTCTCTGCCATGTGGGCACATACGAATGAATGTTCGAGCAAAAAGACAGTCGTCGCAAAGCGAGACCGGGACATTTGTGACCGTTGCTACAAAAAGAAGTTCAATCGAGTGATCATGAACAGACGCGAATATTGAATTGAAAACCGGTACAAATTTTGCAAATGGCGATTATTTCCAGTTTTTACCAAAGGCGCAATTGATCCGCCCTACAATTCGAATAAATGAAATAAAACTAGCGAACGTAAACAACAATAATGATATATTTGGAATTTTTACGCAGGGGACATTTCATTCTTAAAGAGTATAGAACCTCTGCATCCATTTGTAATTACGCATAGCTAGAAGTTTGTTTATCTCTGTTTGAATTTACATAGCTGGAATTGAAAGAGATTTTTTGATTATTGATTTCTGAAAACCCACCACTAGTACGCCACCGACAACGCAATCCTTTTTTTGGACAGTTTTCAAAGAGCTATAAATATCTTTCCCTTATTTTATTTTCTTCCATCCCAAGTTGGCAGATGACAGAACAAGCCACTAAGAAAACTGTCATTATAAAAAGCCACTCCGTCCACACTCCGGAAAGGCAAAATTTGAGTAAACATAAGATAGCAAACAATAAAATTCTTTCCTGATGGAAAGTTTTAATTACTTCGCTCTTTTTCGCGCTGAAAGGCGCCCCGCAAGAGGCGGTCAATGCCAACGCGATTGTTTCATCAAATTAAGGGAAACCGATTCTTTTCAGGGGATTGTAATTATACCTATACAACTCCGGATAAGGTTTTTTTAGCAATTGATTCAGTTGGATTTGCAGAACGCACGTCCCAGTTGAATGATTTGGAAGGTTTTGAAGACCGTGGCGGAGCCGAAATGAATAAGTTTACATTCTTAATTATTGCAGTTTTATTCTTAAAATGATAGTTGGGCATATTGTCTTTTCAATCGTAGCACCGTAAAGAGGATCAATTTTGACACATCAATAGATTTGCTTTTGTTTTGCTGAAAAACAATAACTATAAGCAGGATTTGTAATATATCGAAAAATTTTTCATCTTGTTGTGTCAAAATATAACTGATAATCTACTGAACTTCACACAAGATAGTGACTAATATATAAGCAGGCCATTCATTGCAAAAGCGATGGAAGAGAATTTTTACCCGTATTTTTGTATAGAAGCAAGATTTGTGTTTGGAAGTTTTCGTTTTTAATTCTTTATTGACCTTAATGTAACCTTGAATGATGTCTCAATAAAATGAAATTCCCAAGCCTAATCTTTGAGGTCATTAGTAAAAGGTAGTTTTATTTCCTAGTATACGTTAATTCGAGGAAGTTTATAATTTAATACTTTTTCGTGGAAAGCGAATTTTTTCAGATGGTAAAGATTAATATCTTTGCTTCGTATTGACGAATTTAAGCAACCAGTCTTTGTCATTATTTAAATTCAGTTTTGTTTAAAAATTACTCTTCGTTGTTATCTTGTCCTGCAGTTTAACTAGTTTCATGTTTTTTGTCAGCTGTCGAAGACGTTTGCGACATTTCAGTCACGTAGTTGCCAGAAGACTGATTAGTCTTACGAGCTTCCTGTTAAAAATAGAACAATTTCAATTAGAAACTTTGCCAACATGCAAACATCTTTAAAGTGGTGCCTCTTTACTAGCGTAGCTTTTATCGAAAAGATAAATTATCTGGATGATATTGCAGATGAAGTCAGTCACCGTAATTTTTCCTTTAGCGAACTGAGGAAAATGACACGATACGAACTGGGAAAAGTTACATGAAGGCTTTCAACTGTTCGATTAAAGGGACTATTTTTTAAAGGGCAACGATAAATGGGTTAAAAAACGGAATATTGACGTCTGATAAATTTATTTTCTGTTCAATATGGGATTTATTTCCCTCAATTGAATAGTGAATAGATTCACAAAATCCCCCCTTTTCCCGATGTGAAAATTAACGTTAAAAAAATCAACCATGTTATTTTATTTGAAAGTCTATAGTCTACATTTTAGATCACGGATTGGTAGCAAAGTTGGATGATATCGATGTTACAAGCTCGAATGTCGCGTTGCTCAAACAATTCTTCCAGCAGTCTGGTTAGCTCAGACTAACAAAGCGGTGTTTATCTCGGTGCAGGTTATTGCGACTTGGTGGCGCGCTATTTAGGAACGTGCTGTTCCTAAAGATAAACAATGCATTTGCTAAGAAATTAAACTATTTTCAATGCTGTGAGTACGGTGGCCTACAACTGTCACGGCAAAAAAAAGACTCGCGGCAAAAAGAAAAGCCTCACGGCAAAAAGAAAAACCTCGCGGCAAAAAGAAAAACCTCGCGGCAAAAAGAAAAAACCTCGCGGCAAAAAGAAAAACCTCACGGCAAAAAGAAAAACCTCACGGCGAAAAGAAAAGCCTCAGGGCAAAAAGAAAAATAGGTCCGCACTGTGTACATGTATCTAGTGCTAAGCTTTACAGTCAACTCTCTCTTAACGGACACCTCTATAAGACGGACACCTTCATAAGACGGACACCTGGTGATGGTCCCTGCCGTTTTTCAGTCATTTTACTGTAACCAAACTCCCTATAAAACGGACACCTCTCTAAGATGGACAACGGACACTTTGAAATCATTAACGGACACAGTAAGTAGAAAATGTCCCCTTTAGTGTTCATACACGTAAGCAGAAAAGTAATCCGTTAAAGCGTCATTGTTTGTGGTCAGTAAGCTTGGTATACAGGTATTCTTAGGGCGCCGACTAACTTTGCTTTAGGTCGATACGAAGTTTGGAAGTATTTTCACTAATAAAACTGGATAAAAAAAAAACTTCTCAAGTGTCCGTTAATGATTTCAAAGTGTCCGTTGTCCATCTTAGAGAGGTGTCCGTTTTATAGGGAGTTTGGTTACAGTAAAATGACTGAAAAACGGCAGGGACCATCACCAGGTGTCCGTCTTATGAAGGTGTCCGTCTTATAGAGGTGTCCGTTAAGAGAGAGTTGACTGTAAAGCTTAGCACTAGATACATGTACGCAGTGCGGACCTATTTTTCTTTTTGCCGTGAGGCTTTTCTTTTTGTCGTGAGGTTTTTCTTTTTGCCGTGAGGTTCTTCTTTTTGCCGTGAGGTTTTTCTTTTTGCCGCGAGGTTTTTTCTTTTTGCCGTGAGGTTTTTTTTTTTGCCGCGAGGTTTTTCTTTTTGCCGCGAGGTTTTTCTTTTTGCCGTGAGGCTTTTCTTTTTGCCGCGAGTCTTTTTCTTTTGCCGTGACAGTTGTGGGCCACCCTATGTGAGGGTCAAGAAAAATTCAACGCCTGGCTATCACGAATTTTGCACTAAACTTCACTTGAAAAACCGCATATCCAGCGAAACGCTAACTAAAGCGGTATCGTTTAAATTTTGCGTGCGGTAATTCATGAATCAGACAATGATTCTGCGTATGACAGACAGACAAGCTTATCACCTACAGAAATGGAGAGAATTAAGATACAAAACGCAAAAAAAAAACACAAAGGTTTTGTGTTATTGCTTCTGCATTTCAATTTATTTTGGTGAGGAAATTCAAATTTCAAGACGAAATTTCACAGCATGGTAGCAGCTGTTCATTTGAGATATGATGGGTTGTCGACGTTTTGAAAAACGTCCAAGACTTTGTGAGTATTATTCTTGAAGTTTAAGCACTTAACTGTCTGTTGTCCAGCAGAGATAATTATCAACCTGTCTTTCACAAACACTGTCTTCAATTTTTAATCTCTTTGACTGCATTTGATGTTTTATGCTAATAATAACACAAGACTCAACAAATTTTAAAGCCCATTTTTCCACAGATAATGAACCAAAAAGCCAGTTGTTAAGTGCAATATTATAGCCTTCCAATTATATTTACTGTTTAAAAGAACCCTGTCACG
Organism: Oculina patagonica; assembly: GCF_052425735.1. Lineage (NCBI taxonomy): Eukaryota > Metazoa > Cnidaria > Anthozoa > Scleractinia > Oculinidae > Oculina > Oculina patagonica. The sequence continues at coordinate 14,531,097 of NC_135759.1, read as the reverse complement.
AAACATCCCATCGAAACAAAAGAAATTCCAATTAATAATTTTCTCAGGTAGAGAAACCATAAGCAGTGCTATAACACATGATATAGGAACAAAGAAGATTAACTAAAGATGGTTTGCGAACGACTGTACACTTCAAACAAATACGACGCTATATTAAAGGCCACTCCAAGAAACCGTATTGATTAAGGCTTTCTATGTCAAAACAAATTTTGTTCTACATCGAAAAACATTTTCATGCAGAAAATTAGACAATTTGACAAGTCAGAAAATTCATGGATATCTCCAGGAGAATAAATTAAAGTCATCGTGTTTTGTGGTATAACACCTTGAAACCTGAGCTGTAGTAGCTAGTCCGTTATTCCCTGACAACCAGGGCAATATTAGCCGATTATTCCCTCGCAACCAATACGGTCCATTATTCCCTTACAAGTAGGGCTATACGAGTCCATTATTCCCTGACGACAAGGGCAATATTATTCGATTACTTCATTAAAACCGGGACTATGCTGATACGGTCCATTTTCCCCTGACAACTGGGGATATTATTCCCTTGCAACTCTACCATTGCGTGAACACAACCCAGGCTATATAGACCCTTTTTACGTACAACTGGGCCTATTATAGTTTATTATTCCCTATTATAATTATTCCCTCACAACCTGGCCTTTCAGACTGGTCCCGTTATTCCCCTTCAAAACTGTCATTACCAGAAGTTGTTAGAAAGGTGGAATTTTTTCCCAACAACGCGCGCTCTCATTGGCTTCTTCGAGGTCACATGACATCTACCATTAAAACTGTTTCGAACAGCAGATTCTTCGTGGATTATTAAAACAACCGAAAGCTAGTATAGTATAGTAGGTCCACATCAGCCCTTTGGCTGCCTTTTTACCCAACCTACTCATCAAATAAAGTATGTATGTATGTAAAGCTATGAACCATTTGAATAGCTTAAACAAATAATGAATTTCGTATGTTGTATAAGGTCCTCTAAATTTGCTGGTATGCTTCCGCTTTCTAGGTTCTTTAAAGTAACTGACACACCGTTCTGTAGCGGCTGGACAACGTTTTGGACATCTTCCCATTGTTGTGTCTTGATACCCAGCTACAGTTGAGTCGATTTGTCATACAATGGGAAAACTATCAAAAGGATGTCAAAAGGTTATCAGTCCAAAATTTTATCTAGCAGCAATTGAGGAGAGTTTTTATGCAAAAAGCCGCCTCGTTTGTCTTAGTGTCAGGACCATCAACTAGTAGGCAACGCTCGATAATACCCAATCGCGTTCCCAGCCTGCGTTCCCCTTGGCCAGCGGTCGGGAAACTCCTGGCGCAGACCAAAAGGATCGCGGGTCTCTGGGGACGAGACTGGATAATACCCCAAGACCGAAATAACTTTGTGGCCATTTGTTGTCCTTTTATAGGTAGATTATGGAGCGGTTCGCAAAAAGTAGGCCATTTCATCCCGGGAAAGCTTCTTGATATGGAACCAATTTCCTCAAAAGCTGACCCTTGAACTTTAAGTGTTGACAAAGCACACCCCCAAAAGTGCAACACAGAAATTTTCCAAACATTCTTTTACTTCAAGTTTCTAACTACGTACGTTTTTCAAATTGATTGTTTTTACACTCCGAACTAGCTACATGTTAGGTTAAAAAATAGTTTATTCTCGATAAACCTTTCTTTCAACACGCCATTAAAGTTTTTTTGGTCTTTTTAAAATAGAAATATTTGGAAATTCACACATGCCTTTAGTGTCATTAATTTGACCTCAGAACTCGGTATAATACAACAAAGCGAACAGGAAATTCGAGGTAAAAGGATTCTTGGTTGTTTATAGAAATACGGTTTTAACGTTTCTTTGTAAAACTTTCAGTTTCTTGCCTATAAACCCGAGCATTAAAGGTAAGGAACTTTCCAGGGTCGCTCTTTTTCCGACCACTGGTCAAGTGGAACGAAGACTGGGTACGAGATTGAAATGTATAACTTCAAAATGTACGACATTGTCCATTTCACATCTAGCTCTAAAGTTGCAAGTAATTTTGCAAGCCCCAAATGAGTTAAAAATGCGTAGGGCTGCTACTAGTAGTTGGTAATCTACAAACGCACCGAACAATGAAACTTACATGTTCTATCTAGAGTTGAAGCCTGTCTTTGACTTCTTAATTTAAGTTTTTTAGATACTCAAGTAAACAGCAAGGCGTGGTAGCGGTTTTAACGAAGGGATGGTATAAATACATGAAAAGCCATGATATTAACTGAAGGGGTAGTCACTAAACTGTAGATTACCATCGGCGGGAAACTGGTCTAGACAGCCCGAGTGACCCGGCTGGGAACATTTGGTAAATGAGCCGGCCCCGTAAAAGGCCCATCCTGTGTTATGTCCCGTGTCCATCCAGTGCTCTGCGTGCCGGTACATATTGGGACCGTATCGATTACGAGCAAAAAGTCCCGGATTGCGCATTACAGTCACCCATTGCCCGGCAAACTGCACTTTTGTTGGCCGCTGACCGCTCGCTACAAGCATCTCGGACTCCATGATGTGTTGACCATACAGTTCCAATGTCCAGCGGGTCGTACCCACTCGAAACTTGCCCCCAGCCTGCCGTCCGTCAGCGCAGCACCACAGCGAGCCATCGTCGTCGCTAAGGCTGTAGCCAGCCGCTGAGAATTTTGGGCGAAGCTTTTTAAATGCTGTGTAGTTGCCTGTCAGAAAGGTGATGTCAGCGTCGCGTTCCCACGGTAACACTTTGTTGAATTTAACAGCACCTTAAAAGAAGTGAACGTAGTTTAATTAACTTGTAATAAACCCGCTTTCCCTTCAGAGTCAAAGCTCACACGGATTTAAAATGAAATTCTAACATTAGAGGCTGTAGATAAAACCCTAGAATGTGGCTATTCAAATGAAATTAAAGCTATCAAGCAGTACTTTCACTCTTTATTACGCTGTTTAAGGTGGTTCTTACTTTCCTGTCTGTGGATGAAACCCTGGCGTATGACATTCAAATGGAAGCTACCGAGCAGTGCTTTTAAGTGGTACTGTTTATTGTGCGGTGCAAGGTGGTTCTTACTTTCAAGTCTGTGGATCAAACCCTAGTGTGACACCATTCAAATGAAAGCTATTGAGCAGTGCTTTTAAGTGGGACTGTTTATTGTGCGGTGCAAGGTCCCGTCTGTGGTCTCCGGGACACCATCCAGCTTGGCGCCAAGTATTCATGGCCGTTTGCTTTACTGTGTAATGTAAAACTAAAAGGAAACTGAAGTGTCTTTTTTAATATTTAACCTTGGCACCTCTGGGAATGAACTAGTAAAGTACAGTTCAGCCTTCAAAAAGGAAGGAAAACGCGTATTTTAGCTCAATCTCATTGACGTTTCAGGAAAGAGTGGTTATTAAATCGAAAATTCACTGAAAGTTCCCCCACTGATTTTGAAGTGAACAAAGCCTTCATGAAAAACCTTTTTTTTTTCTACAGGTGTAACTATAGTTACCTAATAATGTTCCTTCTTGAAGCTCACAGAACAACCCCGCGTCTTCACACTCCTTCATGACGAATTTGATGGCATCCGCCAGATTTTCCAGATCACACGGTGGAACACCAAGTCCCGTATGAAAGCTACAAGACCCTGAGGTGGTGTGGGATTGACCGCGCCTGCAGCCATACCAGCGGACTCTGCCATCAGAGTCCACCCACTTTTTCACTTCCCATTTACTAGCCAAGCCGGCGTATTTTTCGTCCGGTATTTCCCGCGGGTAGATGTTGAACATGACGTCGGGACAGCTGACGACTATTTTGCCCGGGTGTTTGAGTTTCAAGCGCCAGAACAAGTCCTGGAAGACGCCGAAAGCTAGCCTGAGGACAAAATACCAAAGATTAAAAAAAAATGAATTATTAAATGTACAACTTTCAACTGTGATCAATATCTATTTTCATCCTTTAATATTAATGCATAGACATGCAGACAAGTGATGAGAATCTAACTATCAACTAGGGAATTTTGTCTGAACAAATTCTCAGAGGCAACGTCAAAACAAATGCATAGTAAACTAATACCTCTACCTGGCATATGACATGTTAACTTAACCATGTTGAGCTGTCGGCTCGAGAACAGCACGCAAGTGCGAGTGTTTATGCCTTAGCGGCTGCTTTGCTCCTTAAAAGCCAACATTTCATTTGAAACTCAAACCGACGTCTTAACCAGGATTATACTTATACATTTGTAGCCACTGGCACTCGGTACATCACGTATACAGGTCCAAACGATATCTACTTGAACTGCCTTGCAGTAATACAATCTAGCCTCCGCCTTTGAGTAGTTACACAACGTTTCCATGTAAACTCGGCCCCTAGTCAGCCGTGAACCAGGTCTTACGCTTTGGTTGCGTGATTCTGACTCGAGTTCCGTTTGGCCCGTTGTGTTATTTGTGTTTCTGATTGGCCAGATGACTATTTTTGTTTTGGTTTAGCGTACGACAGTCAGTAATCTAAACTGTTCCGTCGACATGTCACTCACTCAATATTATGCAACAACTATTGTTTTCACTCACTTGTCATCTAGTCCTACTTGCTTGAGTCCCTCGGTTTTGGCCACAAACGGACCAGACAGCACATCGCACACTACACACTCGGTAAACGAGTGGTAATATCCGCCTCTAAAAAACGCTGTCCAGTTCCTGAACGTCACTTGAAGGCAGCCTATATCCCACTCCCCCTTGGGTTACGATAGCTCCCCCCGGCGATGAGAGCCTCCCTGTTGTCACCAAGCACGCGAACGAGGCGCTCAAGGTCTACGTCATCAGTAAAGTGCGTAATATCCGGGGCAAAGAGCACGTAGGGCGTGGTCACCTCCTGGAGTAACTTGGACCATGTCTCTCCATGAGTCAAGTCGTTGGCTACAACGTTCTTTAAATTCAACTTTAGTTTTGTTATCATGTCAATGGAGAGCTTTTCCTTCGATGCACATGCAATACGTATATTTGGAAAATACTTCGCGATGCCTTGGAAAACTTGAAATTGATCTGCAGACGACAGTTCCTCGGGTAAAGTAACTAAAATCGTTACAAGTTTGTCCATCGGAACAGACCATGAGCAATTTTCTCGTGCGAAACCTTTTCTGAAATAAGGGTAACCGTAAGCTAAATTTTTTCCCATAAACTTCTCAGGACAAACCTCTCTCTTTGGCGCAGATTGTTGTTGGTCTGCAAGAGAATTTCTATCGTCGCTAACTGCTTCTCCACCTAAAGATTTGATTACATTGTTTAACGATTCGATTTGTTTTCCAACGCGGTGGTAATGTATTGCGTAGGATAATAAACCACGTTGTGTCTCGGTAAGTTCCACTGCTATACGCTTTAAGTCTGTAATAAGTTGCTTTGAATTTTGAATATTACTATCTGCAGCATCTTGCTTCACTTCAGCGAGTGATTTTTTAGTGATCGGTGCGTCGGTTTTTACAGAGACAACCTGTTCAATGCTCCCGCCGGGATTTGCTTGTACGCTAATCTTTTCCTTGAAGACGCGCATTTGTTCACAGTCTGGGCTCCGTGTGGTTAGCAACCCAAGCTGGCTGAAAAATTGCACCGCCAGCAAGATGCACATAACAAGAGCTACACGAGTGAGGGCCCATCGCAACTTTAAACGACTCATGACGAGGGAACTTCTTCCTTGGCGCTGCAGCACAACACATCGAGCCTCGGTGTGATCTTTATTGTGCGACTACTGTCTTGATCTTGAAAGTCTGCAAAGACAGATGAAGGAAAAATATATATAACAAAAATAAAAATAAATTACTAGATTGCTTCACTTATTCTAGGACTGCTCTATGCGTGAATATGCAGAGCTAAATACAAATAATATAGAGGCAGAAAGTAATGAGTAATAACACAAATATACATAACACGATATGTAATTATTTATCATCCCAAAATACTACGAAGCAAAAGCGTAAAGGAGCTGAAAATTTTAACGCTTGAATATTGAACTAAATCTGAATTGAAGCCAAAATATATTTTTATTGTTTTCCATATATCTTAATTGCTAAAGAATATAAAGAACAAAGACTTCCAAGTCACACTAATTTTTTAAACTCATAACTTACTTTTCAATCAATTTTTTCAATGCAACTGGCACAATTTGTCCCTGAAAGCTGCTTTCAAACACTCGCGGCGGGAAGATGAATAAACTTCAAGTAGTGCCACAACAAAGCTACCGTCCTGATAAGGCAATATTAGACCGCGAGGCTTTGTGAGAAAAATGTCCGCCAGCAGATAACATAACCGCAAGGGTTAAAGACAAAGCTTGTTCATGTTTTGTTTGTTGTTATCATTTGTTACAACGGCGGTCGCCGCGTTATAAGCCAATTCGGAAGCTCTTTAAGGACCACAAATAATGCGCGCATCGTGATATAAGCTCGAGTAGCTTGGAAAGCACCAGTAAGGAAAACGAAATGATAATCTGTGATAAGAAATTTACTTTCATTTTAATATTGGATAATTGGCGATAAAAGAGACCCAGTTAAAGTAAAAACGTGAACTTTATTCTTACTTACAAATTTAAATAACGCATAAACTTCTGTGTTCTTTGAATAGTAAAAAAATAGGGCCCATGGGTCCTGTGTTTTGCTGCTGGCGGTTGGGCATGTTGTGGCGTGGTCGGTTGTCCCGTCTTTCTTCCTTGTGTCGTTGCCTTTTTGTCACTTTCTCCTTTCTTCCTCGCCGCGCCCGCGTCCCGGCGGCGTCGTCGCGTCTGGCGGCTTCTCGTCTCTCCCTTCACCCACTCGTCCGTCTCCCGTCGGGTCGTGGCCTCCGGCGTCTGGGGGTTCCGGCTGCGTGCCGGCGTGGCTCCTGGCTCCTTCCGCGTCCCGCGCCGCGCTCTGGCGTCTCCCCCCCCTTCGGGGCCTGCCCCTCGTCGTGGCTGGCTGCCGTCGCCCCCCCCCCGTCTGTCCCTCTTCGTGTCCCCTCCCTCTGTCGTCCTCTTGCTCGCGCTCGCGGCCCCCCTCTCTCGCCCCTGGCGGTCGTCTGGCGGTGCGGTGGGGCCCCCCTCCCCCCGCCGTCCCTCTTCCGCCCTGTCCGCCCGTTCCCCTCTCGGTCTCCCGTTCCCGTGTTCGTCCCCCCGTCGTCGCGCTCGTTCTTGTTTCTTGTGTCTTGCTCGTGTCGTCCCTCGTCGCCCCCCCCTCTCCCGCCCCGCTTCTGTTGCTCGCCGCGCGCACACTGTAACAATTTGGCAATAGAAACATTCTTTCTTCTTTCCAATAAAATTTTATTTCACTGTCATAGAGAACAAATGAAAAAAAAGATGATTTGAAATGCGTCTCTTGTTACCGAAGGCAATACGACTGTTATTTTACTTTAGAACCACAGGTTGCATGGTAAACAACTTTTGTTGTATCACGGCTTATATCTCGCGACAAACGGTTCATTATATTCCGTTTGACTCGTCAAAACAACCCCCATCAACCATTACTGCAGAAATGAAATTAATAAACATGAATTTATTAAACGTTCAGGGTCTTTTGAATTATAATATTCTAGTTCAAGTTTGGTTTAGTTTCACTTGCTTGATGTTAGATACAATTATACATACCAAAAATAAAACTCCAGTTAAGTAAGCTAGTCTACACCGAGGTAATAATTTTGTGCAATATAGTACGACAATTGAGCTCAAAAAGGGTATTTGAGGTGTATTATGTAAACATCGATTACTTGGCTTAAACTAAAGATTTTATTCTTTCGGTAGACTAGGCAGAAGATTTCACATAAGATTTCTAATATTGAACAACCACCCCTTCACTGTTGTTCACGGCCGATATTTCGAAGAATCTAGACTGAGATAACTGCAGTGTGCTACGGTGAAATTGCCGATAACGAACTCTTTGGTTTAAATCAGTGTACTCGTTTGATGACAACTGATCATTCTTGTCTGGTTATGTGATAGCAGTGTTGAAATTATTCCACAACTGAAATATATTTTCCCCGTTGTTATTGTAAGATCAGGGGCCCGTTTCTCGCCCCGCTCGGCCCGGCGCCTCCCCGCGCCGGCCCCCGGCCCCCCCCGGGCGGGCCGGCGGCCCCAGGGCCGTAAATAGCACGAGGCAGGACGATGCACTTACCTTGTCTAGATTTTAACCCAAAATAAAAAAAAAAACAAATTCCGTTTAGTTGGGAAAATAATCCTCAGTTGAACAAGATTGATTTTTTTGAAGAAATAGCTTAAAAAATGTTGAAAACGCCGTTTCAGAGCTTCTTGATTTCAACATTTTCTGGGGGCATGATCCCAGGTCCCCCAAGCAAGATCTTACCTCGTCTATGCCTAAAGTCTGGCAAAGGCCCTGAAGTTAGCTGTGTGTTTGTATGCAGATTCGTTGGTATGTAGGTTACGTAATCTTTCTCTAAATTGAATATTTATTTTGTCGGTTAGAATTTGTCATTCGAAGGCATCTCGTTTTTGAACGCTGACTACTTCAATCTCGAAACTTTACTTCAGTTATGAAATTGTTTGTAATGTCTTACCCATGTTTTAGTACATTAGTTTTATTAAGCTATGCTAGGGTCGTTGCCCCCATTTTATACGTCTAGCTTTCTTAATTGTACTAAGTTAAAAACTATTTTGTTTTATTTCACAAACAAAGTTCTTTTGCTCCATGTCTAAAGTCACAAGTGTACACTCCTTTCGAATGAATTTATATTTCGCATAACATTTTCCTTGTCTGGAAACCGATCAGAACATCTTCATACTTCTCCCTGCCTTTCAACTCACAGTATGAACCCTCACTCTTCCAATTTGCTATGACTCCCAACAAACAAGCAAAGCAAGAGAAAACAATAGGTCTGCAATGAGTACGTATAGAAATTGTCATTGAGTTAGATCTCGTGTTATGTCTATCTTGACAAGGCTCGTAGCTTCATTGAAGCCGATTACTAGAGAAGGTCGTCAGTTATTTTTTTATTACAATATTCCTTTTCTTAAGGGTGCCCTGCAGACTAAAATCCAGAGACTCGTCTAACTTAACTGTCAATCCTATTAAAAAGCAACCAGCTGTGACGATCAAATTTTATTTTATAGCAGTTTCATTGTAGATTATTAGGCCGTGATAGGAACAAAACGTTTGGTTACCAAAAACTCTCTCAAAATAGATAACCAGAAAATAAAATTTAAAAAAAATGCCATAAAACGTTTTGCAAGGTATGGATATGTTGTGGTTCAATCTTCTGATGTATGGTAATATATGACAATGAATATAAAACAAGAATAATGCTAAATTGTACCAAGGGTAAAATTGTACCACAACCGTTGTTTAGACATACCAACAGAGCACATATTTTGATCAACTAAATTATAAAGAATGAAATTTCCATTTAAGTTTAATTGGTTTTTCCAATCGAGACAGAACAGCATGTAAGCATCCCATGCACAGTTTGACTATTTTAACGCATATTTCGAACACTGTTGTCACTGTTTTCTGCTTTCTATCGAACACATTCGACCATTTCTGAAGCTATAACAACGGTTCGCTATGCAATAACTTCTAATATACGGACTCCGAGGAAAAATTAACCTGAACAATGTGTTCAATTCTTATCAGACAGTTATCTGTAATGTATTATCCTCGTAAATGATTCTGAATACGCGGAAAACGGCACGCAAACCGAGAAAAACAATAAGCTATGAAAAACAAACAATACTACAACACAAAGATTAGAGTTCTTGAATGTCCAGTTACGTAATAAAGTGTGAGAGTGAAATTTCTTTTCACGATTTATAGAATTATTGGAATGAAAGAATTTTCTACTTATCTAAGGACCGTCAGTTTCAAAAGTTGGTAGTCGAAAAGGTTTCTAAGCTCGTCACAACCGGCGCACCAGAATTCTGAATTTAATATTTAATTTTCTAGCAACCAACAGTCGGTAAAATCTTCTGAGAAACAACTAGAATTTAAAGCGAATTACGGCCAAATCTTTGTCTACAACACCTACCGTCGTTACGATCATTGTGAATGCGGTAAAACTATTCTGATATTCACGCCGGCCTTTCATAATTAATGCGAGCTGTTGTGCGAATTTTTAAAATTCATTTTCAAATATTTACTTTGGGTTTCAAAAGATAACAGAAGGACAGACACATTGCTATTCGTCCAGTATTGTATTTCTTTTTTTATCAAACCTTTTTTTGAAATTTGGTGAGTAGGCGATTCTTTAGTTGTGGTCGAATTCAAAAGCCATCCTTGCCGCTCTTGCCATCTTGGTTTAATTCTTTGAAACTGTCACAATAGACCACCCCTGGAGATATTCTACTAACTCAAAGAAATATTGTTTTCTTATTTAAATAAAATACGCCTGGATACAGCGCTTGTGTATGTAAAGAACAGCATGTTAAATTTCAGTGAGACAGCGAAAAAAAATCCATAAAACGCATGCCTAAAGCTGTAAGTGTTGAAGCGAACTGTCCATACGAAAATGCAAAACCGAATTTGCAGCCTGTTTATTTTATAAGCTTACTGAATATTTTTTCATGTTTCCGGTTAAAGCAAACCGCACGTAGAATGCCTTGGAGTTACGTCCAAAGCTTTTAATTTTTAGCATACATTTTCGTATTCCATATTTTCGTATTTCACCTGTTTACATGAAGAGAAGCGATCACAAGGCGTGACTCATCGAAATACATCGACAACCTCAATAATTCTCTCGCACTTACCAGTAAAAGGGCAATTCACAAATACTGTCCATCACGCCAGTTAAACTCACGTAAAATAAAGTTTTCGCTGCTGTTTAAAACATCCATAATCCTGTTGATTTAACTCGCCCTCTCTGTGCAACGTTCAGCGGAATACACCGAAAAAAATGCCAGGCAAAACACGTGTTGAAAAATTAAAATGCAATTTATAAAAACACCTGTTTGTATCGTTTATACCAACGTCCTTCAAGCGATTGGCTTGTGGTGTAATTTAGAGTTTTCTCCCAGAGGTGGGTTATTTATTTAGGAATATGAACTCAGCATGATCAAACGAGCAAGTCCTGATAACCATTCCGTGGGTTTACTTCGCCGCAGGCTTTTTTCTTGTTTTTATTCTCGCCTCAATGTATTTCTCGCGACTTGTTGAAGTGTAGTCAAGGTCGCGAGAAAGCTATTATTATTTATTTTATTTTAAAGTGTGATTATTTGTGGCCATCATAAATGTTGTATCAAGTTATATTATGTCTGGTGTGTTTTATTAGCAAGGCCAACTTTAAAATAATTTCAATGCAATATGTAAGACGATAAAACTCGTTTAAAAATTGCTGTAGCCCCATCACTGTATGTTTTGAAACTGCATTTAGAGTTAGAAAAGCGCCGAATGAAGAAAACAAACATGAAATAAGAAACTTAATTTACTAAGGTCACTTATTATTCAAACGACTCGCAGGAAACTAACATAACAGTTTTAATTGAAAATAATTCAGTGGTTTTTCATCTTTTCTTAAGTGAAAATTAATAATTAGCAGAATAAAGTATGTTTGTTTTTACTCCGTTTCTTTCATTCTCGGTTTTAGTTTTTTTAACAGTTTTTATAAAATAATCAGTTGATAAAAACTCAAACGCATAACACTCAGTATACAACACAACACAAAATAGCTGTTGTTCGCTCTCTAGAAATATAAAATACTGATTAAATAATTGGCAAGTTGGTGCCCCATACGGGTGTTACAATTGAGTATTTCAGTATGGTATTTTCTTTTGGTATTACAACTCATTATTCATTATTTATAAGCGTCCGTTTTATTCGCTGGAACAAAACTCAAAAGGAGAAAATTGTAATGATAAAAACTATTTATTATTGCAAAATAATTTCGTAAGGCTTTTTTGTACTAAAACGACCTAAGAAATATACACGAAAAAAAGAAATTAGCATCACTGTTCATCACTTAGTTTTCACTGGCCAATCAGCGATCACGGCAGGTTGTCACCATCAAATTGGCGCAGAATAACGGTCAGCTGCCATTTAGTTGGCGGTAACTTGGCATCGATTACAAGCAGATCGATATCGTTTGGAAAATACTACCTTATTGTTACTTATTTTCGTGGAGCTTAATTCTCGCGATTCTCACGATTTTTTTAAAAAAATGATCGCGTATTTTTAACGTTTGTTATTGCATTTTTTTATGATTTAAACGTATTTTTTGGCCAAATCGCGAAAATTTAGTCCGCGAAGTATGCCCGTTCCATTTACGCGAAATTAAGTTCTCACGAAAATAAGTACTGTTCATATTTTGTGTCGAAGGCATCACATATCAGACGATTGGACAACTGAATTCGACTCACAAGGAAATGAAACCTGTTTGTTAGCAACACATGAAAAGTAAAAAAATGCCGTCTTTGTTTACACTACCTGTAATGTTTCGATAGCAATGTACTTTCGGATTAGCAGCCTTCTTCAAACGCTCCTTTCTTGCTACTTTAATTTCAGGAAGATAAAACGTGGACCATGTGTGAGCCGATCAATCTAAACAAGCAAAAATGTTTTGAAGGAAAATTTACCGAAGGAAAGCAAGTTAGCTTTCTTGCTTCGTTCATAAAGATAAATATTTTTTCATTACACAAGAACAGGTGAAAGAAATATTGCCTTTCGAATAAACTCTGTCTTAATTAAATATCAGCGCTTCAGTTTGGTACAGCTTACTGTGTCTGTTATTTAACAAGTCAAATTATTTTTAGGTCGCTAATACACTTTCTAGATTTTACAACAACAGTGAAATTTTATTGCTACTTTCGGAGATACACAATTTTTTTTGCGCGCGGGGGGAGGGGGGGTCGTTTCAGAAATACGTGCCTTGTATGACATCGCGACGGTAGGACTGGGTGCTTTTCTGAGAGGGAAAGGGAAAGGGTTCATTTTTGAGGTAAGGTGTAGAGGCTTTGAAATCTGCTGACAGTCGTAATTTGACACAAGTAAACATGTTAGAGGTACGGCTTCACGTTTTTGCTCAAAAACAATGTGTTAGCGCGCATTGCGTGCCTATGTTATTGAAAACTTTTATTATAATGAAGATAAATTTTTCAACAATGACACTAGCATGGGACAAAGAAGAATTCTCAGTCCCCGACGGGAATCGAACCCATGGCCTCCCAGATACCGGTTGGGCGCTCTAACCAACTGAGCTACGAGAGACTCGTGGTGAGCTGGGCCATTTACTAGGTTGATATGTGACACGCGTCCTGCATACTGCTGTGATCAGCAATGTCGAAATCAAGTATCAGGGAGGCCATAGTGATGAGATAAACCATTGTCCTACAACAATTAAGGCCATTTTCAGCCATGCTTCGTATTTTGCCAAAAGCAAAAGCAAAAAAATATAAATGAATGAAAAAAATCGAGTAATACATGAAAGGTAATTCTTAAGTTCATACAATCAATATGCTTATAATATGACCACAACTAAAATTATATATTCTTTTGAGTTTAATATCATGTAAGAATAAACTGTCTTGACACAGACAGTAGAGAATTGCGCCGCGATTGTATGGAACAGAAAAATAATTATAACTAAAGGAAAATTATCATTTTGACTTACCATTAACTAGCTATGTATAAGGCTTTCACTTAACACAACTCCAGGGAAGGTCTTTTACAGTCTGAATAACAGATAGCAATATATTAGAAGATTGATATTGCAAATACAACTGTGTTCACTTAAAAGCAAACAGTACGTGGCGTAATATATGAGAACAGCTGTAAAACCATTGAACGTTATTAAAAAAACCAAAGTCAAAGATCTGAACCTTGAATTGCTTCATCGATAGTGTCATTTCTTTCATTATTTCGCTTCTGTTCCGTTAAGTTGTTCTTTTGCCCAGGTGAATAATAATAAGATTTTTACGGGTAGTGTTGTGATATCGTCACTGTTTTCATGTAAAAAGACTACTTCTGAATAAACATGACATACCCCTGTGACAGAAGTAGTTCCTAAGAAACTGCTTAACCAATCATATACCAACAACAACCATAAGAAATACAAACACGTCTTATCAATTTATCTTGTTTCCTTAAATGTGCTATCGGTGAAAGTCTTAAAAGGAAAAGCTATTTTTTTTGGCAAAGCGAGGCTGGTGATAATTTTCCTCTGAGTCCATTTTGGAATGTTTCCGTCAATTTCAGTTCTGCTTCAAACTGAACTTATTAAAACTTTAGTGCCGTGACGCACTCTCTCGAGAACGTGACAAGAGAATGACTCCGAAAATATGTGAAAAAAAGGAAACGCAAAAATTAGAGTTCAAAAGGGGCGCACAAATAACATTAAAAATCCAGTCCTAAGCTGAACTTAAACACAGAAAACAATGCTGGGGTTTCATTCAGGAACTTTTGACTTCCGACTGCTTCCGACAAATGCTGCGATATTAGGTTAGAAAATATAAACAATGATATTTGCTTGTGATCGAGCCATGTTACACACACTTGAATTTGAGGCATCGAGTATTAAACACATGAAACTAGAGATACACAAAATGATTACGCTCGTGATAGAGCTCTTTTGCTAGATAGCACTTCATTGATAGAATTCAGCTTCGTTTATAGTTCTGATTTTCTTCAATAAGCGTACTTGTGTTTAAACGCAGAACTTTGAGTTTAAAAAACGTTTTAACGCAAAACTTTGAGTTTAAAAAACGTTTAAATCGTATTTAAAATGCGTAAGCTTATTAAATAATACAGATTACAAAGAACCAACCTTTCAAATAGGTCAGCAATGAGCTTAAATATAAATAACAACTGTACCGACGCTATAAAACTTACTGCTTGACGAAGCAATTCTAAAAGCAGAATTGAACAGACCTTTTGAAGATTCGAAGCTTAAAAAATTTCCTTGTGAAGTCGTCATCTTCAGATTGTGCACCGCGCGTTGCAAACTGGCGGGAAAACCGTATTTGGCACGTTCGAGTGGGAGAGAGTCTGGGCGGGTCCTGAAGGCTGAATTGATCCGACATAAAATTCGAAATTTCACTCAGTGGAGTTCACGTTAAAGTCGTGAATCGATAAGACTGCTCAAGAACGGAAGCGATGAAATCACTTAGAAATTGTTTTGCATTTTTAAACCCACGTTCACACTGCACTTAACAGCACTTGAAAATCTTAAGTAGTGGTTTGAAAGGCAGCAAGCCGGCTCACTCAAAGGGGACATTGGACGTCATTCATGCGTTCAAACACTCAAACCGAAGGGAAAATAACTCGCAGCCACTGAAAAAAAAGCTAGACTGAACGATATCTTCCGATTTTGAGGCTCCTTTTAACCCGGCCGTTTCCATAGTCGCCAAGTAAAATTGTCTGACAGTGAAGTATGAGCAGTGCCAGTGTTAGTATTACCAATGCACTGCGTGCATGGAAGCACGCTGCAGCCTATTGGCAGTCGACAGCGGTATGTTTCGCTTGCATTCACATATACAATAAATCACTCGAGGGTTTCTTGATGCAAATTATAAATGGAAACAGTGTTTCACTTCTTAAGACTTTGACTTCATACACTAAACAAATGTGCTTGTTGAAGTGAAGCCGATGCTTCAGTTTGCTACCTAAACTCTTTTTGCCCATTGGCAGAAGACGTTTCGTTCTTTAACCCGTACGTAGAATCTCAAGTAATAACTAAATTTAGTAAATTATGGTTCGTGACGATTTTGCTTATTGGTAGAAGCATACTTGTTTGCTTCAGTTCTCTTGCAATTCTTTTGGTTTCAGTAAGGAATCAATTACTTTTTTTTACTCTTTTCCCGATGATCGCAAAAAATCTAAGAAAATGCGATTCTTATTTACTTGCTAAGAAACAGAGTTATGCCTCCACATTTTAGTATAACCTGATTGCGTGCCCCCACCCGCCCGATGCGGGGCGGCGCCCCCCGGTCGCATCCCCCCCCGCCGCCCCCGTCCCCGCGCCGCCGCCCGGAAATACTTACCGTTACATTAATACAATACATCAGAACAGTTAATAACTCCCGATTTACCTTATTATACTCCGGTGCAAAAAATATTCGAACTACTGACTCGAAGTCGACCGATATTCTCTTTCCAGTAAAAAGTTTCTTTCAATCACTAAGCGGTTCGTCGACAAAATTAACGAAGCTGAACTCTCTCTATGCTAATCTGAACTTTGACGCAGGATCGTGCCCCCCCCCCCCCCCCTCCCCCACCTCCTCGCGCTCGGTCCTCCGCCCCACCCCCAAATAGTTTGATTGATTTTGCCTGATCTAAAAAGGCTGAGTAAACTTTTTAAAGGTACATGCGATACCGTAACTTATAGGCTTCCAGGAAAATATTTAATGTGTTAAAAAAAAAGCAATGTGACATCAGGTTAGAGGCCACGTAAGAAAAACAAGTTTTCTCCAGTATCTTTTGTTTAGTTTTCACCAGCCCAAAGTGCATGCATGTGACGTATTATATGAATTGATAAACTCATTTAAGGGACATCCCTCGGACGTATAAGGGAGAAAGACATAGCTTACCCCCAAAATTAGTGGATTTTTAAGTACATTTCACGAGAACGAAAAGGTATATAGAAATACGATATAAAATACGATATATTTTGGTGTGAATAAGGCTTAAGTTTTAAGAAAGAGCGACACGACTTTAACATAATTGGCACCAATTTCCCAGTTTTGAAATGTTCAAACTTTTTTCGTTGTGTTGAAGCTGCAGAACACACGAAGAAACACCAGATCTTCTCTGTCTCATAATTTGCAGCGAAATTTTAATGTAAATTATAAGAGTATGGCTTTTGGAGCCCTCAAATTCATGACAAGTGCAGATAGGTAAACTTATGGAAGTTATTTAAACAGACACCATATATAATCTCAAAGGGAATCTTGATTATTTCGCAATAAATAAACATTTCTTATAAAATTCTTCGAGGCAAGACAACAGAAAGACAAATTCACTTTGACATTAGCAAATAGGTCGGTAAATGAACTACACTTTTTTAATTAAATAAATTGAAGACGTGTGAGTTAGTCCTCTCAACTCGGTATTGCTGTATCGATGCTGTAAAATGTTACTCATTGAACTATTAGAAATCAGTGGGATAAAGCAGTCTATTCTGATTTCTTTCCAATACTGAAAACCTCTTAGGCCAGGTTTAATTTGCAATTTTCAGCCTCACCAAAATGTAAGCAGAAAAATTAGCATATAAGGACATTGAATCAAAAGCGACAACCGCATAGCGGCAATTTGATTGTCATGTCATTAGTGCCAGAAAATCTGTGAGACATCTCGAACACTATAACAGTGAGATACAATCTTAACCTTTTTCCCAGGTCAGTTCAAGTCGATAAAACTCCGAACGACAGCAAAAAAATAATAAACTTTTGATGGCAGGTAGTTAAACAAGTTGCCAGTTAGCAGTTAGTGTTGTTGGTACCAATAACGATAAAATAACAAATATATTGAACTATAAATAAAAGCATCGGTAAACAAGTTATAATATTATTCCCACTAAAACTTCCAACGCAGCTTTCAGAAAATATAACAGAATCATCGAGACTTATCGTGCAGTACTATTTTAGTCACCAGACCAGTCATCTAAATTGGCAATGGCTTTCAAACAGCTGTTGTTGACTTGGCCGATTTTAAAATCTGGAAAAAAAATTACCTCCCTCACATATAAAAGCGCCCATCCCAAAGTCAGCGAAGTCGTAGTTTAGTAAACAAAACGAGAAAAATCTCGCTAACATGTCGACAATTACATGCAATAAGACTTACCCACGGTTAGTATGCCGCCAAAAACTTCTGAATTTCAGTATTAACTGTAAGACAGGAACTGGACTTGTAATGTCCGGACAATATGCACGGACGAAACTTTTGTCAATTTTATATTTTATGACGGGAATTGATAGTTGACCCGTAAACAACATTACAACATGAACACCGGGCGGTGAAAACTGTTTAACGAAGTGCAAATTTGAATAACAAAAACATTTGCTGCTTGAACGCATGAATATAGCTGAAAACATTATTGTTGTCTAATCTGATGAATTATTTAAATTCTTTGATTACCATTTTATTGTGGTGAGCGGCGATACCATCTGGAAGTAAAAAAAGTTAATTACATGGCTCCTGTGAAGACAAAATAAAAAAACTGCTTTGAAACAAACGGCTAGTGCAGAAATTTTCAGCGATCTTTTTCGGGTTCTTATTTCTTCTTAGAAGGACATTATTGAATCCCATGAGAATTCCTGGAAAACATTTTGTGCAAAGCGATGTATCGAGCCAGTTTGAGGCGGCTCTCGTTTGAACTAACCGATATTCAACAACAGCCAATCATATGCCGCCAAACCCGGCAACCTCGTACCATATTCTTCAGATTGGCGTTAAAATCCAAGATGGCGGCTTCCCCGACTAGAATGGGTGTATTATTTGTTTCAAATGTTGCATGAAAAGTTATTTGACAGAGGCGTTGTAAACCTATCCGGCTCTTAAATTTTAAACTATTTACTTATGATTTTTCACACTCTTTATCATAAACCTAATGCCTGTTTAGACCTGACTTCCCTAAACAATTATTTTTGATTTCTTCTCTTTCTCTTCTTGTCGTCGGAAGATAAATATCTCGTTATATATAACGTAAGGAAAGAAACTTCATACTATCAGTATGGACAGTCTTAAAACGATGCTTCATTAATTCACACCAAGAGGACCGATTTAGACTAAAACGGCCGAAGGCCATACCTTTTGGGACGGTACATACCTATAAAAAATCTTGGTGAAAGCTACGAAAAAATTGTTGCTGAAAAACGCCGTTGGTAGCAATTTCCCACAGCAAGGCAACTCAGATAAAAAGAAATTCCAATTATTTTTTTAAGAAAATGGTCAAAACTATTGTACTCAGACAGGACCCACCACTCTGCAAAAAGACAGGTGGTCTCTTCATGTACCCCCCTCCCCACCTCAAAAGTCTTGTTTGTATAGCCCCCACTCTATCAGGAGTAGAATCTAAAGAAACAGATCCATACCTGCTTGTGCCATTTCTCCAGCAATGCAAGCTTCATACACACCTAATATGAAAGTCTCAACTCAAATTTTGAGGCCAATAAATTTTGTCCATTTGGCTAGTCAGACAGGTGGTGTCTTGCATAGCCCCCCTACCCCTACACAAGTATGGGTCCTCGTCGAGTACACTTGTTATGACCAGTGTCTGAAAAAAGCTGTTACAGTGGAACCTCGATATAACGAAGGGCCAAGGGACTGGCAAAATATGTTCGCTAAATATGATCGTTTTGTTATATCGAGGTTCTTTTCCATATGTTTTACTATTACTGGGGCAAAGAATACCGTTCGTTATATCGAGGACTTCGCTATATAGAGGTTCGTTAAATCGAGGTTCCACTATACAAACTCTCACTGGGAAGTTTAGGGATAATATAAATCAGAAATTCTCGATTCTCTTGCGTGACACATTGTGCTTATTTAACGATAGAATGCCGGATTTCCTTTATGGCGCGCGCCTGCAGGGAATCTCGGTAGTTGTTTTCATCGATCCCAAGTCTCTCGCATGGTTTGATGAATACAACTACCATGATTCCCTGCATGCGCGCGTCATAGAGGGGATTGGAGTCAAGCTTTGATTGGCATAAGTTAATGGCGTGTACACCTCCCTGGCGCAGCCTCGCCCTCGCGCCCACGTCTTTCGCGCGCTTCGTTTCGCTGCGCGTCTCGCAGTTTGCTCCCTCGCTGCGTGTTGCCGTCTCCCCCCTCCCATTGCCCCCTTTTCCTGTTCCTCCCCCCCAGTGTGCTTGCGGGCCTCGCTGTGGGTCGGTCTCCGCACCGTCCGCACCTCCCTCGTCGTCCCCGCCTTCCTTCGGGGGCTACTCCGCTGGTGCCTCGTCCCTTTGCATCCCGGCCACCCCGCTCGTTGCGTAGCGTAACAGACATTAATCAGCCACTATACTGCGAATGTTCAGTCGTTGGTTTATTATGAATTGGATCGCGTTAAGCTGCTTTTGCAAGGTCTCGCGTGAATGGCTCGCTACCCTTCGATAGAACAATAAACAAACAACAGGACATTGCCCCCAGCCCCAGTCCCCACCCCAATAAATAGCGCAATTGCTACACTAGAGGATTCAGTAGAATTACAAGCTTACGAGGGCTTCTACGCTATTGTATGAATGTTTGCTTTCTTGTGTTCTTTTAAAGGGCGTCAGTCCGAAATTAAAAAGCGGTTACCGACTAGAAAATGTAGAAATTTTAAAACAGTCTGAATTCTCAAACTGAAGACTCGGGGAATAAACTAACAAAGGGTCGAAAAAAGGGGGCTGACTTTCAGCAATATGGAAAGTAGATCAGACTTTCGAAAGCCAGTTTTCCTATTTTTTATAGTTAAAATCATCTCACAGTTTCGTTTGGAATAGGCAATCAGACTCGCGTTTATCTGGCAGTGTCATGGATGAACTTGTTTAACCGGTTTTAACATTTTCCTCAGTCCGAACGTTTTGCGTGACGTGCCCTGAGGCAAACTGTGCGATAATTCAAATTCAAATATATTTTGAAGAGGCTTTGGCAGGTGATAAACACGCCAAGCAAGATAATTTTCATAATTACAATGTTTACATGTAAAACTTGGCTTCTGAAAATGATCTGGAGTTTTCGTGTTCAATTGCTCGTTCAGTGACAGCACGCGCGAACCCGGTCAATCAAGGGCAATATAAAGCGTATATTTTTTTTAAAAAAGCAACAAAAGTTCGACTTTTCATCTGTGACCATCTGTAGCGAAAGGAAAAGAAACTGTTCATTTTAAAAACGTAGTTTAATTTAATTTATTCAAATAGCGTGATCCATGCCCAGTTATGAAATAACTGCAACAGTTTTCTTTCTGTCTAGAACGCATAATAAGGAGTCATTGACGCATTTGGCAGTCGAGACTTTTCATTTCAAAATACCTTGAAGGATTAAATTAATGAATAAAGTTAGCTTGCATGCAGGCGTTCAATTCCCTTCCATGAGGCTAAGATAAGTTAATTTCATTTTATCAAGGATGTTCTTCTAGGGGCGATGTTAGCTTTCAACGGAAGTCCACGTCATCTGTTCGATTTCCGCGTTTTCGTGATCTGAGTAACAGCGCTTTGATAACCGTGCGCTTGGTGTTGTTTCATCGATCATGTACACGCGAAACTCCCACACTGTAAACAAGAGAAGGCCCTACATAATACATTCGTAAAAACACGAAATTGTAGTTTGTAGCAAGCGTGAACAGGATCTGCTCTATCTAATAATTTGAAGCGAAATATTAGACCAGAATTCGTAAATTAAAAGCACTTACGTTAGCTCACTAAGAAACTAATATACAGAATTAATACAGTATCAGTAGCGTATGATGTTTGCATTTAATAGAAAAGAGCAGGATATTATGATAGTTTCTGTTACCTGTATTAGTTGCTAGGAGGCTTTTTGAGGTTTTCTGCTGTGTCTTCCAACAAGAAACACCTCCAGATTCTCTTTTCGATAATGAGTTTGTCGAGATCTTCAACCACACGAGCGACACGGCTGAAGAAACTGAATGCTGTCAGTATGCTAATAATGTTGACGTAGAATCGAAAACTGAGGTCACTCGAGTCATGCTTGAATGCAAACACAAGCTGCCTGACTGCGTGACCGTTCAGAGTTAGAGCCCCGAGGGAGATTCTTGTGCCACCCAGAAGATGGGAAATTTACCCTTCATCTCTTAAAAAATCCCTCTTGTTTTCCATTAATAAATTAAGGGAATCGTTATAATTCTAAAAATAAAATAAAAAACATTTTACTTGCTTAAAATTAATTTAGCCTTAAAATAAGTGATAAAAAAACTTCAAAGATCTGAAAATAAATTACATGAGCTTAGAAGCTAATCCTTCAGGTTTGGGGTCAGATGACATTTAACAAGTAAAGCCTATCTAAAAAGTAGTCTTTTATTTTTAAAATTAAGGGATTAGATTGATCTTATGCTTTTAAGTAGTGCGTTCCAGAGTCCGGGGCAGCAACTTGAGAAAGAACTGTCTGCATGCACAAAACTTGAGGTTTAATTGTTCGCTAAATGTTTTTGCGCCTGCCGCTGGATAAGGCATGCTTTAAGGAATAGATATAAAAGTTCCAGCCGGCTCCTTCCCCTTAACCCCCATCCCCCCTCCCCCACCCGCTACCGTCAGCGGCAACAGGAACCGAAGATAAAAAAAAAAAAAAAAAAAAAAAAAAAAAAAAAAAAAAAAAAAAAAAAAAATTGAAAGGAAAAAGAAAAAAAAAAAAAAAAAAAAAAAAAAAAAAAAAAAAAAAAAAAAAAAAAAAAGAAAAAAAAAAAATAAAAAAAAAAGAAAAAGACAACACAAACACCAAAAAAAAAAACAAGAACACAAAACACCCCTGGCCGCCTGTGCAGGAACACGCCACTAAATCCGAAAGTAAACAATGGTTGCTACTCTCGAACTCACAAAGTCAGTAATCTCAATACCGGGAAACGAACCCAGTTCATTTCAGCTGGCTGAAAATTTGGCCATATGGCATTTCAATTGTTTGGAGACAGTTAAGTCTGTTAGGGACGAACGAGTGGCTTTATTTTCAAAGTTGAACAAGCCCTCAATTATTGTCAGAACTGCGCACGACGGGCACGAAAAAAGAAACAAATTGTACCTTTACCGTAAATGATCTAATAAACGCCCACTTTCAAATAAACGCCTCGTATCTAATAAACGCCTCCCCTGACGTGTAAAAATTGTATTTGACGCCCCTCTCCAATAAACGCCCCGTGTCTAATAGACGCCCCGTCCAAGAATCACCTCAAAAACCAAAGAAATGCTACATGGAGCAAAATCACGCAATGAAGTTAGTTTTCTTGCTTAACCATGAGCGAGATCTGTAGCCTTTGAATTAGCGCAGCTTTGATTAGTCTCGCATTTGCACTCTGTTTTCTGTCATATTTCGCAAACAAAATACGCTTTTTTTTGTTTCGTTGACGTTTTTACAGTTAAATTGAAATTAACGCCTCTCTCTAATAAACGCCTCGTATCTATTAAACGCCCCCCTCAGGACCCCTAAAATTCAATAGACGCCCCGGGCCTTTATTGGATCATTTACGGTAAGTTAACTTTTACTGAATGTTCTCGTCCGCAGACGGAGTCCACGATCCTTCTGGTCTCCATCCCTGGCGCAGAACAGAAGGATCGTGGACTCCAGGGACGAGAATGACTGATGGCACCAAAAGAAACTAAACAATACCCTGTATAAAAGCTCACATTTTGTTTCCAGAAATGTGACAAGTTCACTTGCGACGGCATTCGCAATCAAAGGGCAAGACTCTTGAACCCTAAGGGATGAACAAACGCGACAGCGTCGTAGTTATTGTAAAAGATTGTGCGTTTCTACTATCCTTATCAACCAATCATATTTCATCTCTATATTAGCATCACTTCAAATATTGTAACCGTCTATTTCCATTTTTACTTAGCTTTTTTCCGCCTCCCTCTGAAGGTTAGTATTGTCTAACCAAAGAATTGACAATAAAATTTCGTTTTTAGCTGTCCGATCAGCCTTGCATTTTGTTTTACGTTTTCTTCTTTTTGATCGCTTCATTCCCACCTAAGATAAATGCAATAATATACACGTGAAACCATCTTGTTGAAAAGAAGTTCGCTAATTTGTACCAAAACGGAGGGGGGGGGGGGGGGGGGGGGGGGGGGCAGAAGCTACTTTGCAGCACAGGCATCAATCACAGCAGTTAGTGCATTAAATAAGAGCTTTATTTAATTTAATCATTAAAATACATAAGAAATTTAGACAGGACAAAGCCGCCTGGATTCCATTTACAGTATACTCTTTCACAAATTGCAAACTTATGTACATCGTATCATACATGGCGTCCGTCTATTTTATCTAACGTAAAACCCAACAGCAGTAGCAGGCTGGCTTGCTCAGCTATGATGACGATGTCCTCGTGTTCTGTGGGACAAACACTTTGGCATTCGGATTGAGCTTGCTCTTCGTCTGAAATAAATTGAAGAAGAGAAAATTAAAACACTTTAAATTACCTTCTTTAAAAGAAAGTAGCATGCGGTAATTCGTTTATAGATTAAGTAAGATTCACATTGCAAAATGTTGCAATATTTTCACAAATGTGCCTCTTGTGTTACAGGACAACAGATAAAGTTTGTTTAAAGGTACATTGAAGAATGGAATGCCGGTCACCACGCCACCAAGCAATCTCGCCACCAACCAACTCGCCACCAAGCGAAGTCACCTCGGCTCATGGATTAAAGAACGAGGAATACACCAGTTTTGGTGGCGAGTTGGTTGGTGGCGAGATTCCCTGGTGGCGAGGTGACCGGATACCGAAGAATGCTAACACCAAATGACACTTGCAAGAAGCGATTCTTTGAGATCGGACAAACATGAGATCATTTTAACAGTACTCTTGTTGTTTCAAGCACATCTACATCTTAATCAACTACCAAAAATTTCGGCAATGTAGGCTAAACTTATAATGCACCTAGTTTACATTCTAGGGCAAAATTATGCCAATAAATACAAATTTTAAATTGTGGGAATACAGAAATAGAACACTGACAAACTAAACTAATCCCACAAAATCACAAAACAAACTCGACCTACACACCACGTCAATAATCCACTAACAAAGGCATGTTTGGTAGAAGGGTCCAGCTAGCCTAGCAACATGAAGATAAGGGTGCACTGAACTGTGTTATTAACTGCCATTGTATTCATAACTAGCCACACAAACCACTAATGATCATTTCAGATGTGTACATTGGTTAAATGTTATTTACTGGGAAGTTTAAACATTGATTGATCATCCGAATTGATTGAGAAAATCGTGTGTATAACTAGTAAGTAGAACTTTAGAACTTTACATTACATGATTGACATTTTATTGCAACTGACTTAAAATCCATTTGCTGGTCAAAGGTTAAAAGAGAATTTCTCAAATCCAAACATTCGGACAACGAAAAATAAAAACAAACGAATTGCAGCACAACAACACAGCCTGGTTTTGTCACTCAACCAATCTACTTATCCTTCTAAGTATCTTTGCAGGCTGAGATAGTGACACCTCATTTGGCTTTATATTTTAAGCTATATTTTGATTACTAGCCAATAAAAGAGTACCAACAAACTTCAATTTAGTTAGACAATTTACAATTAACTGCAAAACACTCTAAAGAAGTACAGTACATTACTTGAGATTAGTTACGCTTCCTTCATCTAGTGCCCTAAGTTTGTACAGTACAAAATGACCAGATAAAACTATATTTGGAAAGCTCAAGATAACATCTAATACTAGGAATTTAAAAGTAATACATTCAGAGATTTATATCGGAAAACTGCTATGCTAAAACAAAATATTCAGGTTATTTCCACTTCTCATGCATGATGTTGCAATTTTGCTTCAAGTGCAGACAATAATTATAACTTAAAGCTACTTAAGACAAGAGCAAGCCATAATTTTTTATTCTTACAATCTTGTATTTTTCTTTCATGTTGCAATCGAGGGACTGTCTTGTGAAAATAAATAAAAAGGAAAAAAAATAAAAAATAAATAAAAGCAAATAGTACAATAACTACATGAATAAATCTTACACGATACAGGAAATTCTAAGATCCCAGAGCTTCTATACTTTGAGTATGTCATTGATGCATGCTACATGAGCTGCTAGCAAAACGTCAAAATTACATGAGGACAATACTTGGCTTTATGGATTTGAAGTGCTGTGACACCTGAAACACTTCAGGTTCACATAGCAACTTGCAACACATAGCACATACATACCAAGATTCTGATATTGAACTGAATCTAACGTAGAGCTTGTACATGTACTTGCAACACATCGCAAGAAATGTAACAGACATTTTAGTACATAGCCTCAAAAATAGATGATGGGCAATTTCATGAGTAAAATGTACAATAAAATGCAATTGTGAGAAAGTTTCTAGTTACTGAATTAAACTTGACTGACACTTAGCAGATTTGGGAGTTTTAAGACTACCACTTGACACTTAGCAACATCACGCACATCAGTCCTGCCTGACAAATATGAAGACAAGATCTTGAAAACTAAAAACAGTGTGAGGACCGTACAGAAATGACTGAGGGCTGATATATTTTACATTTACCAGTACAGCCTGGAGCAAGTGTGGTCAAAAAGAGATTTACTACAAAACAAAAACAAAAAATTTTTATAGACAAAAGTAGAAAGCAAAAAGGATAAAAAAAGGATTCTGACCAAGGTCTCACTTAGGGTTTTGCTTAGAAAAGAAATCCCTAATGTTGGTTTACTAACCAGTTCGCTATAGCCAACACGCTACGCCCTATAACTGGGTTTTTCATGCAGGTCAAGTTTATCTTTTAACTTCTGTACGCCAAAAAAAAATTGTGCAGGTTCGCACGGGATCATTTGGGACAATATCAGGTCTAATACTTAGAAAATATTAAACTTAGAAAATATTGGACCAGAAATGTAGCAATCTGGTGGCTTGATTTTAGTTATTGGCCCTCTGTCTAGCTTAGTCATGTCATAAATCATGTTATACTATTACCACTAACCATTAATAAGCTGAGAGTAGTTTGTGTACACATCCAAATATGTGTGTGGTTCCTGTTTAATTTTGTGAGTTTCCAGCCAAATTTTCATAAGTATGTTTCAGCTTTGGAATTAATGGAAGGGCAAAGGATTAAGAAAAACTTAGGGTGCTTTCCATCGGTCAGAACTGGCCAGTCTGGTTCGGTGGTTTGGATATGAAACGGGCCTTTTGCACAAGATTTTCCCACAAATCCACCATAGAAATGAATAATATTTATGTATTGACTGATTTGACTAGACAAATCTGGCCAAAAACAGAAATCTGTTATCCAATATAGGTCTCACAAGCCAGTTCTGACAAATGGAAAGTACCCTAAGTCATTGTTTCTTATGTACTGTACATTTTGAGTCTACAATTCTTACATGCAAATGGGGTCTCAAGATGACCGAAGAGTAGCCAGTGTCCAAGCTCAGGATGACAAGTAAAAAAGAAAAACTCCTTTTGTATTTATGGAAGGGGGCTTGCTGCTGGGACATTGTGACTTGCCCTATAATTGATTTATGATGAATGGAAAGTTCACGCAAGGGCACAATCACATTTTTCTTTGATATTTGCTCTCTGGAGTCTTGCCCCTTTAAATTAATGAATTCAAACCTATTAATTTCTGGGCAAGCTACATCGTCTGTGTAATGAGATGTGTTTGTACAGTGGAACCTCTGTATAACAAAGTCTTGGTATAATGAATGATATTCATTGCCCCAGTGATAATTAAATATATGGACAAGAACCCTGATATAACGAAACCTCGTTATCGAGGAACGTGCTTTGCCAGCCCCTTGGTCGCGTTATATCAATTTATATCAACTGTAGCAATAAAAGTGACAGTTCGCATGCACACTTTGCCCTTATTTTAAGTCCCTGGGACTTGTTCCCTCTTGTGCATCAATTATACAACATTGGAAAAATGGTCTTTACTATAAGTGCAATAATAATATTTGACAATATGATCATGCTTTAAAGTTTATTAATAGTCTATAGCTGGGGAAAGTCCTTCAAAAGAACTACTACTAAAGAAAAGGTGACTTTGATTTGTGGTAAACAAACAAAAAAAATTTAAGAATGGATTAAGGAAAGCAAAGTTTTCAATTATCGAAATCCAAGGTAGTTAAATACATGCACAAAGGAAGGACCTTGAATAATTCAGATCTTAGTGCACCTTATCATAAACTTTGGTTGACCTGCAGCGGTTAAAAACAAAAAACCAACAAGGTATAGGGACATACCACTGAGAATTGAAATAAATTACCAATTTTTAGCAGCTCCAGATTTGATAATTAAATTTAGCCTTTTCACACTGAGCCTTTGAATTTAAAGCAGGAACAAGACAGTGCAAATCATTCTCAAAATTTAAAACTCCCCTCGCAAAAGAAAACGCAGTTCTTGGCACCGAAAGTTAACTGAGAATAAGTACAAAGATTTCTTTTCGCAGCAAGTCATCATTGTAAACTAGTTGTGCCAAATGAAGATTAAAAACGCACTAAAAAATACCAAAATGTCGTTATGATCTCTGACAAAATGACGACAACGGGTACATTGAACAAAATGCGCAATAACAGGCCAAGAATTCGCGGAGGCCACAACACTTATTTCAAATCCTTAGTACTATAGCGGAACTTGGCCGAAAATTAAAAATATTTATAAATACTTACTATAAAACATTTATGCTTTCATCTATGCTGCATAATAAGACAAAAATAATGAAAAGAAACGCGTAGTACACAATTCAACAAAGACTTTGCCCCTATGCCGAGTTTTCGCATATCGTCAACATCGGTTTTGACCTGACCTTCGCTTATTTAAATCTAATATAACGTGAATTCTGCTAAAAAGGTTAAATTTTTGTGTTTCTACCTGCCGATAACATACATAATAAACCTCAGGCATGCATGCTCGATGACAATGACATAACAATGAATCGTTCAAATACGAAGCTATTCGAGAACTCACCACAACGTTGTAGTCGTGATTGCCGTAGCCGTTCGTGTACCCGTTCGAGTACGCGCTATTTCCTTGAAAACCATTTCTAAAGGAGCCTTGGGGCGTCCCTTGCTGCACTAAATCTTTGTCCTGTAGGTTCTGGAGTTGCTGTTGGGCTATTATTTCTGCCGCTGTCAACGTTTCGCGTTCATCTTCTTCTTCGAGCAGTTGTTCAATACATGCGCGAATGAACTCTTCTTCGAGGAGTTGCTCCTCCACTTGGCGGTCAAAGTCGTCCATATTCTCCATCCACAGATAATCAGCAAACGGATCTGGTTTGTTCTTGTTGTTGTTCTCCATTCTAACGAGGAGTGGAGCGCAATCACTTTATCAAGCACGAAAACACAACTTCCGAAATCCTCCGACGTAAACGAGTTCTCTGGTCACCTGCGTTTCAGCCAATCAGCGGGCGTCTAGCTGACAGGCGGCATAGCATAACACGTAAATATGGCGCTTGGCTTATTTTCTGATGCAAGCTGCATTGTGTGGCATGAAACGTCAACAAGGCGAGGGATTATTTCTTGTGTCGCAAGGATTATATTTGTTCGAAATTCATGCGACAGTAGCTGGCTGTTTGAGGATGGACAATATTTTAAGTTTTTAAAATACTTTCAAATAATTATGTGGGTGAAGGCACGGGCGTCTTGTTGATTGATGGGTGACCCCATGTTGCGCTACACCGGAAGTTAGTTATCCTCAATAATCGTAACTTCCGCTCCTTTCACCACACCTTTCTTGTGATGAGTTCTCTCAAAATAGCGACAATCGTAAACACATTAGACCAGCTGAAGGCATTTATAATCAGAATTATTTTTCACGAATGAACTATATTTTTTGTGCCATTAACGGGAAACTTCAGTACCGTGACATCTGTAAAAATTCCCTGCTTGCTATCAGGACAAAGTAACCAGCTTTTTAAAATATATTTGGGTGTGAAGGAAATGTCGGAACCATCAACATTTAGTAAATGTCTTTACTTCTCTGTCAGTACATGCTATTTTGGGCGTATTACATCTTTGAGATAAGAAGTCAAAGGTCTTCAATTTCAAAGTAAAGAGGAAATGAAATATGTCAAGGCTACTCAGGTTGACAAACATGTCGGTCACACAGAGTCGAGCCGGCAGAGGCGGATCTAGGTAGGGTGGACTGGGGGACTAGCCACCCCGCGTGATTCACCAGAAAAATGAAAATTAACACATTAAAATAATAAATAAAGACAATGACTCTGGGTAAGGTGTAAAAATTATGGTTTTCGTAACTTCTATCACGCAAGGACCACAAAAATGGAGCAAGTTGTATTCTTGGTGTCTATCAGGATCAGCGACGGCGACAAAGAGGAAGAGGTTTGCTTTTCTGGCACTTAATATTTAGATTTGAAATAAACTTTTGAGAGCAAAGAAGTATCAGTGTTGTCCTTATTTTCGCCTTTTTCACAAACAGTTTAACCTTCCTGACCCCCAGATGTGGCTTGAAGCAAAACAAGATAGGCGACGGGCCCGTTGAACTGAAAAAGAAAACAACTGAGCAGCAACAACAGCACCAGTCATTATTTTTCCAAGTTCCTATAATTTATGCCTGACCACAGGCAGGCTAAGCGAATGTTTATTCCCTTCATGGTCCATTCAGTTGTCTACCGTAGCATTCAGATTTGTAACAGACCGAGGAACTATACGAAAAAAAATCATGATCATACAAAATGAAGCATGTGAAGCGTTCTCATATTTATTTCATTACTCGACATTAGGGATGGACCATTATTTTTCATGAAGGGGGTATGAAAAATATTGAAAAAATGTCCGCTGGGCCTAAAAAGACAAAATAAATTGCTTGCAAACATGATAGTTTGTTTTTTTAGAAAAAAATGTTTACGGAAGTGCATAAATAAAATAAAAAAAGTCTGCAGAGGAAAATTTTTTCAAACCCCCCTCTCTTCAGGAAAATAATGCTCCGTCCCTTATCTGCTTGTGTTCTAGCTGATTTAAACGCTATTTCGCTGATTTTCTTCCGCCGAGAAGTGCACGCTTCCTTTTCCTTTGAGTTCCAATTAGTTGATAGGTTTTTCTCCGTTCGTTTAACTGGCGGTCACCACCCATCACCCCATTACATAAAGCTGAGACCACTTGCTCCACCATCGAGAACTCTATTCCTCCCTGGCTGGGCAACGCTCTCGGCATTTATTCCTTTGTTTACCGTTAATGTTGTTGTTTGTGTACTACGTGGAACAAAAATACCACGTTAATGTGAAACGGGATCCCTACCCCCACTACATGATTTTTTTATCATCAGACAGGTCAGACAGTTATTAAAATCAATACTTTATTTCTTTGGTCAGATTTTATTTTCTACAAAAACTAGAAAAGCATCCCAACTAATACTTAGATAACTACATGAAACCATATCTCAGACCACAACAACAAGCCTGGCCTATATGCAAGCAGTGGTGTAGCAAACTCCATAAGCTGTCATATGAGAATCCAAACCCAGAGGTTATGTGAACATGACGACAGCTGCTTTCTATTTCTCTAACAAACATAAAATTGTATCATATGATAAACACACTGTAACCCACACAAACCAACAAGATACTGAACTCACAACGTTATAAATTGACCATACTTCACGACTCATTTGTTTCTGTTAGAAATAATTAATGGTACGAAAGCTTGACAAGATAAGTTTAAAGTAAGAAAACCCAAATGTATGTACACAAATCAAAATGTGTACTAGGACAACTAAGTATTCCATAAGACATAATTTATATTATTTCTTTTTGTATGAACTTTGTATGTTCTTCAAATATACACTTTAGATAGATGTCTTGGTACTATTTTTCACCAAAACATCACTTTGAAAAGGCTAAAAATATTTTTTGCAACTTATTTTCTACTAAGAGGTTAAATATAATTTGTAGAGAATAAATCAACCTGCGTAGCATATAAAACACAAAATTGATAACCACCGTAAGATTTTACTACCCAATGTTCATTAGTACCACTGCCGGATTTAAAAAGATTACATCATGGGCACATGATAACAAGTTACCCTAGGATTCCAAAAAGATTGATTGATTTCTCTGGAAGTTGAATTATTTTAAGATAAAGATAGGGTTTACACCTAAAGGAATGTTAGCTATATAAACATTGAAAATTAAATTATTGTCTCAGCCGCTAAAAAAGAGACCTCTTTTTAGGTGCCACTTTCCGAACAGCTGAGAGGGGCATCTGAGCATGGAAACACAAGCTGATGAAATGCAGTACAGATAATGCTGCTTAGCTTGACCTAGCTAGTGATCCTTGTCCCTCTAGTCTCATTCTTCTTACAGCTTTGCAACTGGTTTGCACAGCTTTGCTTCTACTAGTTTGCAAGGAATGACTGCTACACTGGATAAATAGAGATCATGTATAGCTTGTCTCTGATTGGCTGATAAGAATAACAACCAATGAAATACTGCATGCATCTGAGTCATCTCTGTACTGCATGACACAAGTATCAATTTTTCCTCCACTCAGGTATTCAGAAAATCGAAAGACATCTGTTTACATATGCTAAACTCCTTTGCTCTGTGACAACTTTTTCAGACACCATGCTATCCACATGTAAATCATGTCTTTCCATATCTGCACCTCATGTAGGAAGTTCTCTGGGCAACGGACCAACATTAGCTTATTAATTTTAGCAAAAATTTAATAATGTCTCAACTAAGTGTTCAGATACATGTATGCTACACATTTTCCACAGTGTCCTCAATATGTTTTTGTTCTTGTTGGTAAATATCCCTCTGTTTTCCGGGACAAGAAATTAAAGATCGCTAAGATTCCATGTCTGCGGCTTGACCTTTGGCCAGCATAGGCATAGCTTGGTTCTGAAAAAAATATCAAATAACAAGTAAAACTAAATTTACACTACAACTTATCTAAATAATTAATTTTTTACAGTATTTTGCTACAGCTGCAACAAGAAATTGTTTAGTTCCAAAAACCTGTACCTTAGTACATGAAATTTTGACAACACATTAATTAAGCGATTTTGAAAATTATTTAGCGACACTTAAATTTAGCGATTTTTCGTAAATTTTGGAACATGTCACTTAATTTTCCAAAATTTCATGAAAATCCGTATTATGCAACATTTTATTTTAGCAATTTTTTGAAAATTTGTGAAATTTGCTAAATTAAAGTGTCGCCAAAAATTTCATGTAATAAGGTAATCACATTATACACTATATGGCCAAACTTCGGTTATCAGTACTCATAGCCTTAGGGGCTAAAAAAACTTGGAGAATTGAGAGCCAGAATATCAATGAGAATAAGAATAATAAAGAACCACTTCATGGTCATATAAGGAAGCCTAGATGATTGCAAAGTCCATAAAATAGAGACCAGACCTGATTCAGTTTAAAATTACATGCATACTGAAGAACAATATGCTTTGCTTGGATTAAAAAATGTTACAATTTGTTTTGAAAAAAGTTGGGATATTTTATTAATTATTGGAAGTTGCCGATGATTAAATATATTATTATAATTTTGCTTCCTTAAGTTTTTCTTATTTTATCATATGGCTTGGGACACCTTTAGTACACTTCATGAAATTATATAAAACAATATTTTTTAGTACAAACATCTACAGCAGTCCCAATGGAGGCTTTTCTTTTGCCA
The DNA here is from genome assembly GCF_052425735.1 of Oculina patagonica. Lineage (NCBI taxonomy): Eukaryota > Metazoa > Cnidaria > Anthozoa > Scleractinia > Oculinidae > Oculina > Oculina patagonica. Next base: position 14,497,903 of record NC_135759.1, on the reverse strand, counting down.
TAATAGAGCCTGATAGGCAAGCTCAGGCAAATCATCTGCCAACTAAATCTTAAAAAAGTAAATATCTGCCTACTAAATCTTAAAAAAGTAAATATCTGCCAACTAAATCTTAAAAAAGTAAATATCTGCCAACTTAATCTTAAAAAAGTAAATATCTGCCAACTTAACCTTAAGAAAGTGAATATCTGCCAACTAAATCTTTACAAAGTAAATAAAGACAAGCTGTCAAGCAGGCAATTTCCCCGAAGGCAAGCAAAATTGGGAGTCAAGATTTTTTCAAGTCCCGGGTGGGATCCCACTGCATAGTCTAAGAAATGTATGGAACATACTAAATGGTACCTGATGTATCCTCAGGAACTGTGGATGCTGTTGGCAACACATTTTCACTTGCAGACAATGACACGAAGAAAGCAAATGGTAGAATCCATAAGCAGATTGTGAAGTAAGCTAGGATCTGAAAAAAGTAAAATGTGAATCACACAAGTAGTCGGGTACATGTTTCTAGAAACAGCCTGTCCCCCACAGCAATAATAGCTCAGGGAACAAAAATTTAATGTATAACTTACACTGGTCAGAACTTTATTTAGGTATAATAATTAAGAATCAAATACAAAATGAAATTAAGCTTCAGAACAAGTACTGGCTTCCTCAACAAAGGCAGGTCAATGACCAAAGTGTACATTACAGCATCATTTCTAAAGGGACTGGTTACTGCAGTATAACATAAGAGGTCTCAGGCACCTCAGGCAAGACATAAATTAAGTGTTGTAAAAAAAGTATTAATGTTGGATTTACACATTCAACACAATTAAAAACATTATATTATATATATGCTAATTGGGTACACCCCATCATAACTTATTCAGTACAGTTGAACCTCTCTGATATGGACACAAAAGGGACAGTCAGCAAAGTGTCCATATTAGAGAGGTGTCCGTATTATAGAGGTCACCACTATGACTTCACTTTTGACTTTATTGACAGCTTAAAGGGACATGGTCAGCGTTCAGATGGCGCTGACCTGGACACTAGTTTTCACGTTTTGAAAAAAGTCCACCTCAACCTGAAATCAAAAACACGCGTAGAGAACCTTCAGAAATCTGCTTCAATCTTCTCAGTGTTTTTCTTTTTCCTAAATTTTCCCATTTAGTGAAACACTGAGAAGATTGAAGCAGATTTCTAAAGGTTCGTTTTTAAAAAAGTCCACCGTGGACTTTTTTCAAAACATGAAAACTAGTGTCCAGGTCAGCGCGGTAAGAAAGCTGACCATGTCCCTTTAATTAAAAGTATTTTATTAGTAACTCGAAATGTTCTGCAAAGCAATGCTGCAGGTAAAGAATTAACACAAAGCACAAATCCGAAAACGACTAAATAAAGATTACATTTGCTGTTTTTGTAACCACAAACTGGAAAAAGCATTACAAACACAAAATATCATTGCCTGATCACCAGAGTGTCTGTAATAAAGAGGTTAAGTTTATATGAATGTGTTCCCTGGGGCTGAGTTTTAGTGTCTATAATAAAGAGGTTTTTCCTAAAGAAAAATACAGTCAAGTCTATCTAATGGACAGCTTATGGACCGACTCCAGCTGTCCGTCTTAGAGAGGTGTCCATCTTATAGAGAATTTACGATTAAGTAAAACAACTTAAAATCAGCAAGTATGGGACCAACACCAGATGGCCATCTCATAGAGGTGTCTGTCTTATGGAGGTGTCCCTTAATTAAGAGAGAGTTGATTGAGTGTATAATTATGAGAATTTTGTCGGGACATCTGAGATTGTCCTTAATAAAGAGGTGGCCAATTTAGAGAGGTGTCTGTACAGAGAGGTTTGACTCTAATACAATCTATACTAATAAAATAAAATATCCTTTGATATGTCTTAATGGCTGGCTTAATCCTGGCTTAATACAATGATACCTTTTACATTGTATAACAAAGTGCCCAGCAGAAAAAACAATATTCTTCAGCCTGGCCAAAATTGCGAAAAGTAAAATGTATTGGAGCAGGACCGTGGTATAAGAAATCATGAACATGTGTTGCCAGCACCTTAAGCACTTTGTTGTATATTTACCAGGGTTTTCGCTGCAAAAAAAGCATTTTATTTTTATTTTCCATTACTGGTAATAATAAAAACAATACAAACTACAATACCTCAGAAAATGGATACCAGACAGACGAGAAGTAGTCAAAGGCCAAGTAATGATTGACAAACACCATTGCTATAAAAAGAGAAATAATTTTAAACACAAGAACAGAAATATATTGTACTGAGTAAAACCAACAATAATTTTCATAATGATCTGATTTGGCACCATTCTTTCAAAAAGTGCTCATTATCAAATCACACCCCACCCTACTCCTAACCCCAGCCCGTCCTGATTCGAGATATACTTTTGGAATTAGTGCCCTCATTTAAATACATGTAACTTAGTACCCCTCTTATAATAAGCACAATTTGCATTTTCAATATTTGCAAGAAGAAAAAATAAACATAAGTGTTTAAAACTCTGGACTAAGCAATCTGGCTTCAAGTACTGGCTGGGTCAACGTGTTGTAAGGCAGTTGACTTCCACAAGGCCTCTTTTTACCAAGAAATACAAATGGGTACTGGCAGAATGTTAGGAACTGGACAAAACGCTAGAGGTTAACTTGCATCAGATTAGTATACTTGTGTCCCATCCAGGGGAAGTAGCAATACCCCAAGTTGTTTCATTCTCAAGAAATTGAAATAAATTCTGATGCTGTGGGCTGCACTGGCCTAAGCACAGCCATATGCAGGGTATTTAGCCCAGGGAGCAGGGACTCCCCAATAAAATTGACAGGGGGTGCTTGTCAGAAATTTTTGAAAACATCCCTAAAATGTACCAGAATCCCATCTTGTGGACGGACCCAAACTTATTTTCACCTAAAGGTACAGTTGTACAACTGTACTAATAATTATTCTAAAATAAAAAATTAAATGGCACAAGCAATTTGTTGACTGGATGGCTATTTTCAAGTAAATAATTCAGAAATAAAAGTTATTTGTAGAACAAATGCGTTCCTGTTCCCACCATTTTTTCAGATTAATTAATAAATGGCCCATACAAGGTACCACAACAACTCTCGCCGTGACTCCCCCCCCCCCCCCCCCTTTCTGGGGTATTTCACATGGTATCACAAATAAAGCAACAGGGAAGCTTCAAGGAGGAGATGAATATAGTGAATGAAATGGGATTACATTTTTATTTCATAAATGCTATCGGTATGTAATTCTTTTTGGCTTACTCTCAGGAATTCCATGCAAAACTTTCATCTGCATTTGAAATTAAAATTTACAACAAAAGTCCTTCATCAGGTAGCGTGCAAAGAAGTTAGTATCCACGAGCCTGAGGCTGGTGGATTTTGCAGTTTGGCTAGTAGACTTAATCCTTCAGTTTCCCAATCGGCCAGTGAAATTTTTTTTTTTGGAGGGGGGGGGGGGGAGTGGGTGGCTAGTTAAATGACTTTTTGGCTAGTACATCTTGACGACAGCTGGGTCAAAGGACAAGATAAAAGCTGAAAAATTAAATTCCTTTGCATCCTGATCAGGAAATAAGTTTTGTTGTCCTGATGCAAGCACAACAGGTTGCATTTACTTACCTACTGCTCCTAAAAACACGGGAGATGTTAGCTGAATAAAAGGAAAATCCTTAAGTAGCAGAAAATAAAGTCCATTGCTGATGAGTCCTGCAATAATAACTGTAACAGGAAACTTTTCCAACACAAGAAGCCCAATATAAACTACTGTTGTTACCTGTGGAGAAAAAGGAGGAGTTATCTTAAAATTTTGCAAAATTATTGCATCTTCCTTTCACTTAAGGCCTTGTTGCACATTGCAATTTTTCTGCAACTTGCAAAGCAGCATTTGTTGCACTGCAAGTTGCAGGAAAAATTGCATGTGTAACACCCCATTTTTGCAAACTTCCCTCTAGTTTTTCCAGTGCCGTGAGGCAAGTTGCTGCATGTAACATATCAAATGCAACTTACAATGCAATTTTGTTGGAACCAGCCAATCAGACTTTGTCTTTTACTCGCAGAATATTTCAAGATTATAACTTCTAATGGTTGCGTTGCAAGTTGTGAACAAAAACTGCGCGTGTGACAACCTCACTACAACTTGCAATGTTTCAGTCCTCATAGTTGTGTGTGAACTCTGCTCATCCAGGTTGCAATTCTGCTGCCCCTTATCACATTAGCACACCTCTCAGGAAACAGAAATTCACTTCAACAGGTTGCAAGCGTGGGTTACGATTTGTTCAAGTTTTTCTTTCAAGGTTCATGAATTGTCATCATAATATTATTATGATTGATGGCCGCATGGTGTGCAAAGAAGTAAGCCTGGGGCTAGTGGATTTTGCAGTCAGGCTAGTAAACAAAATCCTTCACTTGCCCAAGGTAAAGTGAAGCATCATAAGCACTGTGCTTATGAGAGGCAAGGCAAGCTGGAAATCAGGGCTGTGCTCTAAGGGTATCCACAATCTTATTTCTTTCATATAAGCTTTAAGCTGGGCACCCTGTATCTCACAACTTGGAACCTTTGGGCTCCTTGTATTTCTTAGAGCACAGCCTTGGGAAATTCCAATTTCTTTGCACACTGCAGAAAAAAAGGCAATAATTGTTAATTAACTTCAAAGCTCACACATGATCAAACTAACAAAACTGGGGAAACAGGCAGCTCAGTTTGTTACCCTGTAGCTTGGGCACATGTTTACTCTTCAGGCTTTTAGGGCCTGTTTACATGGAGGTGGGGGACCCCGGGTAGGTGAGGTAACCCGCCTAGGTGGTGTAACCCGCCTGTCCATAAACTCTCATTTTGTCTCGATCGCGTTTACATGATAGGTGGGGTAACCCGCCTAGGCGGTCTAGATCTGAAAGTGCGGCAAATGCAAACTACACAAGATATGGCTGCCTACGGCTTCAGCTACGGCTACAAACTCGGCGAGCTTTTCCTATAGCTTCATCTGCCCGATGTGGAACGACCCTGCAGAAGATGCTTGAAGAATTAAAAGTGAAGTGAAGCATCAAGCGTAGGCCCGAGCGAGTCTCACGCTTCAATTATAAACAACAATGACTTCGACAACTGCTTCGACTACTGATGGGCTACTTTGCCTAATCAGCTTATCAGTCGAAAGCACAAGATGAGATAAATCCAACGTAAATATAAAAGATTACAAAATGAAATGCGATATGCGACTTCAATGGAATTTATTTCGAGGCCGACCTGGCTTGCTCTTTACAAAGTTATGTCATTGTATGGCCTTCGATTTTCTCTGAAACAAATTTGACTCCGAAGTCTATGAAACCACTGAAAGGATCAAGAGAAAAAAATATACGAAGCCATTTTGTCTGTTTACGTGCTAACCTTGTGAAAAGGTCACCCCGGGGTGATAAGATTGCATGTAAATGTGAGCTAATTTTCGACCACGGCTGGGCAGGTTACCTCACCTACCTGTGGTCCCCACCTCCATGTAAACAGGCCCTTACTATAACCCTTTACTTGATAGAATTTACATCTAGCTAGCATTGTTGCACAATCTATACTCCTCGAAATAAAACTCATGTAAGTGCTTGCACCCATTTATATAAACATGAAGTAATATTTTTCTATTATCCTAAAAAATAAACTACAGGCATGAAAATACATGACAATTACATGTTGTGAATGTTCATCCTGATACAATGGGCAATTCCAGAAAATATCCATACACCATGACGGACGGCTTCAATATTTTAACCCCCCCTTGCCTTCGGAAATTCCAAAATGCATTACCCCCCCCCCCCCCCCATGCCCTCGGAATTCCAAAATCCTTAACCCCCCCTCCCGTTCGGATTTTTCTTTTTTTCTTTAACTCCTTTACAATTCCCGGCAGGGTTCGCAAATATGCCCAATTTGGCGTATTTTACATCAAATTATTTCAAATGACTCGATCTGTTACAGAGTGAAAATGTAAAAAAAATAAGAGTTTTCTCCTTACTCTTGTTCAACAGATACAACCTACATTAACTTTACATTGCCCCAAACTGGTACAGAACATTAAAATGACAATATCGTGTTATGTACAGGTGTATTTTCGGAAGATAATACGATCGAGTGCACTGACATATCCACCATCTTGAATTTGAGCCTTCGAGGTCAGCAGTCGCTCCCAATCCCACGTGCTTCAAAATGGCGTCTCGAAGCGTGGCAAAATAGTTTCGCGCTCCACTGAATGTGCTGAATATGTTGTGGATTCGTTTTGACAAGAAAAAAGAGTGAATGAAGACATTCATCAACGTTAAGGCCTCTGGAGCTTGATGTACAACCCACATTTTATAAGTTTTCTTTTGTAAATGAACGCAAACACACGCCTGTATCTTCTTGTATCCTGCTTCTGCGACGCGGTCGTCAGTTCGTGCTTTATTTACAAATGAGTAATCCACAAAATTAGCATTTCAAGGAACACACTTTTGTCTGTCTCCTCTGGAAATCCAAGATCTGGAACTCCCCCATGCCTTCGGAATTCCAATCGTAAGTATCCCCCCATGCCCTCGGAATTCCGGTTCAAAGAACCCCCCCTTGCCCTCGGAATTCCAAAAAGCCGTCCGTCGTGGTGTATGGATATTTTCTGGAACTGCCCAATCCACCTATGCAACTACTATTACTGTACATAAATATATTACAGTGAATTTAATCACAATTTCAGTTGTAAAAGAACTATTCCACCATTCTGTTTATTTTTGGAGGATGACATGTTTAGTTCAAATGCATAAATATTTCATAAGAGGTTTTCAGTGCAAACACAGCCCTACCACATTCACGTCTATCACCAATTAAAATATATTCAATTATAGTATTCAGCATTTAATACTGTGAAAACTGTAGAATTGATTAAATACCGGTATATGTAGTTTTGGTGGGGTATTTCGCGCTCACAAATCCATCACATAAGCTTTATATAAAGCTCATATAAAGCTCACTTCTTGAACTAAACTGCAGAACACTAATCCCTTCCCTTGAAACCTCTGACCAACATTGCAATGATGTACACCTCAGACTGAATATGCTGGAAAAGAACCGCAGCTACGGTTGTTTATGTCGTTTAAAGAAGCAATCTATTGTAAATCTATATGTAAATGAAGATCGATAGGGTATTCTGCAATCGTGCACCATACATGTCAGCTCGAGTTCTGCAATAAACTGCAGCAAGCTTACAACAAGCCATCTACAAATCTGCCCACGGTAACAACGCATATAATAAACAAGCGCAAAGGCTAAACTACTCACCGCTAGCATACCCTGTATTACTTTAGCTGTTAGCACTGTGTATTCCTCTACAAGCTCAGCCAGGTAGAAAAGAGCTGCAGCTACAATTGCAAAACAAAAAGAACAATTTGTAAACAGTCTAAACACCCAAAGGCATGGTTACAAACAGTTGCAAAGAACACAAGCTCCCAAGCTATACAGCTCTGGAATGCAAGAATCGCTCTGCAAATACCTAAAGCTAGAGTCAAGAAGAGGACGTGGAAGATCATCGAGAACCAGCTTAAAATATAGAGAAACATCTTGGAAAAACCACGTTGACAGTTTTTACATGAATCAACTTTTACGAAACGTGCGAGAACAAACTCTTCAGCTATGTAGCCACTCCTTTAGATGAGTAACCGCTCTTCAAACTGACAGGTCCGCAGAGCATGTAGAATTACTGCTCAGGTTTTACTCGTATTAAAATATGGCACTGCACTATATTTTAGAGCTCTGTTGGCCGGCTAAATTCAAATAACGACCAGAATAGATGCGTTTGAATACATTGAACTTCGAACAAGGTTTTTATTTTTTCATGGCTTTTGCGCAGGGTTCCACGTTTTCGTCCCTGTTAGTTTTCAAGACTTGTCACGTATTTTACTTTTAGACACGCTTTTGTCACGGTTTCGCTTTTTGTGTGTGTCCTGAGCTAACCAGTTCTGTGATTCATTTTCATGGTGCACCTGTGCGACTTGATTCGAAAAATCTACTGGAATGAAATTCGGCCAGAAATGTAATGATCTGGAAAATCGAAGTCTTATTTCGAACCAAAATTCAGGGCGAGGCTAGTCAAACTAACCAGAAGATGGTTAGATATAAAAGTTTTTTTCAAGGCCGAATCACAGTTTAGTCGCTCCTGGATGAATAAAGTCAAAAGGAAACTCTTAATAAATTTTTATCAATTTTTGAAGCCTTGATTCTACTCGAAGTCTGCATTTTGCTTACAGAGAACGATCTGGCATTGACATTCGTTTTCTGAACGAAAATTTGCAATTAAGAACGTATTAAATGATTTTTCAATAACTTGTCGGCTTATGTTATTGCATTTAATCTTCTTTTTATTTAAGAGCAGAAAATAATTTTCATATTTATTGCAGTAAGGTTTTGACCTCTGTTATGATTGGATGTTGTTTTTGTTTTCGCCCTGGTCCAATCAACAAATTTTGGCAACTACATGAAGTCCCTACACGCAAGTGGAACGAGGAATGCATGGAAGGCAAGAATAAGAGGAAGAAATAGTTATCGAGTACGGTTAAATTCTGATATTTCCATTATTCTGCTTTCGCCTCTCTTGATGATATACAGCCACGGAAACACCGAAATTAATCAAAAAAGATGATTTTCAGAATTTTCCCCTAAAGAAATCTAAACTTAACAATTCCAAAGAAAAATAAAATATAGTGAGTTTTAAGTTTAAGAAAATCTTCGACAATCCCTGATAATTAGCTTTTGAAATGTACAACTTATGAAATAAGTTTCCAAAAAGCCCCACGGGCACGCTCAAGTTAATTTCCGTTAAAAACATGTTTTACAATTGTGACTGATATGTCCCTCTGGGAGACATTTGCCGTATATCACGGAAAGTTTTATTTCAGCCTCACAGCGGGTTGAACATATTGCTGAATTCTAGCTGTTCATGAAACAAATGTAATCCTAGGTATTTACCTGCAAAATGAACCGCTACTAAAAAGCGTGCAGGTTTCATCTAAGATTCCGGCGCGAGATAAATTATCAAAGAATTTAACATCGGTCACGTTCACCGATTATCCATTAGCGGCATTACGATCAAATTTACAGTTTAATGGGTCTTATGGCAGTATGAAGATTTGTCACAGTTCCTGGCTTGGATTTTGTCTTTAAAAAGTTTCATTTTAAAAAAAAAAAAAAAAAAAAAAACTCGAATTTGCAAACATTCTGTAAATAAAGCTGATATCCTATTCAATAAAAGAAACACTGAGAAATGAAAACAAAAAGATTAAAGTATATTATTTAAGCATTTACCCACCTGCTTGTGCCAAATGCATGAAATCCCAACAGACCCCTTGCCCCTTAGTTGCAATAAATACTTAGTTCTTTATCATACCTTCAATGTTCTCCTTCTCCCAGCTAGCTTACAATAACTCTTTAAACTCCTGCTTTAAACTTTATCTTTTAGTCATCCTCAATTCAATTTAGAATCAACCTGTTCACAGGTAGTGAGTAGCTAGCTGATTTTTTTTTTAAATTTCATTTTAATAAATCTTTTAGACCGAAATAAATTCTCCATTAGCAATCTTAAAGCGTTTGGTCCGAATGATCGTCACAAGTCCTCATCAAAATTCGGTCAAGGTCGAATTGTCTTATTTGTAGTGGAAATCAACATGACAAATTACCTGCAAGTCCATCTGCACTTTCCCCTCAAAAGAATAATCGATGAAAAGTACAAATAAACAACGTAATTAACGTCATTTTTTCCTGATAGCTATTTAAACTCTAGCTGTCCAAATGTAACAATATGTTGCAGCTTGACTTTATCAACTAAAATAATATTTGTTGCCGACGCGAACGGCATTTGCGCCGGTTTCAAGGGCATTACGGATTTTTTTGATCAAGATGTGTTTTTTTAACGCATGTTTTTTTCTATGTTGCCAACTGATTTGCCAAGGGAACCAAATAAATAAGACGCCTTTAGATTTCCTGGCCATTTCTTACAGTCTCTCTTTTCTTAATTAAATCGAAGAGATTTTCAATTAAGTTTCACTCCTGCCTTTTGTAATGAGCGTCTTTAGAGGCCGGATGAGACTGAGTCACTATACATCAAATGTGAACCCTTTTGCTGTGACGTCACATGTCTTTGAAAAGAACCTGTTATTTTGCGCCCGTTTCTCAGTTTGCCTTGTTTGTGAATTCCGACATTTTGATAATAAAACAGCGGAGGTTGAACGCGAGAAGAAAAACACATTCACACTCTCCGAGCTGAAACTAATTGCGAAAAGGAAATTTGCCATTCCTTCGTTGAGAAATACTCAAGATCTAATGATTTTTGCCAGACTGGTCTCTTGGATAGCGCGGTTCAAGTTTGTTTTTCGCGAGTAGTCTCGATTTCAAGACCGCCGAACGCAAAGAAAAATATTTTCTGGCGAGCAGAATATTTTTTTATTTTGCGACGGATGGAAGGATGTCCACGGTATTCCTTGCTTTCATTTTTTTGTGTGCCAAGCCAATTTTTGGTGTTGATGAAAAAGTAACATCATTGGTTACGGAAGGACATTTCAAGATAAAATGCGAAAAAATGGTACGTATTCAGTGTGGTTTTTAATTTACTGCAGACGAACTTTTAATAGCTAAGTCAAGTTAATTTTTAGCGTCAGTCATTTATACTCTTTGATCTGAATTTCTGACAATTTTATAATTTGAATTTTATTTTTGCATGTGTTCTTCGTGAAGTACGGTGAACCTTCAGCGGCGAATGTGAGTAGTAAATATTAAGTTGGAGCTTCGGATAATTTATACGACAGTTAATTTTAGTGTGTTACATTTGAGCAAGAAAATTGCTGTATCGGCAGAACGGGGAAAATGGTACATCGCTCGATACATCGCCCGACGAAAATTTAAACGGTTTATTTTATTCTAGTGTTATCATTGCTTCATTTGATTGTTCAAAAACATAACCTAATAATTCTACCTGCCGCAAGAACGGTATGTATTTACAATGAAAGGACTCTTAAATTCAGTTCATCCATTTCTTTTGTCTGCGTACACTAAGCGAGATCGTTTAGGCGAAAATTTGTTTTCGTTACATCTATTCGTTCCGAAATTTTCCATTTTTGATCATGACACTTAAGATTATCGTAAGGAATTCTTTACCCCAGTGAAGAATTTCAATTCTCTCTGGGCCATATATAATCATAATTTAATTGGTTAGAAATTGCTTTCAAACACAATATGTGCTTTATTTCGCAGTTAAATGCGTAATGGTTCAACTTATTTTTCCGTTTTTCTACTATAGGGCTAAATGTTTTTGCCAGTGCGTTCAATACCGAGTTCAACACTGAAAAATCAAGCTGAATTCTTGTTCTGCAATTATGAATAACAATGAAAAATCACTAGAAACTAAATGACCCGAAGTTTCCGAATTATTTCAATTTCCTGTCATTTCAAGTTTGAATCTCGCTGACACGTCTCCAAACCAGCGAGTTCATTTGCGGATTTTCGTGCATTCTACAGTGATGTGTCAGTAATTAAGAGAAACGAATTTGAAAAGTACAAGAAAACAGGAAATGTACCGTATCGGCACAGTAAAATGTCAACAGCAATCAACAATCAGAATGGGAACGATTTAATTTTTTTTTCTGAAATCAAAAATTTGTTTCGCCGCATAGACTTTCCGCGCCTCTCATCTTTCCTCACAAATCACGGTAACTTTTTGGTGTTCTGTTGTTAATCAAAACCCTAGTTCAAATTTGCTAATCTTCAAAGGATAAGAACAACATCCAAGTGGTTTTTAATCATCATAAAACATTCAAAGAACATAAATAACATTTGCGTCGTTTTTAAGGCTCTAAATTTTCTAACATAACTAACATGATTCTGGCGATAATTTTCGGTGCTTAAGACTTTTATCTTGCGATAGAGTAATATCTATCTTGCCCCAAGTCATAGGAGGCCGGTTTCCTTTGATTTAGCTCAACACAGCACGGTATGGCTTTTACCTAGCTCCTACTCGAAAAAATTCTCCTTCTCAGATGTTTAACAGTTCAGACACTACAACTTTTTTTGTTTGCGCCCCGAAAAGAAACTGTTTCTTTTTTCGAGAAGATGGCACGATCATATACTGCAACACAGTACTGTAGCGAACTGCGAAAAAGAAGAAGCTTGAATATTAACGAGTGTAACCCAGTGTCCGTACAACTAAGCTGCGGAGATTAGTCGAGTTCTTTTTTTCCTCAGTGCTAAAATGCTACTGGCTATGTAAAAATTGCATCTTATTTTATTACAACCTGAGAAATTTCAAAAAAATATCGGTTGTTTGGCAGTGAAGTTGTCTGTTTTGATAGTGCCGGAGAAATAGAGCAATCCACGGCAGTTTGTTATGAATTAAAATCCACGGCCGAAGTTTGTTATGAGTTTGGCCTGCTATGAATTAAAATTTTCCGTCAAATTTGTCGTTCTCTGGTGGATTGTGAATCATGCCGGTTTCGTTTTGGGAAATTGAGGATTGAGGGTCGCGCGCGAGCAATTTTATCATCGGTAGTATTAAAGGAGTTATATCATTGGTGGTGAACAGTTCGACAAAAGAATAGGTATCTTTTAAAATCCCTTGAGAAGCTCAAATACTAGTTGAAAGCATGCAAAAAGAGAAGCTTTTATTTCTGCGATTATTTTACGTTTTTTTTTCAACTTTTTGCAAAAATTGTAGCTTTGCGAACGAGAACTCTTAAAACAGCTGCGTGATCAGCGCAAGGGCAAAATAGGTGCGGATATTAAAACATTTAAAGAGGAGGAGTCGTCTTTGTTAATAGCCTCTAAATTCGTCACGAAGGCGATCATCTAATCTTCAGACCTTCTCACGAAATATTTAACGACAGGTGTAGCACTTTATTGCATAAGCGATTGAAATTTAGTGGTTTATAATCGAATTTAATTTGTCACTAACATTTAGCCGCGAAGATGAGTGACAAACGTTTGAAGATACGTTACAACAACCACCACTCTCAGATTTTCTTACAACGTGCCGGGGAGTACTCCCTTAAAGGTCCTGTCCCGATTGTGCTCGGCAACTTTTGAGCAACTTTTGGCGTTTGGAGCAAATTTTTTGCGGTAGGGTTCAAGCAACATCGAGCGAGTTTTGCCTTTCTGAGCACTATAGGTTTAGAACACATATCAAGCACGAAAAAAGTCAACGATTTCATAGAAAACTTCAATTTATGCGAAGTTCTTATCAACCTTTTGAACACATAACATGTCACTTGACAACGTTTTTTTTTTCGTCTCGTTAGTTAAGTATCCTTAAATTTCGCCCATATTTGCGAGCAACTCTTTAGAGATGAGTTTCAAGCAATTTTCCTGACCGATGTTAGCAATTATTGTGAAGAACAAAAAATAAACGTTTATATAAAACTATCACGAAATTCAGGTATTGTTGGCATTTCAGTAAACAACTTTCCAGCATTTTATGAGCAAAATCGAAACAGGTCTATTCCCTTATACAAGCCATATAGACATGTAAAGGCCGAATATTCCTGGTATGCATGTTTTTTAGCCGATTAGGTCTGCCTTAGACCATTTTCTTAGAAGAAACTATTTTCATCATTGTTATCTTTCATCTCTTGAGAAGAGCGATTAATATAAATAAAATCGGGAAATTGAAATCCATCTCAAAAGTTTACGCAAACCGAGGCAGTTCCTGGGCTTGGTCTGAAAAGATGTGCCAAATTTTGAGTTAGGTCCCTAAAGGTAAGTAAAGTTGAGTTGATTTGATTTTGGTTTGTTTCAAAAGGGTGACGCACACCCCAACCAAATTTTCGGGGAGTATATCCCCCGAAACAAGAGGCACTGGGCCCTTTGCAGCTAACGGTCGCATGGTACAAAATAACACCTTGCTGCATGGAGGGCAAGCTACGCGCTGGGACATCCAAAGCAAAGCGACTTCAACCAAGTTTGCTTGATTTTTTGTTTTAAATGCATGTACCAGAGCGCAGCCCTCCCTCTAGTCCGTCCCTCTCTCTCTTCCCGCCCCTTTATAGGGGTTGCCCGCTCCAAGGGTCCGGACCTTCCGCATCTCCCCAATCAGAGCAGGAATATGGCGTCAATTGCTTGGAACGCGCGCGCTGGTTTGCTCCTCATGACGTTCACTCGCGACTGCGCGCGATATGCAGTGCTTGCTCATTGCTTCCCTTTCATCAGCTCTCTGGTTGACGGTGCATTGTGTGGCCGGCTGTGACTCTCTGGCCTGCCAGTGTCCTCTGCGGTCGCGCGTATGCCGTCCCGCCCCCCCTTGCCCCGGGGCTCCGCTCGCACTCTCCGGTTCTGTTCCTCGTGGCCTCTCGTCTCAGTCATCGCCGCCTTCCCCCTTGGCGCCGAGAGGCGACTGCCCTCCCTCCAGCATGGCGGATTTTGTACCATTTGACCGTAAGCTGCAACGGGCCTCTTACTTCCTTAACACGAAACAAAAAGGACAGACCATTTATTTACTTTTTTGGAGAGGGTGGGATTGGGTGAGGGGTTTTGAAATTAACTCCATTAGTTTGTACAAGTTCAATGCATTCATATAACGTTTTTAATATCACAGGAAACAGAGGTCAGTGGAAAACTTCGCCAATATAAGTGCGAAAATGAATGCGAAAAGGTAGGTCATTCAGCAATGATGTCGGTCTGCCACTTAAGGGCCACAGGTTAGTAACTTTCACAATTCTCTTCTTATTACAGTGTTTGGAACCATTAAAGTTCAAGGACAAGCGAGTAAAAACGTACAATGACTGTTTGGCTGAGTGCAAAAAAGTAAGTAACCACTCGGTATGGAAGTGATAAACATGTTTGCATGAGGCTTTGCCTGCAAAGTGTTCACTTTCGAGGACCTAAAGGTGTTCAACATTTAGAACGATTAAAGGTGAAGTTTGGTCCCTTCTTGCTTGAGAAAAGGGAAGCAGGGGTTGTAGTGAAGGTGGATTGCCCCCCCCCCCCCCCATACAGGGGGAAGTAAGGGGGCTAATATTTTGCAACCAAAGAAAGGGGGATCCCCCCTCCGCTCAGATCCGCCACCGGACCGTAAAAGCAAAGTCTTGATTAAGAACTGAGAACTGTTTGGCTCACAAAATTAAAAATACCCGCGGTTTGAAAAAGGGCCTTTCTCTTTCTGCTTTCTTTTCGCCCAATCCTCGACCGGAGAGCCAGTTCACAGGCTAGATTAAAATAATTGAAAGAAATGGAAATTAGTTTTGAGTTGCCAATTTATACCAGCCTCTTGGAGGGTCTCCCTCCTTCCGACTTAGACATTTTGTTTTATACAGACAGAGAGCTACCCGTTGGGGCTCAAACAAAGAGCTAGCCCCGATTTCACTGTCTGGAGAAAGACTTCTCTAGTCACAACTAACCTTGCTTCTGATAAAATTTCTTCAGACTGGCCACGGAGACCCGTGTAAGCATGGATGTGACTTTCTTTACCGCGTTGTTAACTCAGGTAACGAAGACATCTTTATCCGGAAGTAGAAAAAGAAGGACTATATTAATTCTGATAAACTAATAATCACCGAGAATCTCATTATGCTGAATTTTAAAATAAACTCATTAACTAGATTTACGCTGTACTTTATACATAATGAAACTAGCGCACAGTTTATTGATAAGAGTGTGTTGTTCATTATATCGAGAGGTCTCGAATTTGCCAACAATACTCCATGAAACGGTGCTCTCTCTCTCTCCCTCTACCCAGTAAATGGGTACCAAAGAATTGCTGGTCAAACAAACCGTCTTCTTCCACCTAACTTGTGATGGACTAGTTAGCATCCCTTCCAGGGAGGAGAGAGTAGCAATACTCCCGTAGCTTCACGCTAAAAAAACAAGCCGTATTATTGGTGAGAAGCGTTGAATGCCGATCCAATTAACGGCTGAGAAAGACACTAAAATTTCCTTCTTGAGTTGTAACAGACTTTTCCTTTAACTTTAGGTGATGGACAAAATGGCATTTGGTATGACACAAGGAACGTTAATACTAAAGGTCCTTACCTTTTCTGCCGGACGTGGCATGAATTGTTGATCAACTTTGAGATTCAACTTGTTAGTAAAAACTCTGATGTTGAGCCGGTATACTTCATCACTTTTTACCGATTCAGCAAAACTGATTTATGGGACATCCTCAAATTAGTAAGTATCTTTTTTTTGTCGTAAATCCTAAGTAAGTCCGTTAAGGACATTGTTTGAGCGACGATCGAGGGATCAACATCAGTCGCATTTTTTTAATAATAATAATAAAATTTTAAAAAGGCTGCAATAGGCGTGAAGTGACTAACCAAAATTTGCGAGAAAAGATTTTTTTCAGTGGCGGAAAATTAGGAAAGGGGCCCGTTTGGGCCAAACTAAGGCCTGTTGGGCTGGAAAATATTTTCGGCGGGTCCCCTTTTATTCTTGGAGTCCGTTATGGACTTGTTTGTACACGATCGAGGCACAAGCAATTTCTTTTGTTTTACCTGCACAATAGTCTGCGTGATCAATCAATCAAAATATTAATAGTAACGGAATTCGTGACCTCTAAAACAACGTTACTACTGTAAGGTGTAAATTCCTCATTCGTGCAGTCAATGAAAACGTCGCTTCACGCGTTGAAATCTATATCAGTTCCTCTTTAAACAACGAGTAATTTATTTTATTGTAAATTATCCGTTCGCTTACTTGATCATTACGCTGTATGTAAATCTGTTATTTTCTCCATTCGACAGTCAAATGAGTTACCACTGCATGCAGAACACCTACCCAAGGGCCAAACGATACAAATGGCTGTTGCCATAGTAACATCCAAGGGGTTGCAGGTTCGAGGAAGCTCAAAAGAGTTTCTCCATGTTGGAGAATGGATGGCCGTGTTAAGTGGTGAGTCGTAGAGAAATAAAAAGTGTAAAACAAGTTAGACAACAAAGAATATTCACTAATAAACTAAAAGTTGTGTTTTTCAATTTTTCACACAAAGGACGCGGACAATCCAATGAACCAATCAAAACTCAAAGCAAATTCATGTAGCCGGCGTGAAGCGCGGGAAAACGCGTGCGAGCAAATTACGGTTGATTTTGGTTTTAATTCTGATTGGTCGAAAAAGTGGCGTGAGTTTTAAAGCAATCACTAGGCGCAATAATTCAAAACCAAAGCAAGCAATAATTACTTTCGACACTCAAGTGACAATTGCTCTGACAGTTACAGGGCCACTATTGACACGTGACCTCGAGTTCTTACTTCTTAGCTCTTTACATCTGTTTGCATATCGACCTTTTTGTTATATTTCAGATGAAGATGTTCTGGACCCTCCCAGTGACATTCAGTTTACCTTACGACCGGCTGGTGAAAGTTTTCAAGGACATCTAACTTGGAGAATGGCCTCACAAAGTAAGTATAGCATTTCCTATGCTGACATTTTCAGTTTAAAGTTTGTTGTCAGTTGTTGGCTGAGTGCAGCGGCCGAAATATTTTCCAGGAAATAAACTAGAAATGTCGGGCAAACTCCCAAGCTTGAAACAGTGACAGCTACGGCGGCCATTAATTGCTATGCGATAGTGATTTTATTTAATTTCCTTTTCATTTCACAAATAACAAATTTTTAGAAAAATTTTATATGATTTTCACGTGATAAAGGAAACTATTTTCTCATTAACCAAACTGCTTCACAATCGTCACGCAACGCTTCTCCAAAGCGCTTGCGTGACGGCCCAGTAACACCTTGACACAACAGTATAAGATTAACATTAGTTCACCCACATTTAAACATTTTGTAGGCAAAACATGTGACTATGGGATTCAGTGGCGATCCGCTGGTGTGCACGATACGGGAGATGAAGCATTTACTGTGGATCGAAAGAAGGTACATGTACCCTAGGCTGAAATACGGTGACTAATATATTGACCGGGAGGCGCAGTGGTCTAATGGTTAGCGCGCTCGATTCCGAGTCGAACGGTCTGGGTCCGATCCCTGGCCAGTTGTACTTTATAATTACTCTCACAGTGCCTCTCTCCAACCAGGTGTATAAATGGATACCGGCAAATTTATTGCTGGGGGGTAACCTTGCCATGGACTAGCATCCCATCCAGGGGGAGTAGCAATACTCCTAGTCGCTTAATGCTACAGAAACCGGGATAAGCTCCGGTTGTCGGCTCGGACACAGACTTTAATAAAAGTATTGGCCACAACTGAAATACCACAATTTGGTTTGGTCATTGGGGCACGGCAATAATGGTCTCAGTTAGTCCACAGACCTTGTCCGACGGATACCTACTACTTTTTTTTTCCAATTATATATTATAACTTCTTACTCTGTGGAGGGACACCTTTTAAAAATCTCCTTAGAAATTTGGCTGTTATTCTCAAATTGTACGCACGCGTGGTATGCACTACAGTCAACTTTCTCTAAAACGGAAAACGTCGGGACCGGCTCTAACTGTCCGTTTTAGAGAAGTGTCCGTTTTATAGGGAGTTCTGTTACAGTAAAATGGCTGAAAAATGGCAGGGACGGGAACGACACAAGGTGTCCGTCTTATAGAGGTGTCCGTTAAGAGAGAAATGACTGTATATAAGTGATGGAATCGAAAATGTATTTGTTCATTCTTTCCTAATCATGGCCATTCGAATTCTAAAGATTATTTTGCATAACTTGCCCCCATATAAAAACACTGGATTTTCATTTTTCTTACTTTCTTTTCCTTCCATCAGCAACACTTCAGCACTAAACTTCACTATGTGCTACAAGATTTGGTGCCAGAAAATAATTACACTTTAGAAGTGAGTTTTATTTACTGTTACAGCTGATATCATAACATAGTCAAGAGATGATAACTCAGAGAGTTCAAGTCCGTGACTCATCTGAATCTTATAAATCTATTTTAAGATCGCGGCACTTAGAAAAAAGAGCTCTGCTTTGCTTGGTGAAGATATTTCAAGCAAAAATGGTGTTGTCAATCTTTCCAGTTTTAAACTTGATTCTCAGTGTAATCGATGTCACCTATACAAGACTTCGAATGTCTCTGAAACTCACCCTGTGTATTCTCGTTATGATGGATAAGATCTCTGACATTTTCTTTAGTAGAGTAAACATTGCAACCTTTAACGGTAGGCACAATAACACGATACGAAAATCGCTAGTATGTAATTTGTTCTCTGAATCATTTTTAAATTAAACTCTTGGCAGCCATCAGAACTCTTTTCTCATGTCTCCCACGACTATTCTTAATTTCAGGTGAAATCAGTAGTTGGCATCAGAGAGAATGGAACCACTATACACTTCTTGACGCCTTCTTTGGGTAAATATCTTTATAACAACATTATTTTAGTGCAATTTTCCTCTTACAAAACACCCATTTCACTCTAAAAATATGACCGCTTCTACCGACCGGAAAGCCTCGTTATTACGGACAGCTTATTCCAATTGGTCTATAAGAGAATTAATAATATTAAGAATTTTTTTATACTTTAAGTTAAGAGCTGGTCTGAACTGTGTTTGCACGTATGAAATGTAACTTGAGTTGTTTGTGTTTAGTCTCGAGATGATGTAACTCTGTTACACGAGACAGCTCATGCACCCCTTTGTTTCTCTGTTTTCATTTTAGACTGCTTCAACGAAACTGGCTTTTTCAACTGCAGTGCATGAGTATCAGCATTGTTTCAAAAAAACCATCTTGACAGTAAAAGCAACTTGATTCTGACGTTTTTAACACACTAACTTATTTTTTTTAGTATAATACAAAATTACTGGTTCAGTCTAATATGTTTTTCAAACTGCTTTGAGGTGAGAAATAAGCGTTATGTTCCTCTGGCGTTGAGCTTGCGCCTGCCAAGACCCCTTTTAAACGTGACATCTTTTCACTGTATTTTCACAGTGCTCGGACCACCGGAAAATCTTACTCTGGTGAACGTCACGCACCTGTCACACAACATCTCAACAGCCATTGTGACATGGTGGCCGCCCCACAATATAATGAACTCAGATGCTGTTCAGTGGTACAATCTTTCATGGAGAAAGATTCCTATATTAAGTAAACAATTGTCTGAACCTCATTCGGATTCCGCAAAGTTACCATCGGTGAGTTTAACCAACTTTTCTGAAGAAAAAACACCAAAGGGGTCACCAAAGAAGGAATGAGCTCGTCACGCAACATTTCTCCACAAGGAAATATTGCGTGACAAGCTCAAAGGGATGCTAAACAAGGGAGGACGTAAAATAACGTGATCGTGGACTCACTCATCAACACGGTCTTTACAAAAAATAACGTACTTCATCGTGCGCAGTTAACCTTGTTAAACCATCAAAGTTTTCTATCAAGTCAAGGGGTCTTACGAAATTATATTTTTATTATTATGACTTATTATTATTTTATTATTACTTTTATTATTATTGTTTTTATTTTCAGGGAAACACTAGCTTTCGACTTGTTGGTCTTCACAGGGGATTCCCCTACGTTTTCAAGGTAGATTTTACGAAACAGATCATATACCATAAATGATCTAATAAACGTCCACTCTCAAATAAACGCCTCGTATCTAATAAACGCTCCCCCTGAAGTGTAGTATTAGACGCCCCTCTCTAATAAACGCCCCCTGTCTAATAGACATTGGCCTCAAAAACCAAGGTAACGCTCCATAGAGTAAAACCACGTAATTTATTTAGTTTCTTGCTTGATTCGAACATCGAAGAGGCAAACGACATAGTTGTCCCCGATGTATCGAACTATGAACGACATCTCCAAGCTTTGCATTAGCAGAGAATAGATTAGACTCCTACTCACAAACTCTGTTTTCTGTCTTTGTCCGCGCCGGCAAACTTCGTGTTTTATTTGTTTTGTAGACGTTGTTTTAGTTTATGTGAAATAAACGCCTCTCTCTAATAAACGCCTCATATCTATTTAACGCCCCCTGTAGGACCCCTAAAATTTAATAGACGCCCCGGGGCGTTTATTAGATCATTTACGGTAATGATGATACATGTCCGATTTTACTTCTTTGACTTACTCCATAATAGGCTTTATTTTTCAGGAGAAAAGCGTTCCCTATCGTGTGTCTCTCTAACGAGTTTCTTCACTTTAGCTTTCTGGCCAAATTGCTTTTGTATTTTTACTCCGAAATCTCCTACCATGGTTATTAATTCCTCCCCCACCCCATTTATTTCTTTCGTATGCACTTAGGTTGACTGTATTTTTAATTTCAGGTAGCGGCAGTTTCATCGACGACAGGAAAAGGAAGAGAAGCAAAACTCTATTTCAACACCTCAGGTATAGATGAATTATGAATACTATGAATATATATTGCTTAGTAGTATATTTGGGTTTCGTGTGAAACCCACTCTCAAATTTCATCAACCTTTATCAGTATTGGTTATTGTAAAGGATCTGGATGGAATTGCTAAAATCTGACCAGAATTCTATCAGTTAAATTTTCGACGATTTGTCAGCTATCAGTTACATTTTCAACCTATTTCTTAGCTGTAGCACAATCTGCACATCTCAGCTATTTAATAAAAAACGTGTCATTTCTCAGCCGACAGTTAAAATTTTGACCGATTCTCAGCTATCTAAATTAAAATTATCGCAAGGCAGGAATCACGTACACGCATGATCTTCTTTTTGACCGGGATATTAACGTTGCCTTCACTCACTTCTCGAACAAGATTAACAAAACCAATTTTCTTCAGTGGGCAGGCCTCCGACACTCTATACCCTCACAGCTAAGGATTGCGAATGTACCATTATCAACCCTATCTCCCTCTTTCACATTTGAGAATAACATATTCGATATTAAACAAAAAAGATCAAAAGATTACTATTCTCTACTTGTTTCCAGAAAGGCTCAACCTCCCAATATCACCTTCAAATTGCAGAGGGATTTTGATTTCACAATCGACCAAATCAATCAAATCTTCTTATTACCACATTCTGTTGCACTTGAATCTTATGTTAAAGCTTTTCAATATAAAGTTATAAACTCTATTTTTTTATACGAATACTAAATTACTTAAAATCGGTTACAGAAGCGTTGATTTGTGTACGTTTTGTAAAACTGAGTCAGAAACCTCAAATCATTTCTTTTATAACTGTTCCCACACTAGACAATTCTGGACAGATTTTGCATCATACTGGCACCTACTTTCAAAACAGAAAATCCACCTCTCCCTAAAAGATGTTTTATTTGGAATATTTACTGAAAAATGCCCTTTACTTGATCTATTAAATTACCTCATAATTATTGGAAAATTGTTCTTGTGGGACTGCAGAAGAAGTCAAACCCTTCCTAAAATTGAGGGGTTTAAAGCCAAAATTAAAATTAAGTATGAAATAGAAAGTGAAATCACAAAAAAAGAATATTTTAATAAAAAATGGATAATTAAACCTATATAATAAATATGTATTATTGTTATTATTTCAAATGTTACTATCCTTAAGGCTATCTTTGTGTGTGTAATAGCTTGAGAATTGTAATAGTGAATTGTAATTATCATATTTATTAATTAACTTTATTATTATTTTTTTTTCATTATAATTTTTTTTTCTTTATTTTTTCCTATTCCTAAATTGTATGTAACTTTACTGTGTAATTAATGTTCTTTTTTGTAATTGCAATAAAAAAAAAAAAAAAAAAAAAAAAAAAAAGATTCTCAGCTATCTGTTGTAACTTGGAAGCCACACTCTCTTTCAGCACTACAGGCGAACGTTTTATAAAAAAACTAAAGAGATTGTTTTGATATTGAAATAAATTCTCCCAGCCTGTATTTAAAGAAATGCTACGAAGACGGTAGGAGAATTCGTATCTTGATTTAGGGAATGCAGGGTTATAACGTTTCACCTTAAAAGTACAACAACACAACTCCAGACCTTATTTTTCGGCTAATTTACAGTCACATAAAAAAAATCATCCTTTTAATTTGTAAATTGCGTTTCTTCATTCATGATCATAGATCCCCAAAGAGAAGGTATAAAATACGCCCAAGCTGCACCCAGCCCAGAGAGCAAACACTCCTCGTATCTACTAGTGACGAGTCTTGTGGTTGTAGCTGTTCTCGCCTGTTTTTTCGGTGCTACTTATCTGTACATAAAACGGAAGTACGGCAGCATGTCATCAGCAGTTCAACAGATGCAGGTTCAGTACAGCAATGGAAGGCGAGCCGTGTAAGTTAATATTTTAGTTACACAATAGTGCGAGTTGCAAACGCTATACACCCTTGCAAATAGGACTGATTACCTCGTCACTAGGCCTAGTCATTAGATAGTCCACCAGATCTAGACAAATAAATGACATTGAAGTGATAGTTTATTATTGTGGTGGGAATGAAAGTTGATGACGTCACCAGCTGGCGGCGAGCTAGATAGGATCTGGGACGATACCAACATATTTTAGAAAATGCCCTTATACTCAGCAACTTTGGTCTGTAAAACGATAACAAAAGTCTGAGAAAAAATTCTAAATTTTGGCTTAAACCTGAAAAATTTTACAGAAAAGATAAAAAAGAGGACCAGAAGATTGTTTAACAAATATCAGAAAATTGAATGGGATGATATTTGACATTATTAAAAACTAGCAATGGTATATTGCAGTTCCTGCGTTTTGATTGGTTGACAGTCAGTGGTATATATATGAGCTCTTATACCATTGACCACAAATATGGTACGCCGATACGCGTCAACGAAAACAGCTTGGGAGCTAAAATATTGTAATCCTTTGGGCGTTTTTAATAAAACAGTTATTCCACTCGCACTTGTTGGATATGAGATCGTTATAGCCAGCGAGGCGCTACGCGCCTCGTTGGCTATCTACCATCTCATATCCAACGCGTGCTCGTAGAATAATTGTTAAATATCTCGTTGAATTCTTTGATGAAGATCGTTTTGTAATGAAATCCCAACATGCATAGGAACCTATTTTGACGCTGACGAAGTGAAGTGGAAACCCCCAATCGTATATCCCCTTTATAGCCAAGTCCCCGGTATAAAGAAGGATTCTTCAGCCCGGCCAGTGTTACTAAAAGTGAGTAACAGAACAGCCGGTGTGTGGGGGTTAACCAACCAGTCCCTTAGCACGTCCGTTATATTGGGGCCTTTTTGTGATAAAGGTCGTTAAATTTGGATTTGTTCCTTCGTGCTAAAGTGTACAATGTAACATCCGACTTTATTTTTTTCAGGTTGTTGTTGAATGGAGACACATATTACAATGACCTTCCTGGCATTGAACCGGATGAATGGGAAGTGGAGTACAGTGGCGTGGCTTTCGGACAACAGATCGGCGAAGGCGCTTTTGGGACAGTTTCCAAGGCAACCGTGGTCGGCTTAATGGGTTTTCCCCCGCTAAAAGAGGTTGTAGTGGCGGTCAAGAAATTAAAAGGTAAAGTATCTGAGAATTATTATGTTTTTATTGAAAATGGTGTTAGCCCACTCCTTTTTTTTGTATGGCTCGTATGATGTAGCAGTTGACACTCTTAATTTCTTTTCCTTTAGCAAACGCCAACGTGGAAGATCGGCGCAACTTTCTCACAGAAATAACGCTGATGAAAAGCATTGGTAAACACCTTAACATTGTAAGCATGCTGGGCTGTGTGACAACTGGCGGTCCGCTCTGTCTTATCACTGAGTACTGTCCACATGGAGACCTTAGGAATTATCTCAGACTTATCAGGGATAAGGTGGGTGATAACACAGTTATCGCATGAGTTCCAAATTTGATTATAAGCTCCATGAGAAAGCGACATACGCACAAGCAGTTCTGAAAGTTACACTAACAAACTCAAAGTAACGGATCCGGCTTGAAACTAAGCAACCGAAACCCGCTGGAACGTTAAATGCTTGAGAAGACGGCCGGGGGACGTTACCTAAACCAGCATAAGACAGAAAACCCGTCGACGTCAAGTGAACTTTCTGAAGTCTTAGAACTCGTGATCGTTAGTCTAGCAAATTAGGTTCAGTCCGAGCCTTCAGTTTTATGTATTCTTGTTTTAATATCTTGTGTTTTTTCTCCCTCCACAGAAAAAGAACCCGCACTTTATTCTACCCAGTGATTTTGTCAGTTGCCCCGCGAGTAAACAGAAGACGGGCAGTAAAGGAACCAAGAGCCCAAGCCCGGTGAAAAAACTCAAGGTAAAAAAATCATAACATCATAGTCCAGCTCTAAGTTAAGTTAAATAATACCTTACAGTTATACTATATACTAAAACATAATTTAAATACCCTTCCTGAAAACCTATTTGCTGACCTAACTCTTGCCTTTTTACACTATGTTTCTTTTCAGTGGCGGATATAGGGGACGGCCCCGGGCGCCCAGGTCCCCACCTTATTTTTAGGCCAATCTTTAACCCAAAGGGCCGAGAAAAAATATTTTCGAGAGCGCCTCCCCCCCCCCCCCCCCCCCCTCTTATTCTAGGGTCTGGATAATCAGGCCCCCTACTTACCTAAAGTTCTGGATCCGCCACTACAGCTGGGGTCGTATAATAAGTCACAACAAGAAGACGTTGTTAAATATTTTATTTCACAAATAAAATAGAGAGTTGGACTCTGTCGTTTTTGGTGCAGAATGCACTATTGTAATGGTTTGTTGGGGCTGTCGTCCGCTAACCCGCTAGTGCGCTAACGTGTAAACTTTAATAGTCAATTAATTAATTAATTAATATCAATTAATTAATTATTCCTGTGGAGGGGGTTGGGGTGGGAGCACCTGACCATACCCCCCAAGTAAAACGTGGAGCACATCTACGTTACTTTTATATGAAGATCTCAAAGGTATATATTTGTTTCAGTAAAACCTTTGCTCTCCTTGTGGTACTACTCAACGTAATTTACACCAAACGCATGCGCAGATTAGTCTACGTTGTTTTCTGGAACTATCATGAACATCGCTTGTATTGCGTGTTTGCGGTAGGCTTCCTGCAGACTTCTTGGCGCCAAGTAAAAACCGCAAATTAATTAAATTAGATTTTGAGACTTTCACAGCGCTTTCGTAATTAGGTATGCAAAAACTTGCACCGGAATTTTCGGCGTGAACACCTGATAACCAGGAAACAAATATCCTAGCTGTACTGCGTTTTAAAAAACCTGTCGAAAAATATGTTTTTTGATTAGATTTGTTTCTTTAGTTTTTGAGAATCGTCTTTCGTGCAGTCTAAACCGTAACTTAATTAAATTAAACAAATGTCATCGATGCCGCCGTAAAACAAACAAAAAACAAAAGTTTCATGTTATCGCATTTTCAAGGAAGACAAAAGTATTTTGTTACAAACGAACAAAAGTGTCGTGTTACGTTTGCAAAGATTAGCGTAAGGAACACCTGGGAAAGAATACAAGTAGCCTGTGAACAGTTTTTCCGAAAGTAAAATAAAGCAAATAAACACGAACATATATAAAACATCATACTTTCAATTGTTCCATATTGCATTCTGCACTTACCAAATCATCGAGATTTTTTTGTCGGTGGTCACATTTTCTGGTGCCCCTTGGCCTGCACAGGGATCCATACAAAGCCCGTGAATGTTGAAAATTTTAAATGCATTCGCTTGGTATTCAGTGATAGCTACATTTTTATATCCTCCTTCTAGCAAAAGACTATCTTGCGTTTTTTAGCGTGTAATTGTAAGATATTGTTTCATTTCAATTTCTTTTCGTCAACAGCAAGCTTTCTCTGCTAGCTGTCTTCAGGTTCAAAGCAGCGATGACGAAAACATGCCGGAAAATACCGAAGGAACGTTCAGTAAGTATGGAAAAAGGAGCAAAGTTTCCGATAATAAATTAATATCTGAAAACTTAATTAACTTCATGAAATGAAGAACCCGTTTGCATTTGTCGTTTTGTCCCGTACACATTCAAGAGGGTCTGAATGGGGGCCGTTCCTTGATAGCACTAAACACTTAATTTTTTGGCTCTGCAACATGAAACAGTAAAATTTTAGGCATTTTAACACTTACAGTAAAAATTTCACTGTAACAGTAATTTTTTTTTCCAAAGAGAAACAAAAACGGTTCCAAAAAGGCCAATATTATTTTGTTTAATATATGACGAAGTTTTCGGTCATTTTCCGACGATTTCCGATCAGTTCGGAAGATTTCCGTAGACTACTGAATATTCCCGCAGACTACCGAAAATGTCTGAAGAATACCGAAGATTTCCTAAGACTACCAAAGATTTCCAAGGAGAAATCCGAAAATTTTCTCTCAGTTCACGAGTGGTTTTATCCGATTTTTGAAGAGCAGATAGGAATTTACAACCCTCCAATCACTTAACAGTATTTTCTCCGGAAACAGTAATAAAATAGCCAATGTAATAAACCGCAGTAATAAACCGCATTCAGACCCTCATTCAAAGGGGACGCTTATTAGAAATAAAGAGGGAATCTATTGAAAGGAAAGTGCTAAATTGAATCATTACTGTATAAGTCTGAAAGTTAAATCGATCAAGTTCTGAGTGATTTGTTTTTTGTTTTGTTTTTTAGTTCCAAGTGCCTCTTTAAAGCCTCGGCAAGCTGAAAGCAGTAACAGCCTCTTGTCATCCATCAGGTAAGAGTTGAGCTCAGGTGTGTACAATTTTTTTCGCAACTGTGTGACAACAAGAACTAGTTTTAATGAAATGGCTTAAAACTAGATTCAGTTA
Source organism: Oculina patagonica (assembly GCF_052425735.1). NCBI lineage: Eukaryota > Metazoa > Cnidaria > Anthozoa > Scleractinia > Oculinidae > Oculina > Oculina patagonica. Next base: position 14,470,312 of record NC_135759.1, on the reverse strand, counting down.
TGCCCATAATGAGCCTAAACAAACCCACATCAATTGCCTTCAGGGGGCCATCAAAATTCGACGCTTATGATTGTGTTGAACCGTAGTTAAAACGCTAAGCGTGGCAGGGACTGAAGTTATAATTTATCTCCTAAATTGTAATCCCTCTGTTTTCTTTGATCACAGTTGTCTTTGCGGCGAGGCATGCAATTGTTCTGTTCATCCATTGATGTCTCAAAGAAGTGAATATGTGAACCGGCATAACAGTTGGAGCCAGGGATCCAATTCTTCCTTGCAAAAGATTAATCTAAAAATTCCTCAAAAAGGCGGAACTTCAGTTCCTACGACCCCCCTGAACCTCTCCCCTTGTGTAACGCCAGTTCTCTCACGGAATGGAAGCAAACTGGGCTCGAGTCAGGGGGGTGATAGCATACAAGATAAAGGAGAAGATATTTGCATCGTGGTAACAGATGCCGAACCAAGGAAAAATCCTTCTCTAGATCCCTGGGGTAGCTCTGAGAGAGCGGCTAGTGGGGACAGGTGGATGGCAAATTTTATCCCGGTCACTGAACAAGAGCGGAATTCCCCGAAGAAAAGATCGTCGATTCCAGGTAAGAACGTGTCTCTGACAAAAACAACAACAGAAATTATGCGACCACACGTTTTTAAGGTAACATCGGATCCACGGACCTTTCCGATAAACATTTCTGTATCATGTGTTGGTGCCTGCTTTCTCGCTGATAATAAAAGTTAACCAACGTATGTGCGAAAAAATGCAAATGTAAAAACTTCAAAGCATCAAGTGAACTATCAAATTGGCCAGGTTGCATTACAGTCGTTATGGCTGCAAATACAAGGAATAGTGCTTCATAGTTAAAAATTTAAAAACGTTTGAAACAGATCTAAAAAGTAAAATTGTCTCTTCTTCAGAGAATGGCGATTTCGCGAAATTTCACAGAATTCTAATAAGCTGGGACGTTATTGTTCGTTGCCCCCTAGGGAGGCAACCAGTGATGCGTAAACCCTTGGGAAAGGTGTGTACTGTCGTAAATTGTAATAACGTCGTGAATTGTAATACCTGTCGTAAATTGTAATAACAGTTGTCGTGAATTGTAATACCTGTCGTAAATTGTAATAACAGTTGTCGTAAATTGTAATAATGCACCTATCGCAAATTGTAATAACACATTGCCGTAATTTGTAATACTCTGAGCTGTCGTAAATTGTAATAACACATTGTCGTGTTTTGTAATAAGCAGTATTATCACACTCTATTCTTAACTTCAGATATAGAGCAGTTTCTAATGGCAGCCTGGCAGGCCATTTTTGATCGTTTGGTAATGCTTTATGGTGAATTTGTTGCATGGAACGAGAAAAACTACATTGAAAACATAATATTTCGCGCTCGTAACTAGTGCCAGTCCAAGAAGGCCCCACCCCCCCCCCCCCTAAACTCTGGCGACGTACATCGAAGGGAATTAATGAGAGGCTTCGATGATATTATTAAAAGGGTTATTCACCGGACAATTCTTTCAGCCAAAATAAAATAAAAAAGCCATCCAAACAAAATTATTTAATTGAACATCACTGTGAAAATAGGAGGACTTCGGAATTACAATGGGTGGTCTGATACCACAACATCATTGCCGTGGAGCCTGGAAACAAAATCAATATGATGGCAATAAATATTGAGGAAGACAAGGTCGATTTGGTTGTAAAAATCAAACGAAAACACGGAGAAAAGAAATAAGAACCGCCATTACTACTATTGAGTGTTAAGAAATGCCGTTAATCTGTTGTGTTTGACTACGTCATTATCTTCCTCATAGCTCGTTTTACTTTTTTTAACGTGAAAATTTAAGTCGGTCAGACGACACCGAAGGGAGATAAAGGGTGGAGTGGCTCAACACTTAAAAGACAAGCTAAATATCATGAAAATATGTTTAGATGGTTTTCCCCTCACAAAAATGAAGACCAATGACTTGTTAAAAACCGACTAGAGGAATAACAAATGTAACTTCACGTTTCCTTACAACGTGCTTTGCTGCAAATTTGTCGCAGTTCTGGTGAGTAGTTAGCTAATAATGTTGAATAATTATAACGATACAAAGCAGGAATAAATTTACACTACGAAATCTTTAACTGTTTTTCCCCAGTTATAGAAAACGAAAACCAGATTTCTGTATGATTGCTAATTCTCATATTAAACGATTATTACAAAACACGACAATGTGTTATTACAATTTACGACAGCTCGGAGTATTACAAAATACGGCAATGTGTTATTACAATTTGCGATAGGTGCGTTATTACAAATCACGACAATTGTTATTACAATTTACGACAGCTATTACAATTCACGACAACTGTTATTACAATTTACGACAGGTATTACAATTCACGACGTTTATTACAATTTACGACAGTACAAAGGTGCCCTTTCATTTACGGAGTTTTTGTCTAAGAAAGAGTGCAAGGATTCCAGAAACAGTCTTTTGTTCTTGCTGCTCACACCTGTTTCAAGAATGTTGGCGTAATAGTATCCATTAGATTCATCATCGGTTCTTTGCTGTTGAGTCTCATTAACCCCAAACAGTACCCTTCTCTACGTAGCAAGCGTTCGGAGCGTACGAATGAACACATGCTATGCAGACAGAACCATAAAAGTTGGTCCTCCCCTGGCGGTTAGTTTTTGAATACTACTCTTGTATTAACGTTTGTTTTTATTAGACCACAGTCTTCAAGCTTATATTCGAGCCTACCGTCAATTAAGATACAACTTAATTGGTCAAGTACCAGGTCTCAGTCTTCCTCCCGTTACTGAAGTTTACAAAATGTGGCTAGTCAGTTCCTTCTGGGTATTTGGACTTCCCGCTAAGACGTGTTGTCAAGAAACCGGGCCGCAGAAATTATGACTAGTAAATAGAAGTTCGTCGACTGTTTTTAGTTGAACGTTAGTCTTCCCAGGCATCATATTAAGAATCGATCCAGTAAATTTGCAAACAGAAGTTACAATAGAAGGAAAACGCCTTTGTGTCCATGTTGCATTGATGGCGTTCTTTGATATGATGAGATAAAACAGAAAAGTGTAGCATCTCTCGTAAGCTTGTAATTCCACTGTTCCTCTAGTGTAGCAGTTGCTATTGTTTTTGGGGCAAGGGCATTGTTCCTGTTGTTTGTTCTGTGGTTCTTTCGAAGAGTAACGAGCCATTCATGTGAGACCCTGCCGGAGCTGCTACACGACCAGGAAAAAGCCCCATGAAGGCTTTGTAGCAATTGGATGACTTTATTTTCTAGGTCAATGTAAAAGCGAGGACCTGGAAGAGGACACTCGACAGGAACTAACACAGAAAGTCTTGCTGTCATTTGCGCGACAGATTGCAGTTGGCATGGTAACAAATCAGTTCTAGTTGTGTGGGATAATTTTACGCTCTTACGACTAAATGTAATGAACTATACAAAATTTCACAATTCACCCCTTCTTCGACCGAAGTATATATACTAGTTATGCAACGCTTTCGAGTGGTATACTATGAAATATCCCACGAGTCACTTGTATTTTCTCGGTATACACACGAGCCTTTAGGCGAGTGTGTATGCCAAGAAAATACAAGTGACAAGTGGGATATTCCATAGTATACCACGATAAAGTGTTGTGTAACTATTTTATACCATGCCATAGAAAATACGCTTACTAAATTTCGTCGAGAATACAGTCGCAGCGCACTATGGGAAGGTTGGGTTGAATACCGTCGAATATACAACGGCTTTCCTGTATTCTGATTGGCTGTATTTTCTATGGCATGGTATAAATGAGTATATGGTCGTATATGTATATGCAAGGCACAAGGCGTTAGTTATCTTTTCAGTAACTGCTTTTTATTTTGGTTTGAAAGTGGAGGATTTTAGAAATTGAGACGTTTAGCGCGTTCGTAGTGAGCGCGTTAAGTTTGAGCGCTGTGTTTCAGCGATCACACCATTAATGTAATTCGGAGTTAAATTTGATCTCATCAGATGATAAAATTTAATCTTTTAATACTTTTTTGTTAATTTTAGGAATATCTGTCGCAGAAAAAGTTTATTCATCGAGACCTCGCAGCACGTAATATTCTTGTTTGCGAGGACAATTTAGTGAAGATATCTGATTTTGGTTTGACCAGAGATGTGTACGAGAGTTGTGAATACCAGAAAGCACAGAGCGCTGGCAAACTCCCCATCAAATGGATGGCCTTAGAATCACTCTACGAGAATATATACACCACGCAAAGTGATGTGTAAGTTGAATTTGTAATTTTGTTTTCGTTTCTTCCCTCAACAACCGACACCCATATTGAAGAAATAAAATTTCTTATCCAGTTGCTACACCAAAAAGAGGTATTAATATTAAGATAAAAAGCAAGATGATAATGAAACTGAGCCAACTCGAACATCATAACCTTACTAACAGACCCATTTTTACCCGGGGAGGGACTCGCAAAATTTTTTATACGGGAAGGCTCCCCCCGAGGTCTAGATCTAAACCCTTCAGTACCCTTTTATGTACCATTTTAGGTTACAACCCTTTCGTGTACATTCGATAGCAAAATGATACCCCTTTAACATACCTAAAAAAGGGATGGTGCATCTCTGTTCTTTTTTTCATTTGAAAAGCCTCTTAAAGTACTTTAATGACTCAAAAGTTCGGTGGGTCTGTTCGAGATATTTTGAAAGGTAATTTTTGAATACCGACATGACAGTTCTCCCTACCCTTTTGTATACTCCAACTGGCGAAATCCCTCCCTTACATATATACTTAGAGCCTGAAAAAGGTACCCCTCCTCGTATAGTCCATTATAGGAAGTACCCTCGGGTATTTATACTGCATCTTTCCGCTCTCGTCTTAGGTGGTCTTACGGGATTGTTCTGTGGGAGCTGATAACTCTTGGTATGTACAGATATATACAAGATCACTTTATTTTCTGAACCTAAATAATGACAGTTTACAAATCATTATAAAAGCTGACAAAATAAGTCTCGTGACTCTGGGGAGTTTGCGTCCAGCTTAAGAAATGTATGGATTTATTTACAACTTCAAGGAAGTTGTATTTCGGACAGCTGTTGATGCAACCTCGTTCCCATGGAGGTGGATACCCCAAAATCAGAAATCTGCTGAGAGACTGGAACCCAAGCATTCCAGTGTGCTTGGGGCTACAGTCCACTCCGATTTGATTTGTGGTTATTATCACTCTGGTTTGCTTGCGGTTAGCTTTCGTTACTTTGTAAGGGAAGCACAATATGCAGAAATGGGTTCAAGTCTCCCAGCGAATTTCTGATTTTGGAGTATCCATTAAGTCACGACCGTGTTGCCTGCGATCAGCTGTTCGATGGAGATCCGCCATTTTGCATATTAAACACCGTTTACGCAATTTTCGTAATTTTCGAGACTTGGGTGTTTGGTGTCCATGTTATCAGGTTGACGCCAAGGCTTTTCCCAGCCCTTCCCACTTTGAAGGGAAATTAAAAGCGCCCTGAGGACGAGGTTGCTTCTTAAGAGGAGGCGTCTGCTCGCCTCGCCAGCTGGCATCTGTCGCCGACCCGTTCGCGCGGCTTCGCCACTCGCGCGTGTATTCACGTTGTCGCTGGGAACAACTGATAGGGATTGAGGGGTCCAGTGCAGTGTTACCCGTGTTCTACTTCTTGTTTCTTCTTTTTTTTCGAACGAATTTGATGACTTCTCTGGATGATTCAAAGAATCACGAAAAAAAGAAAAAGGGCAAAGCTTGATTTCGCTAGATCATCCATAAGAGCGTCCATTGCTGGGCAAGGTTGTCTCATATTAAAAACTTATCAACATAGCACTACTGTATAGAACTGAAAGTTTGATTTATTTTGTGAATACAGGCGGATCTCCGTATCCTGGTATATCTGGTCGGGAAATTTACAAGTTGCTCAAAAATGGATACAGAATGGAGAAACCAGAAACTTGCAGTCAACAATTGTGAGTAAAAATCTTTTGATTACAATGATGGACTTTTAAAATTTCTGTAGTAGCTTTTTCGACAAATCGCTAACAGAGAGCTTGCGAAAATTGTTTTTCGCCTGTGAGCAAGTGAAAGGTTTTAACGGTTTTACAGTTTTAACAGTTTTTATACACTTTTCGCCAAAATAACAAGATTGTTTCTCTTGCATTAAAACTTCAGAGATTTTAAGGTAGATAGAAAGTAATAAAGTGGCCGAATTTCAACTTTGAAGTGTTCATTGCAACCAAGTAATTATGGTGAAAACTATATGTAAAATTACAAAACTTAGTATGGGTTCGCCATATTGGTGTATCAAAGTGGAACACAAATGTGGCGGCCAAAACATTCTGCAAGTGTAAAAACAGATTCCGCTACCAATGACACGAGTTTTTACTTCACAATGCCTTAGTTATCATCTTAAACTCTGAATAGCATAAAAAAATATTTAAAACGGCAAAAATATTGGTTCTGTAACATTTCAGATCACTTTGAATTAGGCTGTCTCAAATTTCAAAACGCTTTATCTCCAAAACGAAGCACTCTGCTAAGACAAACCTTTTCCCAGTAAGCTCCAGTAGCTAGTGAGAGTGATGCCAAGAACATTCTACAACAACAGTCTTACAGGATCAATAGTTTTAAATTTAGAAGTTTTAGGACGTCACATATAAACCCTATATATGGCTTAATTTTATGACGTCAGTTGTGCGCCGACGTCAGCTGTGATGACCCATTTTACGAGCGCAGTAGGTTCACCAGGTCGGCGTTTAACCTCGGAGCACGAAGTGACCATGGAAACACTGTCAGGGAGTTGGAATACTAATCGAACAGTATATTATAGGTGTTATAGGTCATCGAATTGGCGTAACTGTAGATTACTGTGCCGACCACAAATCAATCGATCAATTTCACAAATGAAAACAGTTAAAACATACACTTCATTAATTTTCAATTATCAGCTTATCATGTAGACTTTTACCGTTGTGAATTTATGCACATTTCTATTTGATCAATGATTTCTCAGGGTGAACTCAAGGGATGACGCTCAAAAAGTCGACTGCACAAATTGTCAACGGCCTTTAATTTTCCTCAATTGTATTTAGATACCAGATCATGTTTTCGTGTTGGGCAGCCAATCCAGAAGACAGGCCGAGCTTCACAGATTTGAGAAACGACTTGGAGAAGTTGTTAGAAGAACAAGAAGATGAGCAGTACATTAGCGTGAACTGCGTCGAGTTTGATGATTACTGTGCACTCGTGGACAACCCCAGTAGCTCAAGTGAAGACGATGAACTTACCACGCCGAGGAGTGATCAACAAATTAACGTTTGAGATGGCGAACAACGGGCAGGCTTCATAGCATTTTTAAATGCTATGAAATGCATTTTTAAATGCTATTTTTAGGGATTTTAAGTGCGCTTTCCATTTGTACGGAGATACCAGTTGTTCCAGTGAAAAATCAAGTGGAACGGTCCTTCCCACTGGAAAATATTTGGAGAAAATGGAATATCTTCAAATATATTCCTCCATTCTCGTTTTTACCTGAATTCTCGAAATATCACTGTACCATTTAGCTATTTTGCACTATTACCATGCTCCTCGATGAAATACGTAGCTGTTTCGCCGTGTGGAAAATAAAAATAAAACGGTCTTTTTCACTGGAAAGTTTTCAAATGGAACACGGGCACTCGTCCCCTTACCATCGTGTTTGTTGAAAGTATTGTACAGTTTCATTTGCCGGAAAATTCTCACCGGTTTTTCCACACAAATGGAAATCGCTCGAAGTTTGGTTCTCACGTGTTATGCAAACGCAAATAGCAGGGCAAACGCAAGTGATTTTCACAATGACGTGTGATGTAAGAGCAAAGACGCATTTGATTTATTGAGTTATTTTTTCAAAAATAGCTCTTTAGTCGGCATGATGTTCCGTGAATCAGTCAGTCAGTGGGTGAAGTATGTTTGTTTGTCACACCAATCAGATTTCAGGTACTATCGGAACCAATCAAATTGTAGTTTATAAAGGGGAAAGCAATCTGACACAGTTGTAGTCAGCAATTTCGTTCGAAGTTTTTAGATTAGAAGGAGGCGGAATCGGTGAGTTGTGATTTAACCCTGGATAAAAACGTTTTTCGTAACGCTCGCCTGCTTACAACGCACACGCCGTAAGCAAAAGGCCCAACACTAACTTGTTATTCGTCTTATTCGAGCGTACGTTTGAAGAGGCTAGCTTTCCTGACCGTAGTAAAAATAACATATAACATTTGCACAAAGCAGATTTGAAGAATAATGTTGTCATTACTTTTGCCGTCCGCTTTGCGAAGTTCGTTGGGAAATTGGAAAGTTTGTTATGAAGTTGCCAAATAGGTTGCGAGTTTGTGAGTCAAATTGTGAGCTTCGATACAAAGTTCCCAACTTCGGCCCGAAATTAATAAAACCTTCTATAATTATGTAATCAAAAAGGGCTTTGCTACGCTAAACTGTTGGAAACAAATGTCATAAAAATAAAAAACTTTTATGTTCAGCGAGCCGTAAACATGTTGTCTCGAACAAATTAGTCTGTCGCGTCGCGTCGGTTTCGATTAAAATCAATTTTACATATGGGTAAACCATCCAGTTTCATCCGGTTTACAAACGCAGAAGACTTGAAATTGAAGACAGTGACGATTGTGCCTCACAGAAATCGTTAAATATGTGTTTTCATACAAAAAAGTTGAAATTTGACCAAATTTCTACCTGCATAAAATTTATTTATCGGCAAATCACTTGCGTGATCGCTGATGCGAAACGTGTCTTGCACTTCAAGCTACTTCAACTTTCCTTGACAAGTTCTAAAATCTTCGAGTTCAGAAATCGCCATGACTTTCGAGCAACATGTCTTGTTTCTCCTCAACTACCAAAACCTCGAAAGTTCAGTCGGGCCGAAGTTGGGAACTTATCGAAGTTCGCAATTTGATTCGCAAACTCGCAACGTAATTGGCAACTTCATAACAAAGTTTCCAATTTCCCAACAAACTTCGCAAAGCGGGCGGCCAAAGTAAACTGAAATCAACTGTAAAACATCTCGTTCAAACATTTAATGAACCGGTACAAGTTTTAACTTTGCTGTTAAAAGCAACTACGATCGATAGCAAAAACAAAATAAGAGCGTGCCATTCCGTGACAATTTGATAACTCAATTAGTTCTTGTTTGTTGAACAGAATTTAGGTTTTGAATGAACGAAAATCTTTGTTGAACAGTTCTGACAGGAAACAAATACTCCAGGTGTACTGCGCTTTAAAGAACTTTCCCGAAGAAAGTGGTTTTTGATTTTATGCGTTTATTACTTCGTTTATTATAGTACTTTTCGTTCAATGTCTATATGGAAACGTGGCTTTTTCGAGAAAGACAAGGGTATCGTGTTACGTTCGTTTTTAAAAAACAAAGGTCTCATGTTACAAAAGTGAGAAAAACAACAGTATCATGTTTCAGTGATTGGCAAAAAGCCAAAAGTATTCCGTAACAAACAAAAGTAACACGTTACGGTTGCTACAAAGCTAGCAACAAAATAACCGCTTAAACAGAATAAGAACGTGCCATTTTGTGACATTTTGATAATTGAATTAGTTTTTGTTTTTCAATTAAATGATGAAAATTTACGTATTAAATAAAACAGATCTGATGTATCAAAATGCACGTAAAAGGTATTTTGTTTGCAAGCAAATATTGTGCAAAAAAGTGACTCCATGGGCCGCCATACACAAATAGCTCAACCCATGGCATAAACCATCCCAACAGGACAATAACCCAGTTTCACCCCAAGCCACCCCATAAATTGAAAAAATAACTCCTGCACGCTTAGCGTGCCTATGTTTTTTTCAAGATGGCGGACAGGTTACGCAATGTAGCTACGCTTGTTTTTTAGGCTTGCATTTGTGTTTGCAACAGTCACGCGTAAAGCAAGCGCAAATGTAAAGACAAGCCCGCATTCCATGGAAGTTTCCGCCATTCCTTGCGTTTGCGCTGTCAGGCGACGCACGTGAACAAGATCCCAACGTTTTACCAAGTTACCCCAAACAATTCGCCGCCGTCCGCGAATCTGACTGGTTCTCTCAGCATTTACGATTTAACCCGAGTTTTCACAAGAACTAGGAAGCGCAGCCGAGATGACTGCGCTCATAGAAAACGTAGGCAAGAAGGATGACAGGCAGATAACGTAAGGTATTATCGGGCAAAACTGTAACCTGCGATCAAGCGTTTTTTTTCCTCGATCCCGCCGCGAAAAAAAAACCACGTCTGATCGCAGGTTAGCACACTGTGTTAGCAAAACTGAGGCCAGACTTAAATGTCTTTATAAACTGTCAAGAGAATTAAAAGGGTTGTAGCAAACACATCTTCTGATCTTTTTATATTGCGTTTTAATCACATGAATTTGCTAGCTTCGAACAGTGTTGGATTTACACTGAGTTAAGTATCCGCCCCAGGCGACGAAGAAGAGAACAATTTTCATTTCTTAATGGTGGAAATATTTGTATTAAGAATAGCAATAAGAAATGCTAAAATGTAACCATTTGCCATGTTAACCACTGGCCATATATCAGTAAGTACAAAGTACTATTCATGTAAGAAAGTGTATATGTATTCATGATTTTAAACTATTTGGAAAGTTTTTCTGTGTAATAAATAAAACATCAGGATCCAGTAACCATTTCTCGCTTTATTCTAGTATAAAACGTTCAAAGGTCTCGTTTCATGGTAATATGGAGGGTTCCTGTGTGTTTTCTTGAGGACCTACCTGAAACATTGTTAGAATATCCCGGAGTGACGGAAAGGCAACAGATAATCTTCTGACTGTGTTCTTTTACAGTTCTTTTGCTGAGCACAAGTACGAGAGAGAAGGTTATTTGCCAAGTGACATTTTGTTTAGGTTAATTCAGTGAAGCGTGCCCTGTTTAGAGTCGGCAAGAGTTTTGGAAATGACATGATAATACACAACAGCAAAGATTTAAACACATTATACAGCTATTTTTTTACTTTTTAATTTGTTAGCGCATTTGATCTACTGTGATTATTTGCCGGTGAAAAAGTAACCAAACAAACAAATTTTCTGTGAACCTTCAATTGAGTCACATGCTTGCATTTGTTGATTTCTCGTTTCTTTTGTGATCAAAACGGAAGGTGAAGGTGAATAGTGGCAAAGGTGCAAAAAAATTTTTATCTGTATCTGAAAAGATGGGCCGTAGTTTGGACAAATCTTACATATAAGTAGTGTCATTTCATTTCGATCAAGGGCGGATTGACTTCCACTATTTGTCTTCCATCATTGTACTAAAAGCGCCAATGTTGCAGAGCTAATGACATGCTCCCGTATTTCCTTTTTATGAACGCGATGACGCCAACAAAACAGGCAATTGCAAGGATAGCCCCTACCACAAGAGCCGTCACGAGTATAATGGGAAAATGCTTGCTCCCTTGAGAACTGGGCGTACGAGTGGCTTGGATGTAACTTGTGCCCTTTGTTAGGGGATCTGTGAAGGAGAAAATAGCATTAAGAACCTACTTTCAAAGACAAAAATTAACATACAAATGCTTTTAGCTTGGTTTCATTTATTCGAAGAAAGAACGTTGGAGATTTTGTTTAATTATCACGTACAACGTCTCTTTGGTGATCAGATCGTATGTTATAACAATAACATCTATTTAGCCCGAAACCATACATGGGTATTTATTTATACACAGACATCATATGTTCGAGAAAAGAACAGTTTTTCAGTGGCGAACAGGCTCTTACCGAAAGTGCTAACACTTTTTTTGGCATTTTTTGGCTTCGCGAGCATTTTTTTTTTTACATTTTATCCCAAAAAGCACTGCTAGCATTATTTTGGATTTTCGACTGACTATTTGTCTAATTTTGTGTTAAAAAGCACAATCTGACTTTATTTATGGCGTCCAAAGATGCATTAGCCCTCATTTTAGTCAAAGGAGCCGTGGAGGCCTGGGGAATAGGTTTGATACGTCAGTGGTTGCCTTATAGAAACCCAGTCCATCACACTCGTTTCAAGATGAGGTCATCCACGTTGTCATCGAGGAACAATGGAAGTCAGCCAGCCAAGGCAGAGATAGCTCGAGAGCGTACTCTGACACCAAACATTGATCGTTACATTTTATTGTTGAGAAATGTAACTGAAAATCTGAAAAATGTAATATTCTATGTTTAAAAAAATCGGAAAAAAGTGAGCATTTTTATGTTACCCACGAGCACTTTGTAAAAAAATTAGCATTATTTTAGCACTTTTTCGGCAAAAACGAGCACTTCTTTTAGCATTTAATGCTTTTTTTACGAGCACTTTCGGTAAGAGCCTAATGGCGAAGCTCGAGTAGAATTTTAAGCATCGAGGAACAGATAATGTACAAGGATAAAATGAAATGACTTTCGCGTACCGTATTTTTGAAGCCAACTGGGTCTCCCCGCGCTCAACATATAATAGTTTAGTAGGTACTGGTATTGCCGGGAAATCCGCAAATCTGATTGGTTCTTACATTGTTGTCTATAGATCACAAGACGCTCGTGCATTGCTCTTGAAAGAGAAAATTATTCTTGAGTTTTGAGAATTGATCACATGCTATGAATAAAAGGAATTTACCTGCGGTAACGTTGAAATAGAGTTTGGCTTCCTTTCCTGTCCCTGTTGTTGATGACACTGCAGCCACCTAAAATACCATGTACAGTCAAACAATGCAAAGGAAGAAGAAAAAGGGGCGATTTATTCATACAGCTAATGTCCCTCAGTTGCACCCACAGTGTGCTTACGAACCAGATTAGATTTACAGAAAATAGACAAAAACAATGAGGCCAGATTCGTCAGAAATATAGGAAAAAATGGACACAACGGAAATACGTGCTTTACACACGTAATGACACACGCAACATAATTTTTGGTTTTATAATAATAATAATAATAATAATAATAATAATAATAATAATAATAAAAACTTTTATTTATACACGATAAATGTTTTGCAGCATAGCTGATGTGGTCGTGTTTACAAATTACTATTGAAGCTAACTAAACTCTTAAATAACAAATAAAGACTACAAACTAAGCATTCCAAACGGGGACTCTGTAAAGTGCAGAAACGGACGACGGATGCGGACGGCGGACGGCGGACGGCGGACGGCGGACGGCGGACGGCGGACGGCGGACGGCGGACGGCGGACGGCGGACGGCGAAAAAAGTAAAAATAATTTATAATTAAATAATAAATGAAAAATAGATAATTAAATAAAAAAATAATAACTAAAATGAAATACTAAAAATCATATCATTAGTTGAAGCATCTTCGGATCACTGCGCTGAAACTCGTCGAAAAATGCTTAAAAAGTTCCGAAAATTGCAAAAAAATGTTTCATATTGCATTCTCCAAGCACTCACGTATTCATCTGTCTTATTGTTGAGCTCGTATGAAAGATTATCACCAAAGACAGTGTTCGGATAAAGTCTGGATAATTTTCACGACGCTTCGAAAATTGCCAGGAATTGTTCGTTGGAACCCATATTTTACTGGTGAGTATATAGACTGGCAACACTTTACTTACATTACTTGCCAAAAACTTCGGACATTTTATTTTCGATGTTTAATTTTAGGACACTCTTTATATCTCGTTTCTGACAAATTTCAGACAAAAATTTCGGAAACTTTACTGAATCATACAGAACAGGAAAAACACTGAAACAATATCTGTGAAATTGATAGTTTTACTGCACCTACAAGATTTTACAGATACACCGGCGCGAAAATGATACAAAATACTATCAAACCGTTACGCATTTTACGCTTTGTCTCAACTAGGCTTTTATAGATTGTGCTAGCATAATTTTTGGCATAATTGGAGCTAAAAAGCATAATTTGTGAAACGAGCACTGCCACGGCATAATTAGCAATTTTTAGCACTTTTTGGAGCATAAATTCATAAAATGTAGTAAATATGGTGTACTTTCTACAGAAATAAATGAAATTTAGGTAGTTTGTTCTTGCAATGCGTGTTTTAGCTATACAATTGTGATTGTTAAGTCGTTGGAGGCATTTTACAAACGGTTTAGAGATGCGAGCAGCTAATTTGGACAGCTGACGGCCGTGATAAACTGCCATAAACACAAATAAATTTACATCAATAGTTTATTTAAAAAACATCATAATTTGGTGTCGTTATTGCGCACCTCTATGTATAGAATCTACGTCATTTTGTGAGCATAATTTCGGAAATCAGAAGCATAATTTGGGAATTCTGGCATAATTTTTGCATAATTTGGCAAAATTTTGAGCACTGCTAGTAGCATAATATGCCACTTTTAGGAGCACAATCTATAAAAGCCTAGTCTCAACTAGGGTTCGCTCCAGAAAGGAAAGTAAAAGCTTTGGAGCTCAAAGTGGCTGAATTACTGCTACAAGACCTTCAAAAGGATCATCTGGTTCTATTTTCTTTGAAACAACTTCCACCATTTCTGTCATCTCAAAACCCTTCCTTGATAAATCGGGTTTGTTTGTGTACTTGAAACAATAATATTGTAATGTAAATTGTATTTCGGGCGGTTTTTTTTTTGGACAATTTTTCCGAAATAAAAATCGTTCGAAGTTTTTTGCAAGTAATGTAGAAGCTCAGGCTGTTGATCGGTTAATACACTGTGTATATGTAAACTTAAAATGCCCCAGAGGCAACATTGGCTCCTTTGTAGATTGGTAAACCAATCGAATGCAATTCAGTGTACGTGTTGTCACTTCCCTGTCACATGTGGTCAGCTGGAAGTTTACTTCTATAAACGGGCACAGTGTGCAAAATTTGCTTGCTGTATAATCTTTTAATCCCTTTTAGTTTTCGTGACCTTACGTCTCTAGACCGCAACAAGATAAAAAAATCTTGCATATAACCCATTAACCGAAACATCAAATAACTTTTCATTGGCGTCGCTAGCTATCCCGCCAAAACATGTTTACAAAGAAGCAAGACAAAAGTGACCAAGAGGTTTTTCGAAACAAACACCTCATTCAGTAAAGCGATAAAAATTTGCCTTTATAGAAGCTAGTTGAAATTCATGAAAGCAAGATGATTGCCTTTAATAACAACTCTTTGATTTATTTTCTTAAAACTGTTTTGTCGGCATTTTGATTTACACCGAGGAATAAAATTCACTGAACTCTTAACTTAATACATAGTTTGCCTGATACGATAAAATAAACTGATACGACAAAGTGAGGTGGCAAAGACATATTGTTCGTCCGAGTTTAAATCTTCCCTTGAGATTTTAGGCCCATATTTAGTATCTAATCTTGGTCATTATTGATGGTTTAAAGTCACAAATAAAAAAGATACAGAGATTACACACGAGTGCGCGAACAGTATTTGTGCAACTTCCGAAGCCCCCTGAAAATTATCCAAACACTGTCTTTTTATAGTGATAAACTCTTATATTATTATAAGCTCAAGAATACTCATATTATTTTAAGCTCAAGAATAAGACAGATAAAGAGATAAACGAAACATGCGAAACATTTTTTTTTGCACTTTTCCAAACTTTCCAAGCGTTTTTCGACGAGTTTCCAGCGCAGTGATCCAAAGATGCTTCGACTAAAAGTGATGTGATTTTTAATATTTGGTTATTATTTTTTTATTTTATTAACATTTTATTTTTTAATATTTTAAATTTATTACTAATTTTTTTAAATCTTTTTCGCCGTCCGCCGTCCGCCGTCCGCCGTCCGCTGTCCGCTGTCCGCTGTCCGCCATCCGCCGTCCGCCATCCGCCGTCCGCCGTCCGCATCCGCCGTCCGTTTCTGCACTTTACAGAGTCCCTTCCAAACGAACAAAAAATACACAGCCTCTAAATTCCTAATACGTTTTGCGGTAAGTTGCTTGAATTTCGACCTAAACGCCGTAAATTTCTTACAGAAACTAAAGAAATATATTAAGTGTGTCGAAGCGAAGTTCTCCAGACTACTTCAAGAAGATGAAACAGTAGAATTTAACCAAATTTAACTTTATTCAACCAAGCTTGGTTTAAAACAAGATTACGCCATCGAGCGCGAGCTAGCGCGCGCTGTGAATTTAATCCAAATATAGTAATTTTGATTGGTTAAATGTTTCTCGTGATTTTCCAAATATGGTACTTAGTGTAAACGAATGTACAAACGCTTTGTACAATGCGAATTTGGAGTTACACGTTTCAACCCTTATGGGTTTCTGATACAATACAATAAAATACAATACAGTACAAATTGTATTAACACTCCCCAGCGGGGCTTTTCAGTGCTAATTACCTAATGTGCTTCGTAACATCTACCTTGAAAACGTAGGGGAATCCATTGTGAAGACCAACTAGTTGAAAGCTGGTGTTTTCCTGAAAGAAAGAATAATATCAGCTATATTAAAAAAATAAAACTTTCTAAGATGTTGAATTCCCTTTTACTTGATTGAAAAATTTGAGAGTTTTAAGGTCTTTTAACTTAACCTGGGCGCAGGCTACAGACGGCTGTATTATTAGACCTTATTAACTAAATCTTCCAAAAAAAAACCTGCTGGCAAACAGCATTTTCGTCCCCAGGGCCACGCGTTTTCTTTAATGACGAGCGGCTCCACTGCGCGTGTGCAGTTCCCGCCAAAACTGCCAGTTATAAACATCTCAAATTCCTGAAATCCTCCACTTTCAAGCTAAAAGATAAAACAGTCACTGAAGAGATAAGCTTTGTGGGCCGCAAATGCGTATTTTATCGGCTCGTAACTTGTTTTGCTACTGCTCTTGTCATGTGTTGTGTCTTGTTATAACATTTCTTATAAAAATCTTGCTAATTATGACCCACATTTTCGCTTCAAAACTCTTACAAACTTCCAAACAACAAAAACCGCAAGTAGCGTTGGATTTTTGCCTTTGACCGAACCCTGCCTCGGGTGTAAGCCCACGACAGGCCACGTTATGTTTAAGGCTGCGGTGTTTAGTTCCGAGCTAACAACGAGGAGCCTGGACAACAGTCATACTTTAGCAGCATTGACAAATGTATCAGAAATAGTGAATTATGGTAAAACTGTAAAACTGATGATGCCGGTTTCTTTTCTTTATGAGAATAAATTAAAAAAGGCGAATGGGTCATAACGCAGTTGAAGGCGTTACGTCAGTCACGGATGCTGACAACATGAAACATTTAACTTGAATTTTACAAATGCAAGTTCGTAATCCGTCCATTAACCATTCTTGTTCTTTTTGGTTTATTGTACCTGTTTGGTGGTAAATTTATACATTGCAAAAGTGTCATATATCTTATTAAACTCACCGATGGTAACTTTGCGGAACTTAAATGAGGTTCAGACAATTGTTTACTTAATAAAGGAATCTTTGTCCATGAAAGTCTGTACTCCTCAACAGCATCTGTGTCCGTTATATTGTGGGGCGGCCACCATGTCACAATGGCTGTTGAGGTGTTGTGTGACAGGTGTGTGACTTTCACCAGAGTCAAGTTTTCCGGTGGTCCGAGCACTGTGAAAATACAGTGAAAAGCTGTCACGTTTATAAGAAGGCATGACAGATGTAAGCGCAGTCAAGAGAACATTAACTATTTTAAAAACAATATGTTACAAAGCCAGTAGTTTTGTCTCGTTCCACTAAGTAAAATTGATTGACATTTCGTGAAAAGCGTCATAAAACACTAATCAAGTTTTTTTTTACTACCATGATGGTTTTAAGTAATTCTGATACTCACTGCAGATGAAAAAGCCAGTTTCGTTAAAACAGTCTGGGAGGAAATCAATCGTTCGTTAGAAGAGGTCGGAGGAAGTGTTTTTAAAAAGGAGAAAAGCACCAAATGTCTGTTGTAATAATTATATTTACCCAAGGAAGGCGTCACAAAATACACAGTGCTTCCATTCTCTTTGATGCCAGCTACTGATCTCACCTACAATTGTTAACATTCGGAGGGAAAATAAGAAAATGGTTCTGATTCAAGGTGCAAACCTGAATTACGTTTTAAACTAATCAAGACAAGTAATCCTATGGATCATAAAAGGATAGAGAAGCCGAATTTCAGGAGAAACCGTAGTCTTGATTATACACTGATCTTGTGCGAATCGTTAAAGGGACACTGGCAACCAGAATACATTGCGGGCACGCTCTCGTCGCGGCAGCAATTTCTGTATTTACAGAAATTCGAAAACTTGACTTTCGAGAGGTAAATATACATGGCCGCCATACAAACCCTAGTAAAAATTTGGGAAATGAATGTTAGGTGCTAAGGAGAAGCCCAAAAAAGAAATGAGGTGCAGAGTTCATTGCATGTGAATAGAGTAAAATGATCGAATGGATTTTTCTGTACTGCGTTAGTAACTTTTTCTGGGAATTTTGGTCGGCGATTCTAAGAAAACGTTGGACTCGAAAACTCTTAGTTCAAAGGCTGGCTTTAATTTTCGCTGAACTGTTCTCATTCATAGTTGGATGCTCCCTTTGATTTCAGGGCCGGAATTTTTTTTTTCTTCAAGAAACACGCATTTGAACGACAAATGAACCGCACGCCAATTTCTTGCAATTTCGAATTCTATTTTTCGCGAACGACAAAAATCACAACGAAGTCGTAAACTAATAACACATTGTTTAGTGCCTGCAAATTTGAAAGCTTCGCCTCTGTTTGTTTCATCTATGGCCGAGGTCGGGCAGCTTTGTTGTTCCTGCACGGTTTGACATTGCTGCCACATACGCAGTTCGCCGAGCACTCAAGCTCGAAGGTCGCATCTCTGCAAACACAACCGCGGTGTTTTCCGCTTTTTCGGCTGCGAGTGTTCTTGCTTTGGCATGTCTGAAACAAGCCAACGTAAAATAGATCTTTCTAATTATATTTCTGTTTGAATCGTGAACGAGAAAGTAGATCAAAACAATTTTTAAGTAAGAATTTTATTGCGACTCACCACTCTGCTTGGATGATTAGCTTGTGGGCTTACCGACACATAACTGCCACTTACACGGGCTACTGGGGAGCCATAGTGAATAACTGGCAAATAATTGAAATCGGCAACACTTTATCCTCCTGAATATCTAACAAACTTTCATCCACCTTCTCAACTTCTATTTCACGCGCGTGTTTGACACAGAAACGAGCAAACGATATCCCGGATAATAACAACGACAGAGGCTCGCAAAGGACAATGGTTGCCAATGCCCCTTTAAAAACCAAGCAAGACCTATAACACATGCAATTTATCGCAACTAATCACAGTGGATCTCCTATTTTTAAGTACCGCGTTCTAAAAATAGATTGAAAAGATTCAAACGAGTCACAGCTATTAATTCTCCGAGGTATTATCTCTTGACTCATAAGTTTTCATTGTAGATATAATTTTTTTACTTACTTCTAAGATGTAATTAGCTTCTGGCACCAAATCGTGTAGCACATATTGGAGTGTGGTGCCTAAGTGTTGCTGATGGAAGAAAAAGATAACAAAAATCGATTCGTGGTTTCAATAAGGTGACAGTTGTAGAATTAGCCATGTTCTAAACGAGCAGGGGACTGGGCACGAACATATTTTGTCTTCGGTACAAACATTCAATATCGATTTAATTGAAAAATAGGGCATGTCATCTGAAAGAGCATCCAAAAATTAGTAAATTCACTAAACTTGACGGTTATTGGTTTAAACCCAAAGGCATGGTAAACTTAGTATGGATTGGAGGGACAGGCGTCCTCCAATCCATACTAAGCTCTCTTATTAATCGGGCGTGGCCGATTTAAGGTTTACCCTTTGGTCGTCCTAGAGCGTAGTCTCCTGGCGCGGCCAAAAAGACGGGGATAGCTCGGGGTTGCTACAAAACCGCTACGGGTGACGCATGCCGCAATGGTTTTCATTTTAGTTTTGACAGGAAATCGTTGCAGGCACACTTGGTCGACTTTTGGGTTAATGTGTAATCAGGTTGTGTTTTTTTGCTTCGGCGGAAGGACAGAGAAAAAAGCTTACGGGGCAAAGTACAGTATGGGGCCCAGTTCTCGGCCACTTTTGACGTAAACTTGTATTTCTTACCTCAGAAGAATCGCAGGAACTTAAAATTTCTCCCAGAGCTAGCTACATTATTCAGCTTTTTGGTGTAAAGCTATCGACCGGTCAAAAATTAATTTGCCCGAGCAATAATAAAAATAAAAGCTCCATTTGTGGGCCCAGTTCTCGGCCACCTTGGCCCAGTTCTCGGCCACTTTTGACGTAAACTTGTATTTCTTACCTCAGAAGAACCGCAGGAACTTGAAATTTCTCCCAGAGCTAGCTACATTATTCAGCTTTTTGTTGTAAAGCTATCGACCGGTCAAAAATTAATTTGCCCGAGCAATAATAAAAATAAAAGCTCCATTTGTGGGCCCAGTTCTCGGCCACCTTGGCCCAGTTCTCGGCCACTTTTGACGTAAACTTGTATTTCTTACCTCAGAAGAACTGCAGGAACTTGAAATTTCTCCCAGAGCTAGCTACATTATTCAGCTTTTTGGTGTAAAGCTATCGACCGGTCAAAAATTAATTTGCCCGAGCAATAATAAAAATAAAAGCTCCATTTGTGGGCCCAGTTCTCGGCAACCTTGGCCCAGTTCTCGGCCACTAAAAAGCTTGTCCGTAATTATCTGTAAAAAAATGCTCAATTAATTTTCACAGTCATAAAATCACTCTGTAAACCTATTTATACTATATCGATCCCAAATTATTTTTATGATGCTTTGTTTTACTTTAGAAAAGAAGGATTTTAACGCGCCTAGTTGCCTATGTGCAGGTTCTGGCAAAACCGCATTGTGTGACCCGTGCATTTAGATGGTTTATTTTGCAGTGAAAAGGTCTTGAAAGATTTAGGTGTTGTAGAAATAATAGACAAGACAAGAGTCAGCTTAAAACTTAGAGATAAGATTGAACTTTATTTTTAAAACATTTATTTCTTTCATTCTGGCAGCAGCAGATGAAATTATATTAAAAACCAAGCGCTAAGCTGTGATAGCGAGCAGGGTGGCCGAGAACTGGCAAATACGCAAACGTCGCAAGAAAAAATTTCGAAGTAAATTAAGACCAAAAAATACAACGGTTCAACGAAAAGTTAACTAAAGCAGAAAGCTGAATTATTCTACGTTTCACATGCCAAAAATTAGCTCGTATGGTGGGGGCTTTTGGATAAAATACGAATTTAACTACATCCATGAATTTGGAGCCGTAAACAAACAACTTTTTTGGGAATGCAAATTCACCTACCTCCGCGTAAACTCGACGTGTGAGCTTTCTATATCGAATTGAACGATCAAACTCAAGATACTTAAAGCACATGAATCAGTCTATCGTTTGAAGGAAATACCTTTTTCTTTTGATTCAACTGGAGTGTGAAAAAACGCGTTAAACACAAAGTGGCCGAGAACTGGGCCCCATACTGTACTGATATTCACCATTGTGAAATTGCACTTACTTTGACAAGTTAAAGTTATTTTTGTAAATGAAAAAGGTAACGTCATTGATGTCACGCAGTGTTTTTTTTTTAGCAAACTAGATGGTTTGCTGGTTTCTGACTATGAATGGGGGTGTGATCTTGCGGTATATTTTTTGAGCCTGACTCCGCCGTAAAACTTTTTTTTTATTTAGCAAGAACTGTGTCGATTTTCATTTCTGAACAATTGGTCGTCAAGTCGTTTGTCACAAAGAGTAGAATGTTTGTACAGCATGTTTTGGAATTATTTTAGATTTGGTTAGTAAGACGCTTCTGAAGACCTGAGCAAAACATTGGGAATGTACAGTATTAATAGGAACTTGAATGGAATTTTTTACAAGTTGGATAAAGGTATCAACTGAAAATAATGGAATTCAAAATGAGAACTTGGATTTTGTTGTAATTAAATTTTATCGCGGATTGGATGCATAATATCACGGCTTTGAAAGTCTTCAAATAATTAGAAAGGTTCCTTTCTTCCTTTTGATCTTATTGTTATTTTCATGTATTGATTATTCGAAAGTGGTTTTCGTTGATACGAAAAAAAAAAACGGGTTTTCACTGAATTGCTTGAAGTATTTTTAGACGTGATAATATTGGCTTAATCAAATTACATTGTGCACGAAATATTTGTTATTCTTTTGTCTTGAAACTTTGAGGAAATTGAAATTTTTGTTTGACAGTAGTGTATGAAAGGCATTTTATAGAACTGAATAAAAAATTAGAAACTTTGATAAAGGTTATTTCAAAGATTTATTTTGCCTGATTTTGAAGGGTTTCAGGAGTTTTAAAGAGTGCTGGTAAACGGCTGTATGTTGTTTGTGATTACGGATCTTATTTAGTTTCGAACGCTCTAATTTTTGAAAGGTTAAAACAGGTTAAAACCGGGCGGTTTCATGAGTTTTTTGGGTAGAAAGGTACGGTGGTGGTAAAAAAAAATGTTTAGAAAGGAATGACTGTAGTAGCACGTAAGTCGGAGGTTTGCGTGAGTCACGGGATATAGTATGCGTGAGCTGGATTTCCGGCGTCACAACGGCATGTTTTGTTTACTGAAAGATACACTCGACGTTTAGTTAGCTTAGTCGGCTTGGGAAACTATTTTAAAAATGAATGTTGTAATAGTTAATTAATAGTAATCTAGAATTAACCCACTCTCGATTGGAGTCTGTTCTGGATTCGCGCTACCTTTTCGCCGCGAAGGAATTTTGTAAAATTTCGCTAGTGGAAAGAGGTACTGTAAGAACAGTATCAATAACTCAAAAGGAGGAACTTCTTTGTAGCTCTGAATTAAGACGTATGATAAAATTTTAGAATAAGAAACTTTCGATATATGGTTTTCATATTGTTTTTGTCAATTTCCTTTTGTGGCAGATTTTTTGAGAATCAGCTTTTCTTTCGTGTGATGACAGACACAGGACAGAACGAGAGGTGGATGAGAAAGATGCCGAAGATGAATATATAGGCACCGAAAAACGACAAGAACCGTCAAGGACTTATCTTTAGAGGGCGGGGAGTTTTGGCATACTGTATTTTGAGGACTGGACTGGACTAGTAAAACGCGGACTAGTAAAACGCGGAATTGTAAAACGCGGACTAGTATAACGCGGACTAGTAAAACGCGGACTTGTAAAACGCGGACTAGTAAAACGCGGACTCAGGTAAAACGCGGACTTGTAAAAGGCGGACTAGTAAAACGCGGACTAGTAAAACGCGGACTTGTAAAATGCGGACTTGTAAAACGAGGGCTTGTTAAGCACGGACTTGTAGAGCGCGGACTTGTAAAACAAGCGCTTGTAAATCGGATAAAACTAAACGTTTAGCGAGCGAAACAATTTGTGTTTGAAGCTCTTGTGTGTTTCTTCGACGGCATATTTCTAGCTTTTTTGAGCACTCTATGGTCTGTTTTAGCGTGGAGATGTTTTTGCAGTATAGCACATGTTCGTTCTGCAAACCCCTACTAAAACAACGGGATTGATGCTATGAGTTGTGTGCATATGTTTCTTTCTTTCCACTACTTGACGTCTGTTGAGTGCAGTCGTTTTTATTGCTCGCACGAGGTAGAACGGGGCCCGTCCAGAAATCAACAGTCAACCGTAAATAAAGGTGACGGGCCTACACGACTCCTACGTTCGTGACATTAGAATATTTGCCGTTAAATGTTTAAATTCGGTCTTTCGACCTTATTTGCTTCTGACTTCTTTCTGAGGGTAAACACATCAAACGGCTTTTATAGATTGTGCTCCTAAAAGTGGCATATTATGCTACTAGCAGTGCTCAAAATTTTGCCAAATTATGCAAAAATTATGCCAGAATTCCCAAATTATGCTTCTGATTTCCGAAATTATGCTCACAAAATGACGTAGATTCTATACATAGAGGTGCGCAATAACGACACCAAATTATGATGTTTTTTAAATAAACTGTTGTTGTAAATTTATTTGTGTTTATGGCAGTTTATCACGGCCGTCAGCTGTCCAAATTAGCTGCTCGCATCTCTAAACCGTTTGTAAAATGCCTCCAACGACTTAACAATCACAATTGTATAGCTAAAACACGCATTGCAAGAACAAACTACCTAAATTTCATTTATTTCTGTAGAAAGTACACCATATTTACTACATTTTATGAATTTATGCTCCAAAAAGTGCTAAAAATTGCTAATTATGCCGTGGCAGTGCTCGTTTCACAAATTATGCTTTTTAGCTCCAATTATGCCAAAAATTATGCTAGCACAATCTATAAAAGCCTATCTGAGGGTACTGTTTTAATTTGGGGGAAGTATGTGGTAAATAAAGGTGACGGGCCTACACGACTCCTACGTTCGTGACATTAGAACATTTGCCGTTATATGTTCAAATTCGGTCTTTCGACCTTATTTGCTTCTGACTTCTTTCTGAGGTTACTGTTTTTTTGAGACATTATGTATTGAAGAGAGCCGTAAGATGATTGTGGCCAAGGAATTCGAAGTGTCTAGAGGCGTTTTACAAGTCCGCGTTTTACTAGTCCGCGTTTTACTAGTCCAGTCCAGTCTACAAGTTAAAGACACATCAAGACCACCCCACTGTGAATTGCCATAGCACAGACAAAATTATAGTCAATATCTTATGTGTTTTTAAGAGAATTACATAAGAACCAAGGCATGTCTTGTCTTGCCTTACATTGACATGCAATAATTTGGAAATACTAAGCTCGTAACAGTTTAAGACAGAATCCATCAGGAATTTGAGTAACATTAATTTTAGTTACGCAAAAATTGAGCACCAGAATAATTTAAATCCTTGTGTTCTTTCATACCTTGTTAAAGGCTTGACATGTGATAACACCAACATAACACCAACAACAGTTCTTTATCAGTGGGGATTGAAGAAAAAAATGGAAACATCATCACACAGTTGACCCCCATGCAAAAACACTCCAGGATGTCACGGGGCTGTTTGGTGTCCGTCTGCCAATTTCTAACTTCAAATTCCAATGTTAAATTCACATTAAATTTTCAATATTTCTTAGTTGTCTAAATTTTACTAATTCTTTTAAAAAAACTATCACCTGCCAAACATCCCCAAAAATCACTCAAAAAATTACAAAATACCGCAATACATAGATACATGGAATGAGTGAAGTTTCCTTGGATTCCTTGAAACACCAACAAGATATTTCCGTTTAAGGTGGCTGATAATGGGTTTCAGTATTTCCCAGTCCTTATACTTTGGTTCAGGACTAAAAGCCTTCATCAATTGCTATTACAGTAATGGTATGAAACAAATGTTCAATCACTCATCAACAAGTTGTGATCATTTTCTTGACAATAGTAGTTCCCCGGTAAACAGTTGTAGTACTGTCCCATCAGTGCAATGCCTGGAAAATACCGAAAAGCACACGACCTTCAGGTGAAACCGCACCTTACAGTATTACCAATACACTGCACTTTGCTAAGTCTTAAAACTTTACATTGTCTATTCGTCTACTTCAATCGTTTATTTGTATTGTGTGAGATACATTTATAAATTGAAACCATCATGTCTTTAAGTAATAATGCAATCTCGACAACGTTCTAGATATTATATTATGCACACTAATACAGCTCATGCAAGCCCTGGGACTTACACAAACACAGTCGGACTGAGTGCTTAACTTAAGTAACTGCTTCGTGGTTTCTGCTGTACTGAACCCTGCCTTTCAAGGCAAAGCGCCCGATTTTAAGCTTCTCAAGCTTCTCAATGTTCTTGTTTTAAAAGTGTACCATGCCTTTGCGTTTAAACCAATAACCATCAAATTCGGTAAATTTACTTATTTTTGGATGCTCTTTCAGTTGACGTGACCCATTTTCAATTCAATCGATACTGAATATTCGTACCAAGAAAAAATATGTTCGTACCCAGTCCCCTGCTCGTTTAGAACATGGCCAATTGTAGTTGTAAAAGAAGATAACCTTAATTTGGATTGAAGGAACCGCCCCCCCCCCCCCCCCCCAAAAAAAAAGGAATAATAGTTTACTCTATAAGTAACAAAATATCATGAGTATGAAGATGGTTAGTGATTGAAAAGGATCGAAACAGGCTTAGAGCTAAGTTTCACTTTTATTCAGTATTCCTGTACAAAAAATGTCAACATTGAAAATCTAATTGTTTTATACTGATAGAGTGATCTTCTTAGTAAGCCTATTTCTCCAGTTTATATCAGGTTTTGCACTACTGTAACTGGTGATAATTGATGTACAGATCTATTCGGCACAGGAGATCGACCGTAGATTTATAAACCCAAGAGAAAATTTTCTCTTGATCTGAAACCCCCTTTAACCCAGACCAAGAGTTCCTGTCCGGACTCACCACACAAAAGTACCGATTTATCCCAGAACAGAATTTCTTCCATCGGGTAGTCCAAAATTCCCAACCGAATATCCGAACGAGAAATGTGCGCTCTTCCTATAGTTCCAGACCCTGCGCTAATTTTGATTGTTTAGTAGGCGTGGCTACTCACGCAGCTTGTTTCTCGATCCTGTGCTCAAAGGGGCTCACTTTGTAAATTGAAAACCATGCAAAAGTTACACGCCAATGTCAAACCGAATTTCTTTGTGAGATTTTTGTTTCCGATTTGCACAAACCGTTGACCGACCGGTTTTCCTACGTTATGGTGAGCAACCTCTCTTCACAACCGTCAGCTGCATTGCCCCTTACCAGACCTGCAATTTTGGAAGTCCAACTACATTTTTAAGCAGTCCTTTAAAAGATGTCCCTCGTAACAAGATAAAAAAAAGCATGCACTAATATAACTGCAACGATTCTTGATACCCTGATGACCAAGCCACATTGTGATACTTGTAGTTTAATTATATCAGCCACGGTGACTGATAGCACTGTATTCCAGCCTAGAGTACATGTACCTTCTTTCGATCCAATGTAAATGCTTCAAAGCCTGAATCGTGTAAGCCTGCGGCGAGCCACAGAATCCCATAGTCACATGTTTTGCCTACAAAACGTCCAAATGTGGGTTAGTATTATACTGTTGTTTCAAGGTGTTATTTGGGCCGTCACGCAACGCCTTGGAGAAGCGTTGCGTGACCACAGCGAAGAGCACTATAGTTTAATGAGAAAATAGTTTCTTTTCACCTGAAAATCATGCGAAAAAATTGTTTCTTTTACACAAATTTGTACTTTTTGGAAAGAAAAGGAAATAAAATATAATAACCATCTGCACAGCAATTAATGGCCGCTGTAGCTGTCACTGTATATATACTTACTTTGTGAGGCCATTCTCCAAGTTAGATGTCCTTGAAAACTTTCACCAGCCGGCCTTAAGGTAACCTGGATGTCACTGGGAGGGTCCAGATGATCTTCATCTAAAATATAACGATAGGCAAACATGTGCGAAGACCCTAGAACTCGAGATCACGTGACAACAGTGGCCTTGTTAAAATAAAAGCCATTGTTAAATCACATAATGGCGAGAGACTTTTATTTTACCAGTCAATATTCTTAATTGTCTGTCTTATTTTAAACTTTTTCTCCTCGACTCTAAAGGACCGGCCAAACGCACGCAAAATTTCAACGCAACATATCGCAACATTGTTGTGCACAACATGTTGCACGAGTTTGGCCACCCTGTTGCAATATGTTGCAGTATGTTGGATGGCGCAAATCGAACTAGTGCGCATGCTCCAGCGCAACAAGGTTGCACGAACATGGCCAAACGAGTACAACATCATGTAACATGCAAAAATGTTGCAAGATGTTGGGAGAAAAATTTGACCATTTTCAAACTTGGTCCAACATCATCTAACATGTTGCAGCAGGGTGGCTAAACGATTGCAACATGCTGTGCGCAACAATGTTGGGATATGTTGCGTTGAAATGTTGCGTGCGTTTGGCCGGGCCTTTAAGAAACAACTCACCACTTAACGTGGACATCCACTCTCCAACACGACGAAACTCTTTTGAGCTTCCTCGAACCTGCAACCCCTTGGATGTTACTATGGCAACAGCCATTTGCATCGTTTGGCCCTTGGGTAGGTGTTGTGCATGCAGCGGTAACTCATTTGACTGTTGATTGAAGAAAATAACATATCTTTATAGAGGGGCCTAAAGTGGTAAAATGGAAACTGGGATTTGGGCAAATTTTGATTGGAAAAATTGGGATTTGGTCACTGGGAATAGGAATCACAGACAGATAAACAACAGAACTGGACTGGGATTTTGAAAATTTGGGAAAACAATGGTTTGGGAAATGTTTATAGTGTAAGGGCCGAATCGCACTAGCGGACAAATTTTGTAACAATTGGAAGATTTCATCATTAACGTGTCACTTGTTACAGAAAACAAGTGCGAGTGCGTTTTTTGAGACCTAGAACTTGTCCAACGTTTCAGGAAAACAAAGAAGCAGTTGTCTTATGATTGGTCCGCGTTGCACGCGCGATAGATTTTGTCAAACAATTGCAAAAACAAGTGCGATCGACTTGTTTGACAAGGTCAAATTTTGTCAAAACGGACAAATCATCAAAGGGGCCGATGTCCTGCCTCAAGGCAGGACAATTCAAGACAAGTCGCATTCCCATGCCCCTCGTAATGCCAGATAACAATACATTGTTGATTGGCTATTGTGTTTGGCCCAAATTGCACCGAAAAACAACACGCACTCAAAAATTGTTGGGATAGTATGCACAGTGATCTGGCTCTCACAATCATAATCCAGCCGCAAAATCTTTTCGCGAGAGGCAAAGCATATTTATAAGTGAAGTGTTTCGGCCAAATGTAAGAATGAGAAAAGAAAAAGTTATCTTGAGACGACTTGTTATTCTACTGCATGAAAACACGCGTACTCTAAATGCGAATTGTTTTAGAATGTTTTACCGCGTTGTATAGTCCAGTCAACTTAGTATTACACCCAAAACAAATTGCAACAAAAATAAAACATGCCTTATTCGACTTTGCATATATTGAGGAATAACATACTAAAAGTCACCGTGAATCGGAGTATTGGAACCTCGTCTTTTTTGCGATATTTGAACTACAATAAAAGATGAGAAATTTAATTTATGCATAACTAATGTGATTTTTACAAGTAACATTGAAGGGTCCTTATCGACAGAAATAATCAAGCTAGCAAAACCAAACAACGACAAGCCAACAAATCAGTTTACAACAAATGTAGCAGTTATTACTTATCCTATTTATTGCGTGAAATGACATTACTATTCTGCCCTTTTTGGTACCTTAGCGAACGTACTACCAGCGGCCGGATTCTGGCATAGATGCAAGTATAGTAACAACGTTCGCTAATCGGATATTTCATTAAAAAAGCTGAGTTTTCTTCAAAAATTAAAGGTACTGAAAACTGATAAAGTATAATTATACCTTTTTGATGAAAGAATAAACGCTGGTCAAAAAAGTTACCGTCTGATCACTAGAATTGCGGCAAACAATTATGGCGGTAGTCTTGGATGAAACCCTTAACATAATCTGTCAGAAAACGTAATGCGTGAATTTGCTCCCCCAAAACCCTTTCTGCTTAATGGAAGGTGCCTATAATTCCAAGAATCAACACTGATTGATCTTTGCAAAAGTCCCCCGAGTGACTGAGCCGTCACAGACACCGGGGACACAACCCCGGCGTAACTATGGGCACGCCTCCATCTCTGCACTTAATTCTTTTACAAAAGGATGAACAAATTCTTTCAGGAGTAGCAGAATGATTTTGGACAAAAGAAAAAGGGTTAAAACATTTGGAAAAAGTTTGGTAACAACCTGCAAATGACTTGATAAACATGAATTCAAACTTTGAATTCAAACAACAACAACAACTTTATTCACCCTAAATATTTACAAAAGGAAAAGACATATATATGGTATTAATAAATAATTAAGGGTCTGGTGGCCTGAAATAACTGAAGAGTTTAAAAGGGCAGGCAGCCAGTGACAAGTATGGTATCACTCTATCCACTCAATATTAGCATTTGTATACAGCCACGTCAAATGCTATACAGTTTTGTACGCCAATCGTCACATTTGTTCAACCACTGCGGTGGAAAGCATCAGCTCATCAACAGACACGCCTTTTTCTCGCTGTTTTAAAATCCTTTTTAAAAAATAAAACAAATATTTTAACAGGATTAACCCATCAGTACTTTGGAGTACTGTTATCTTAGGGGTCCTGTAAGATATATTAAAAATTTAAAAAGATGACTTACAAAGTTTAAAAAAAGTTTAGAAATGTTAAAAAGACAACGGTTAAAAACAAATAAAAACTTATGAATAAAAATTACAAATAAAAATGTTCTATAACTTTTTGTTTAAAAAGAAGTCTAGAGTTCAATTTTTTCTTGTCCGACGGTAAACAATTAAAAACTGACGCTCCTAAAAACGAAAAACTCCGACGGCCAAACTCTAGCTTCATTCTCGGCAGGACATAAGCCATACCTTACTCATGCCATGTGCAACTAGGACACTGTATGTATGACGTTATTTCCAGTCGTTACTTTACATTTGTTTCAAAAAATATGGCTCTGCCACTGTATTTTTGGATGGTTATCGAAGAAGACCAGCCACCAAATATGACTCACGATAAAAGGGTCAGATGTGTGATAAGCGATGCATGATGTTAGATTTACTCGGGAAAGAGTGTATGTTATAAAGAAAGATTTCCTTTCCAAAATGTGAAACAAGATAAGGTTCGTCGCGCTACTACCTCTGTATTTTAAACGACATAGTAATGACGTATTACATGCGTAGGGTAATGCCGAAGTCCTTCTGATACAAAATACAGTTGTCACAAGATGCAACACTTTAATAGTTGGAGATTATACATTCCTCCTTTCACTCTCTTCAAGAGCAGTGGACATAAGATAAGATAAGATAAGATAAGATAAGATAAGATAAGATAAGATAAGATAAGATAAGATAAGATAAAATTTTATTGAACACTCCTAAAGAGGTTTTTCAGTGAACAATACATGAAGTTGAATAAAATGTAAAATTTAAAATGTGTACACTAGTTATATATTATAAAAACAAAATAAAAAGAAATAGAAAGAAAAATGAAAGAAATAAGAAAAAAAATTAATTTAAAAACTCGCTGAGAAGCTTTGTCTTCAGAGCTTTCTTAAAAATATGATCCTTTCCGTAAAAGCCACTGCAACAGCGTTAGGGCGGGCGGTTATGTCTGTTCAGAACATTTCGATAATCTCAGTCCTCTTCGTGCCCTTGGACACAAAAGGCCGTTACGAGATTCCGCCACTGCTGCCTGTTCTTTGCATTCTTTGTCAGCTCTCCCCAGCTGAGTCCGCTTTCCCGCATCTCTTTTTCAACTGTCCGCCGCCAGGTCTCTTTTGGTCGTCCCCTTGCTCTTTTTCCAGTTGGAGTCCAGTGCAGAGCAACTCTGGGAATTGATGATGGATCCATCCTGAGGACGTGTCCGATCCAGCGCCACCTTCTCTTCTTCACCTCGGAGCTGATGTTGTTTGTTGACGTTGCCCGGCGTAGCTCGGCGTTTGAAATGATGTTAGGCCAGAAGATGTTCAGAATGCGGCGTAGACATCGATTTTGGAATGTGTCAAGTTTGTGGCAAATGGCTTTTGTGGCCTTCCATGACTCACACCCATACAGCAACGTGGTGAGAACGTTACTCTTGAAGAAGCGGAGTTTAGTCTTTAGGGTGATCTTCTTGCTTTTCCAGATGTTCTTGAGGGAGGCAAATGCTTGCCCTGCCTTGGAGAGCCTTGCTTTAATCTCTGGCTCTGAGTCTCCATCGGTGGTCATCTTGGAGCCAAGGTACGTAAACTCGTTGACTTCTTCAACTATCTTTCCATGCAGGGTGATCGGCGCATCTGAGGGATGGTTCATTCTCATGTGTTTTGTTTTCTTGGGGCTGACCTTAAGACCAAGCACAGCAGCTGTAGATGCCAGACCTTCGGTCATGGCCTGCATGTCTGTGTGGCGATGGACTAAGAGGCAGATGTCGTCTGCAAAATCAAGGTCGCTGAGCACATCAGAGAGAGTCCATCGAATGCCTCTTTGATCTTGTGTAGTGTTCTTCATGACTCAGTCAATACGGAGACAGTATGCACCCCTGCTTTACGCCCGTTTGAATGGTAAATGGCTCTGTCACCTGGTTTTCACAGATGACCTGGGCGTGGCAGTCGTGATACAGCATCCTGATGATATTCACTACCGTGGATGGTATTCCGTAGTGTCGAAGGATGCACCATAGCGTTTCCCTGTGGATGCTATCGAAGGCTTTTTCAAAGTCTATGAAATTCGCATAGACTGTGCTGTTCCATTCCTTCGCCTGCTCAAAGATCTGCCTGAGAGTAAAGATGTGGTCACTGTAGGATCTCCCTTTACGGAAGCCAGCTTGCTCTTTACGAATGTCCTTCTCCAGGGCAGCAGTCATGCGCCTTAGTATGATCTTGCTGAACACTTTGCTTGTGAGTGTTACACCCCTCCAGTTGTTACAATCAGATAAGTCTCCTTTTTTGGCAAGCCTTACGATCAAGCCAGTCTTCCAATCTTCAGGCATGTTCTCGGAAATCCAGATTTCTTGGACATTTCGATAATATTGGACCTAAAATCCTACATGTTTTCATCAGTGATCACTTTGACCATTTAACTCGACTTGTTGCAGTACATTTTAGGGTGAAAATATTAAATCCAATTTAAAATACAGGCCAAATTTTTCTTACTTTGATATTTTAATTACTGCAAGACAAAAATATTCTGATTTCTTAAATATTTTTTTTATAAATCTGAATTGATCGGAACATATTTTCCCGAAAAATCAATGGCGGCTATTGGAATTAAATCTGTGACGCCATCATTACGTCACACATGAAAACATTTGTGTTACTATATTGGTAATGAATCAATCAGTTGTTATATCAATTTTGGTTTAGCTGTCTTTATTATTCGTGGAATTACAGACGCTAGAACTTTGTTTTATTTGGTTCCGCCATATTACATACCAGCCAATTTGGGAATTTCGCCAATGGTTTGAAAGTCATAAAAAATACAAGGTTCCAATGCTTAGATTTACGGTGACTTTCAGCAGCGTATTCTACACCAAATTTGAAGTCAAGAACAGTTGCAATTGTTGCAATTTGTTTTGGGTGCAATACTATTTTGACTGGACTAATTGGCGTACAAAACTGTATAGCATTTGACGTGGCTGTATACAAATGCTAATGTAGAGTGGATATAAAGTGATACCAAACTTGTCACTGTGGTTTAAATCAATTTTGAATTCATGTTTATAAATAATTTGAAGTCATTTGCAGGTTGTTACCAAACTTTTTCCAAATGTTTTAACCCTTTTTCTTTTGTCCAAAATCATTCTGCTACTCCTGAAAGAATTTGTTCATCCTTTTGTAAAAGAATTAAGTGTAGAGATGGAGGCGTGTCCATAGTTACGCCGGGGTTGTGTCCCCGGTGTCTGTGACGGATCAGTCACTCGGGGGACTTTTGCAAAGATCAATCAGTGTTGATTCTTGAAATTATAGGCACCTTCCAATAAGCAGAAAGGGTTTTGGGGGAGCAAATTCACGCATTACGTCTTCTGACAGATTATGTTAAGGGTTTCATCCAAGACTACCGCCATAATTGTTTGCCGCAATTCTAGTTATCAGACGGTAACTTTTTTGACCAGCGTTTATTCTTTCATCAAAAAGGTATAATTATACTTTATCAGTTTTCAGTACCTTTAATTTTTGAAGAAAACTCAGCTTTTTTAATGAAATATCCGATTAGCGAACGTTGTTACTATACTTGCATCTATGCCAGAATCCGGCCGCTGGTAGTACGTTCTCTAAGGTACCAAAAAGGGCAGAATAGTAATGTCATTTCACGCAATAAATAGGATAAGTAATAACTGCTACATTTGTTGTAAACTGATTTGTTGGCTTGTCGTTGTTTGGTTTTGCTAGCTTGATTATTTCTGTCGATAAGGACCCTTCAATGTTACTTGTAAAAATCACATTAGTTATGCAAAAATTAAATTTCTCATCTTTTATTGTAGTTCAAATATCGCAAAAAAAGACGAGGTTCCAATACTCCGATTCACGATGACTTTTAGTATGTTATTCCTCAATATACGCAAAGTCGAATAAGGCATGTTTTATTTTTGTTGCAATTTGTTTTGGGTTAGACAACGAAATGGCTTATATTGACTGGACTATGTACTGCATATTTGATGTTTGCCCAAGACGGCCGTGATGAGAAATGTACAGGGATCCCAGAAGCACGTGCAGAGCTATTCTTGGTTTTCACGTGACGTCATCAAAATTCTAAATCCAGAATCGCGAGCCCCCTGACTTTTTATCCTTCACTAGCTATTAGACGTCCTTAATATATATCTTATTGAAGGTTTTCAGCTCGATAGCATCCACCGTCTTTGAGAAATAACATTTTGAATTTCGGAGTTTTGCGCCACACGACATCAGAATGGCCGCCTGAAGGCTGTCACGTATGCTTAAAAAGAATGCCTTATCCTGATATTTTTAACGATCTAAACAGTTGAGGCTTTACAAGAAGTGTTTATATGAATGTTTACGTGTTCACGAAGGTGAACTGACCGCGCTTTATAGCAGAAGTGAATGCCAGATGTTTTCATTGATTTCCGACGGCCATCTTGGTGCCCCTCCACATGGGATCCAACATGGCGTTTCCATACTGTGCTCTCTTAATTTGTGTTAAACATTATGACGGATTACTCGAGTACGGAATACCGTACAGACCTGAGACTTGGATACGTAGACTATCTTGTTATTTTCTACAACTTGTAAAATTCTTGATTTGTTTAACTTAATAGCTTTGGATTTATTTTTTGCAGCGCTTGACAGTATCGTTACTTGCGTGACAGTGAAAACCAGCAATTGTACTAATAATTACACCCTTTGTCCTCTTCAAAATGTCTCTGACTTGTCGCGACAATTTTGTTTCTGTCAAAAATGTCATGACATTTCAAACTTGTCCGCTAGTGCGATTCGGCCCTAACAATAGTAAAGCGAAACATTTTGAAGCAAGGTAAATTATTCGTTGTTTAGACAGACTATTAACAAAAACAAATGTTTTGTAGCGGC
The DNA here is from genome assembly GCF_052425735.1 of Oculina patagonica. Lineage (NCBI taxonomy): Eukaryota > Metazoa > Cnidaria > Anthozoa > Scleractinia > Oculinidae > Oculina > Oculina patagonica. The sequence continues at coordinate 14,435,326 of NC_135759.1, read as the reverse complement.
ATGAAGGGGAAAATTAACACTGTTCAGTAGAAAAGTTGAGAAAGAAATCGAAAAAGATTGGCTCGATTGTCACGTTATTGCGTCACGTTTTAATTACCGTATTTTCTCGATTAAACGCCGGACCCCGATTAAACGCCGGCCTCGTATACAGTAAACGCCGGGTCAAAATTGCTAGTTTTTAAATAAACGCCGGGGGCGTTTGTTCGAGGTCCCGGCGTTTATTTGAGGTCAAGCTTAAGCTAACAAGTAAATATATTCTGTTTGTCACAAATCTCGATTGCAACATAAACTATCCAATCCGTCAGTAGTGCACCTTTGGGAAATAATCACCTTTGGATACCCAGGGACACTTTTTCCGGGCAGAACGAAGAGAAAAATCGTCCCGCCTTGACAAACTGCCCCTTGGTCTCGAAGTCTCGAAGATCGGTAACAATAAATCAATCTGAAAAATTGGCTGAAAATTGCAGTCCGTTAATAAACGCCGGGCCCCAATTAAACGCCGGCTTCAAATAAACGCCGGGTTCACGGAGCCAAGTTTGAAATAAACGCCGGGGGCGTTTATTTGAGAAAATACGGTATTGCGTTACTATAAGTATTTCGTTGGATTGGTCACGTAAACTGGTTTGTTCTGTTGTAACATTTCGCAAATCGTTTATAGGAGTCAAAAATAAAAACATGGCGTTACTCTGCCGATTGTGCTCCCACAAGTCCATATGGACTTTGATTCAGAGAAGAACACTTTTTGCAACTGACTGACCAAAAGAGTGCAAAGGCGAATTGCGCTGAATGGATTGGCAGTTTCAGCATAAAATTGGATGAATCAAGCTAAAAGGGTTGTAATCTTCCATTACGATCTCCCCCCTCCCCTCCCCCAAAGGCGATACTGCCTATTTTTGTGAATTCAAAGAAGCGTTATCCGTTTCTGTTGGCGCACGTTGTTTCATAAGGGTTTTCATGCACGACAAGAAATAGATACTTACTAATCCGAGGATGTCCCACTGATCAGTTTCACTGAATCGGTAAAAAATGATGAAGTACACCGGCTCAACTTCGGAGTTTTTACTAACAAGTTGAATCTCAAAGTTGATCAACAATTCATGTGACGTCCGACAAAAGAGGTAAGGACCTTTAGTATCAACGTTCCTTGTGTCATACCAAATGCCATTCGGTCCATCACCTAAAGTTAAAAAGATTAAAAGTATCAATACAAGAATTAAATGGAGCCACTCCACGGTGGGTGGGGTGGATGGGGGTACCCAGTTTTCTTTTACGCCAGGAGGCTCTGCCCCGACATCTAAACCATTACTTGTTTATAAAGCATTATTATTTTTTTTTTGTTTTTTTTTTTTTTTTCTTTTTTTTTGTTTTAAAATCTTCCCCCCCTTTTTACCAAAAAAAAAAAAAAAAACCCCCCCCCCCCTTTTTCCCCCCCTCGTGCCGGCTTCAGTATTTTCTTCGATTTTTATTGGTTCACTGGATTGTCGGTGTTTTTTGTGATTGGCCAGAGTAATTACTTTGGTTTTGGTTTTACGACACTCAACTGAAAACTGCTCTAACAGAAAGGTAAACCTTTCATATACCTACAGAAGGGTTACTGCATCTCTTTTCTTCATTTTTCATTTGATAAGCCCTTAAAATACTGAGATGGGCCAACAGTTCGGTGGGTCTGTTCGAGATATTTTAAAAGGCTCTTTTAAATACCTAAATAACAGTTTTCCCTACCCTTTTGTATACTCCAACTCGTGAAATCCCAGCCATTTATGTACCTACAGCCTGAAAAAGGTATTCCTTTCGGGCGGAACCTCCTCGTATAGACCACTATAAGGAGCGCCCCTTCCTCCCGGGGGAGCCAGATGCTAGTCCATCAGAGGACTGGATTTGTTCTCGGTCGTCTTGAGCTTAAATCCTTGGCGGTGACGCTTTTTTTATAGCCAACTGGTCTGCCATCTGATAGTTGGGATTGTTAACTATGTTATGTCCATTTACAATACCTTATTATAGGAAATTAACGCTTTATGAAATTTACGCGAATTTCAAAAATTCGCGTTAATTTAAGTCGCAGTAATTTTTGTTAACGTTAATTTCCGCGCAGTTAATAAAGTGGATTGTTAATTTCCGCGACGTTGATTACCATTATTTTTTCCCCAATTTCTCGAATCTCGATACAGTCCACATGAGTCCAGACGTTCTAATCTCCTAGGAAAAAGCAGTATTTCATCAGGGTGGAAATCTACCGGTATCAGTACTGAAACTGTTAAAGTGCCTATGAAGTAAAAAATAACTTTGCTCAATTTGCTTGTTTATGTCTTAGTTAGCACGAATATGCGTGTTTAAGATATCAAAAGCGCTTTTTTCTAGTATTTTTTGAGCCTCGAAGTTTGGATTTCGCAATTTGAAGTGGGTCCTTTTCGCGCGCGGCCAAACGCTCCGGTTTCACCGGAAATGACGTACTTAGTGGTTCTAAAGACACCAGGATTATGGCGTAAAGAGAGCAAAGAGGGCTGACGAAAGCTATATTTCGGCTTTTGAGTCAAACAAAGGCAATTGCACAAACGAAACTGCATCAAATACACTTATTTCCTTTGGTGAAGCTTCGCAGAGTAAATGGAAGCGAAATTTCAATGTGTATAGTAAAGCTATTCGTTCTGATGAAAACGCAAGAAGAAACGAATCTGTTCCGTCGGCAGTTCAAGGATCGCTGTTCTCAGCAAAAGCTCTTCCTTGCCACAAATGAAACGATAAAGTCATGAAGCGAAGAGGAAATTTATCAAAAGAGTTATCTCTGTAAAGGATATGGTGGTCTCTCTATATCATTCTGCCCTGACTAGCCGAAGAAAGATTTAGCCAGTAGTCGCGCCAGGAGTTTACAATATGTTACACAGCTGGGTACAGTATACGTGTTATTCTTTTATTATGAGACTTCGTTCCTCAAAATTTAATTTGTATGGTTAGTAGATCGTGTTATCATTCGTAAGGTAGCAGTCGTTTCCTTTCCCAAACGATCGATCGCCAGACGCAAATGTGAAATGCATCTGTGAAAGAAGCAAAAATATGGAATGTAAATTCGACTTGAGTGAGTTAGAAATGCTTGTTTGTTTTCAAGTAGCGCGCTTCGAAGGTTGTCATTCACGTCTGCATTTCCGGTAGTATTCTATGGCGAATGCACTTTTAAACAATACACTGAGATCTTGCAAAATCTTGGACAAATTTTACGGCTGCCTTCGCCGGAATTATTTGCTGATAAAACGCACTGTAATCAGGATTTATCGTATCCGGATAAAGAAGTCGACGGTTGAAAATATACCGTAGAGCTAACGAACCATAAAGAGCAACCACTGCAGTTCTGTTTATTCTTGAAGAGGAAATTTTTGGTTTCGTTCAAGTCAAAAGTGCTAATCTTGAGTTTGAAGAAGTGTTATCTTGCCGTGTTGTCAAGTTTAAAGAATATGTCACTCTCACGCTTCGGAGAAATACGTCAGTCCACTGTACTTTCCCACACAAGAACACAATCAAAATGAAAGCGAGCAACTGATCGCTACTTGTATTAAAATCATCAAATCGTTATATAATACCGAATAACCACCGGGATAGGCGTACCGTAACCTGAATTTACACATTCGACAAGCAAGCAACCTCGGCGCGGCAAGCAGCGCTCGTTTCAATTCCGAAGCACATTGCGACACTGCGAAACCACTCACAAAACCAAAGCCCGTCGATGTATGTGCTTTTGGAAACAATAAAAATTCTAGTTATTCATTTTTTATAGGGAATTTCTCATTTAATCTGCTTCGCCGAACTTCGTCGTCCTAGTCGACCCGCGCTTGTGTGAAAGAGCGCTTGATCGGCTTGCGGCGGTTGGACAGGTCCGACTGACTACTTCATCATTTAGTGTCACGATATTTCGTTGTGCGATTCTTTCTGTTAGAAACCCGCTCTGCCAAGTCCGCAGATGGCAACATATCGTTCTTGTTGGACAAGATTTCGATTTATCAACGAAAAAGCAGCAACAATCTCAGCTGAAGTAGTGAACTTCACTATGTATCAACAAAATCTAAGTGTAAACTGATCCGTGGAACCACTAACTACGTCATTCGAGCCAAATTCGTGTCCAGTCTCCGGACCCACTGTTTTGTCTTACCGAGGGCACTTTAGGCGGCAAAAAGTCCGATTTCTCTCTCTTTGACATTATTCTTTTTTTAACTTTACGGAAAGTAGACATAATAAGCTACCAAAAAAAGCAAAAACGTTTTTTACTTCATAGGCACTTTAAGCGCTCAGATTCCTTCGCTTAGCCCATACGTTTGGCTAAAGTATCACGAACATTGTTTCCGTCTCGGATTATTCGCCTAGTGTTGAAATAAACTTGTTCCTGTCGTCTCAACAAGTGTCTTTCTTGGTTTAAGTCGCGTTAATTTCCTTCATTTTGAAATGTTACCCTCTCTTTCGAGTTAATTTCCTTTATTGGGAATTATCTTTTCCTTCGATTCGCGTTAATTTAAGTCGCGTTAATTCAAATACCTTAATTAACACAAGGGTTAATTTTTTATAATAAGGTATTTTTTTTCTCTTTTTTTTTGGCTTCCCTGTAAAATAGCTATCTCGAAGAGATTTGAAGCTAAGTGCATGACCACGAAAAACAACATTTTTAGAGACTAACCTAGTCTCCTTCACAGCCGTTATTTGGGTCGTCACGCAAGGTGGGGGAGGGATCGTTGCGTGACGAGCCCAAACAAGCTAATGTTAAGACAAAATGGTTGAAGGAGGTGGAGTTGTCCAACAATTCGCCGGTATCAATGAGATTGAAAGAGATACTCAGTGAGAGAAGTGTCCTGTTCAAATACAGAACAAAATGACACTGGCCAGGAATCAAACCTGGTCGCCCTATCAAAAAAAAGCCCAACGCACTCATATTTTAAAAATAAACTGTAAGACCGTTTCATGCTGTAAAGGCACGTAGGCACGGAAATTTCGTAAAGTTTGTTTTAGACATAATGAATTTCACGGTAATGGGCTCCCGTCCACGGAAACTGTAAGTTTACCAGAATAATAAGTTTTTTCTTTTCCTATATCAGGATAAAGATGTCATCAGTACCTGAGTTAACAACGCGGTAAAGCAAGTCACATCCCTGCTTACATGGGTCTCCGTGGCCAGTCTGAAAGAAATTTTATTAGAAGCAAGGTTAGTGTGTGAACAGAGAGGTTTTTCTTCAGACAACGAACTGAAGGCTAGTTCTTTGTTTTAACCTCAGTGGGTAGCTCTCTGTATGAAAGAAGATGTCTATGTCGAAAGGAGTGAGATCCTCTGGATGGTAGAATTGACTCAAAGCTAATTTCCATTGTGTTTGATCAAGACTTCCCTGTAACAGTCCAGTGGTGGATTCTCTCTTTCATTTGCTGCAAAATAACCCCCCACCCCCCCCCCACCGAGTATGGAAGTAATCCACTTTTACTATAACCTTTGCTCCATTTGTCGGTCATGAAGGGACCAATCTTCACTTCGACCCCAATCTTCCTCCGCTTTGAACACCCCTAGATCTAAATGTTGTGTGTTCGAGAAATGTCAGTGAACACTTCACAGGCGAAGCCTCATACAAAACACGTTTTTAACTTCGTTTAGCAAGTGATTACTTACTCTTTTGCACTCAGCCAAACATTCATTGTACGTTCTAACTCGTGCGTCCTCGAACTTTAATGGTTCCAAACACTGAAACAATTAGACAGCGATTAACGCCTGTTAAATTGAAAAATTTAATAAATTTCTTTTAACGAGGGTTTCAAATTTAAACCTGCGGTCCTCAAGTGTCAGATCGAACTAAGGGAATTTAGAAGAAGGCAGAGAAGGCAGAGAGAAATCTCACGATCGGAGGAAAGCGAGAACCAAAATCAAAATTAACCCGTGTACATGTGTATCGCGCCCAATGTTCCATACCCGTAGCGCGTCTGCAAATAAGGTCTGTCATTATATATAGCCTGTATTTTGATACAATACAGTATTTACTCGAATAAGCGCCGCCCCCGAATAAGCGCCACCCTCGAATAAGCGCCGCATTTGGGACAAAAATGTTAATAAGCGCCGCCCCCGAATACGCGCCGCAGTCCCGATGTTGGCTGCTTTATTAATAAATTTTCCCCCCTTAAAAAAAACCCCAAACCCCACTTCTCTCTTCACAAGTGCCAACACGGATTGTACAATCATTAATTTTCAACAGTTGCTGTCTAGATCCGATAGACGCCCCCCCAACCACAAAAAAAAAACTATATACGTAATCGATCCTAAGACTCTCGATTTTCTTCGAACCAAAAGTCGTTTCCCTTGGATTGTCTTCTCTCAGTCGAACACTCGAGATTTCTCGAACCAATTTTCCTTCTCTTGGATGTTCGAGAAATCGGGTTTACACTGTATGCCATGAACCTTTGACTAAAAAATCTTTAGTGAGCCGCCTGTGACTCACTAATTGACGAGCTCTAAATATCATGAGCTACTAACCTTTAATGGTTCGCACGTGATTCAGGAATTCTAATCTGATTTTCATGGGATGGGATACTGTTTTTTCCAACATCTATTAATGGCTCACCTTTGCACATTCATTGGGGCACTTGTAATGACGAAGAGTTTCAATAATCCCTGTTTCCTGTGGCATTAATAACGATGTATGAATACATTTAACTAATACAAACTAATAGAGTAATTGCGACCCCCCCCCCCCCCTCCCCTCCTCCGTCCCACAATCCCACTCCCTCAAAAAATAAATGGGGTGTCCTTAAAATGTCAGCTGTTGTATTAATTTTTGTCACCTTTTAAGGAGGTGAGTGCCTCTTGTTAAGGGGGGATATACTCCCCGAAAATTTGGGCGGTGGTGTGGAACCCTATTTCAGACCAATATATACAATTTTCCCCACCCTTTTTCAGACTTGATCCAAAATTTGATAAATTATTTTAGACCACGCCTAATCAGCAACTTGTGGAAAGCCCTAGCCTCGATCGGTTTGCGCATAGTGGTTTGCGTCAACAGTTTCGATGGATCAAATTCAAGTTTTAGGCCACCTCTTTCCTATTAGTCTGTACCCAAACCACGTTTTAACAATTTTCAGGACTTGTAAAGTACGTTTTAGCAAGGCCAGGCCACTATGAGTGGATTTACAATTCATACCAACACCTTCATGGGATTTTTAAATTGCACTAAATCTTGGTGATACTCGGGCCCCTTTAACTCTTTCACCAAAAATTTGGCAACAGTGTATAAACACTCTTTAGTGACATTACAATGATATTAGTAAATTGATAGAGAACGGCTTCACCGTGAACAGGCCTAGGCCCAATCATTTCTCTTCTGTGTTCTACAGGTTTTACATTATCAATAGCAACAAAACCAGGCACGGATCGGTTTCCACCGTTTTCCGGAAATCGGTCAAATTTTCTATTACAAATATACATTTTTAGTGTTTAAGAAAATTTCCAAGTCTTAATCTCCAGAAAACAAATAATTTGTTATCATCCTGTCCGAAAATACCCAGAAATGGCATTTTAGGGAGTCAAAATCTATTTATTTTTTCGGGGCAACATGTTACTCATATTCCCAGAACTGGAGGCTCGCCCTTTCGGTGCTTCTGTTATCGGGAGATGGTCATCATTTTTTCTGGATTCGCGCCTGAAAACGTTCTTTCTCGCGGGTCTCTGTTACATGTGCAATAAACACCTTATTGTTACTTATTTTCGCGGGACTTAATTTTCGCGATTTTCGCGATTTTTAGAAAATCGCGAAATTAAAGAACGCGAAAATTTATTTCAAACGTTTCCTATTGTATTTTTTATGTTAATTGCGTATTTTTGGCCAAATCGCGAAAATTAAGTCCCGCGAAATATGCACGTTCCATTCTCGCGAAATTAAGTTCCCGCAAAAATAAGTAACAATAAGGTAACTGAAGTAAATTATATATAACAAAAAGTTTTTATACTACTTACATTTGTCTCTTCTGGTTCACCGTACTTCATTAACGACACATGCAAAGATAAAATTCAAATTATAAATCGGCCAAACCAAATAAATGACTGAGCAAATAGTGTAACTTTTTGAATTGGTGGTCAAAACTATCCTCATGCGTATAAAATCTTTCAAACGCTATCAAAAGTGAGCTGACTAGTTAGTATGCGTTCTCGCGAACTTGACGGTCGGAACACCGAGCGAAGCAATATTTATTATTTCGCCAAGGTAGGTGAGTTGGATCACTACAAATTTTCACGCGCTCTCGAAATTAGAAATAACGTCGATATACTGAATATTTGAAAAATTAATAATTATACTTGAATGGGCAAACTGAAACAAAAACATTCTCATTACACCTCCGCAGATTTCAAATATATCCGGCTCATTTCAAAACACTTTCACAGATTAAAAACACTTTTGTTTTGAAATCCGTGAAAATCTTTACCTGTTTAGAGTGGTTTTTATCTCACGGCCTTATGCGCCTACTGGCGCGACGAGACATGATGATGATAACTGATCTGTAAACTGTTCTAAAATCATACGTATGTGATCACTTTAGTGGCTCAAAAACGCAAAACTTCTAAAATCATACGTATGTATACAGTTTTTAACTGTAATGTGTAACCCTCATTAAATAAAGTTGTTATTATTATTATTATTATAAAACGATTTCACGGATTGTGAACACCTCTCTCCACCGAAAACCCCTATTTGAGCCTCTGCGGAAAAGAAAGTGTACGCAACCACAACAGATTTCAAAACAAATCAAGATAGTGCTAAAATTTGTGAAGTGTTTGCACTGATGTACGGAATCACATTGTTAACTAGGTATTTGTCATTTGTTGAAATGATCTTTATTTGCCGAAACGTTTCAATTAGAGTTGCTTGTCGCTCTCTTTAAAAGAACTATGATCTTTGTGTCACTGGGTCGGATGTGAACGAGTATCTTCATAATCAAAATGCGAATGAGATGTTTTGATCTGTAGCTACATCATCTTCTTCCTTGTAAACGTTACTTACTTCTTAATGTTTCATAAACTCTTCCAGCTTAAAATTTACCTCATTCCCAAAATTTTGAATGTTGGTTATCTCCAACCGTGCGCAGCAATTATTCAAGATACCTTCAAGCGAGTTACATTACATTTTTGTATCACCCTCATACTACAAAAATGTTCCTCAACAACGGGAGAAAATGATAGATGTTTCCATTTCTGTCGAGGCCTAACCATTAAGGCCTGCTTTTAGACTCATCGAAAGTCACACCGATGTCTCCGATTATAAGAATATACATACCATTTGCTCGCATTTCGAACCGCGAAAGTGTCCCTCCGCAACAAGCTTGTAAAATTGTTCAGTAGTTTCACCAAAGATTGGCAGGGCACACAGATAAATAAAAATAAGAAACAATGTTGAATTTCGTCCGTCCATCAAAAATAAGAACTTCTGTTTGCAAGGAAATGTTCTGATCGGCGCTACGAAATCGAGCTTGCTCTCAATGATAAACACGAAGGCAGTTTGTGTCTGACTGATTAGATCAGTCGATAAACATTAGGCATGATTTCCTGTTTCCAATTAGTTTCAGATCGTGACTTTATTGTGCATCAATAAGTTATTCATGGCTTCTGGGAAAAATAAAGGTTCTTTTCAAAACACACGTGACGTCAAAGTACTGAGGGCTCACATTTGATGTTTTGTGGTACTTTATGCCATCCTGCGTCTAAGGTCCTTTCCACATTCATCCATTTTCGTTTGGAAACGGAGTCTTCATCCCGGGGCGGGGGGTAGGCATTTCCCGATTATATATGCTAGCATTTTTTTGGCATAATTTGGGTTATCGAGCATTTTTTTTTCACACTTTTTCTCAAAAAGGATTGTTAGCATAATTTTGCATTTCTTGCCCATTTTATCTTCATTTTTATTATCAAAGGCAAAAATTTGCTTGTTTTGGTGCTCATTTAGAAGCAAAATATGTAGCATTGATTTGATGAAATTTACATTATTTTTTAAGTTATGACAAGAGAGGATAAGGGTTATGATGTCACGAAAACTTTATGACGTCATAGTTTTTCAGTAATGCGAATTTCAACAAATCCATGCTACAGATTTTGCTTCTAAATGCACTCAACTCGTGGTGTTGATTTCAAACAGAGAAAAAAATAAAGCTATGTGTGTTTTTAGAGTTTTTAATGTTCTGGTCACGTGACTTACCAAATATGGTCATGATTAAAAGAAATGAAGGAAATTTCCAATAGAACAAACATGACCAAAAACTTAACCCAGGATACTATAAAGGGAGCCCAAGATATGGCGGTTTGAAGCCATCCATAACAACCATTTTCGCCAACACAGTATGACGGCGAATCTTAGCATTTTAATCTTAGTATTTAAGGTAGGTTTAAATTACTTTTAAATTTTATCTGATTAAGTGTGCCCATTTAGTGGTTCTTGTACTGCCATTTTAGCTTGACTGTCCACACCAAAAAGTTCGAAAAGATCGTTTTTGCTGTCCACACTAAAACAGGAAAACGGTGTCCTCGAAAGTATCCAGTGTGGAAGGGCCCGAATATAAAAAAAAAGCTGGAGTAAAACGTAATTGAAAATCTCTTCGATTTATAAGTCATATTAAGTAAAGACATACTGGTCCCTTGGACAAATCAGTTTGGACCACATGGGCCATTTCATTTACAATTATTGGTTATACTTCCTAATCGAAACATTTATTCAGTGGGACACGTTCCTTTTTCCTTTCTTAGATCATGCAGCTTACCACAGTTTAGACCCTAAAATTGTGGATTGCTTCTGCTCTGGTTATACTGAAATTTCACTAGAAGTTCATTAGAGAATTTCTCAGCCTGGCCTCTGCAAGTACATTTGCCACTGTTGGTATTTGCTGTTGTTTTAGCCGTCTTTTTAGAAATTAAAGCATACCCTACAAATTTCTCAAACCGACAAATGAACTAGATTCAGGAGCCATTAGAGCTTTACTACACGAAGTAGTTTCCACCGACCTCTTTCGACTGCGAGTTCTATTTATAGAGACTTTCCTTGCCTAAAACACTTCTACCTCAAAACGGGTGAAACATTTTTCACCACTCGAGACCTGTTTGGTCGTAAACCTTCTGTCCTTTGTCCCTTCCTTAGCTTAGAAGCAGAAATTCTCTCAAGTGGAATTAACTCAAGTTTTCTATCAAATTCACTGTCGTTATGTTCCGCTGTTCTCCTAGAAGTAAACAATGGCGCTCCGTCAAAAGAGTCATATTCCGTCTTAGATCGAACAACAATAGATGATTCTGCCATCATGGGTACAGGGGTGGGGCGGAGTGACTGTGTAGCACGTATCTCCTCAGCAGCCTTCCTTTCCTCAGTGGGGAGGGGTCCATACATGGTGGGCAAATCAGGAAACCCTTTTGTGTCAAGCCATCGCGTAAAAGCGAGTTGGCTTTCGTGTTTTCCCTCAGCTAAACGGATGAGGCTTAGTTTTTGCATTTCCTCCTCGAGTTGTCTAGCTTCTTTTTCTTTCTCTAGTCTTTCTTCCAGGTACTGCTGTTTATCTAAATACCACTGCTGATTGGCCAGAATTCGTGCACATTCCCTGTGGCCCCACACACGTGCTAAAGACATCGGCGTATGCCCGTTGCCATCAACAGCGTCAATGGACGCACCACACTTGATCAACTCGTGCAGACATTTTACATGTCCCTCACTTGCTGCCTGGTGTACTGGAGTTATTCCTGCATGTGTAGGCCTACGAAACAGGAAGCAATCATTACTAAATATTTCTTTCTGCTAGATCGAGACAATCGTGATTGGCTCAAATCTTACTGTCCAGAAATTAAAAACACAAGTACATGCATGTACATGTAAGCGTAGACGTAATTGCACGTGCCGTTTACACAGTAGTTATAGGGTAAGCTTGACTAAATAAAGGCCCTTTTATTGGTGTTGCAAGACAATGCAATCAATGCAATGCAGTGATGAAAAACAAAGGACAATAGACAATACCAAAACCAGCCCGTACAGCACAATAGCTATAAAACCTACAATAGTTTCTGTAACCTTTTAGAGACTTCTTGTATTTTTTTATAAAACAACTCCTTTTTAATGTAATTTCAAAACAGGACCCCATTGACACAGTGCGTAATTAATTGACACTGACAGGGTTATTCTGTATAAATATATTATTTATTATAAACACCAAGATATATCCAAAAAATAGCAAAGCCAATAATATACATCTTCATAAATTCAAAGTCCAAGTCCTCTATTCCAGGACTCCACACAAAAAAAGACACACAGTTATTACCAGTACATTAGGTACCCTTAGGTTTATAAATGGGTACACCCCCAGGTAAAAAATGGGTGTTTTTATCGTTTGCCAGAATGGACCAGTTGAAACGACTGTTGAATAATGGTAAGTGTTTTTAAAAATCAGCAAATCGACTGAAAGAGATGGCGCTTATCATTTATGGTTTACATGTACATGTAGTTTACAGTTTTGTTTTCCCTTGAGGAGTGACTGGTATTAAACAGGAGAAATAAACAAAGCGGAGGGGGAAAGGAGGGCTGGAGCCTGGGAGAAAAGGGGCAGGAGGTGGGAGAAGAGAGGGCGGGGGCCAGGGAACCAGGAAAATTGAAAAAACATTTCTTAATATATTTTGCAAAAGAAATGGTACATTAAAGAGGAAGGAACTACTACAGAAAGGGGTGGGAAGCAGAAGAAAAAGGTAGAGAGCGGGAGGTTCAGACCCCTTGTCCCCCACGATTAACAAATGGTACAGAATTCTCCATCAGTTCATGAAAATCAGACAAACCAGTCTGACCAATCAAAGTGTACCACCTCAAAAGATTATATTTTTCCTGGAAATTTTCCAGTGGGACATTGTTCCATTTGACTCCCACTTGAAATTCCCAGAAATTTTGGCTTAGTGGTACAGTGTAAGCACCCCACGTCTCAAGTACATTTGTTGTCACCTTATTTTAGATTATTAGTTGTGTTGACTTTGTGGTACCCTTATAAAACATTGCATTTGTTAAATGAAGGCAGAAGGGGACTGGGGCTTTAATAGAAAGGGAGGGGCTTATTAAATTTCTTGATCCAAAATGGGGGAAGAGAGGAGGGAGGAGGAGAGGGTGGCTTATTTCAGAGGAGGGACTGAAAGAGGGTTAAGCCGGGGGAACATTGTTTAAGACTACTGCCTGTCTCTCTCTTTTTCACCCAAAAAAACTCGTCTGTGTAAGTGGGGAATGGATATCGTTGTTGCAGCATGAGGCAAATTCCATGATATGTGCCAAGCCAGTGATTGATTATGCTTACTTTTTGGCCTGCTTCAATTTAATTTTACCACAAATCCGTACAAGATGTGCGTGGCCTATGCACACTGCACTCCAACAGTGGTCTGGGTTCAAGCCCTGGATGTGGTCATTGTCTTGTGTCCTTGGGCAAGACACATAACTTTCAAAATGGGTACCGGCGACATAATGCTGGGGGTAACTGGCCTGTGATGGACAAGCATCCCATCCAGGGGAGAGTAGAAATAATACTCCTCGTTACTTCATGCTACAGAAACTGGGATAAGCTCCAGCAAGATGGGCCACTAGGTTCGACCCAGACTTTATATTACAAATCCATACATGTAGCTTACCTTGAAGGATCTGCGCCTTTTCCCAGGAGATATCGCACACATCTAAGGCCTCTCTTTTTGGTGGATTTGTTGATTGCTAAGTGAAGTGGCGTCCACCCAGATGCACTCTGAAAATTCACGTCCACATTGTACCTTTCTATCATTACCTTGAGACACTCAAGTTGTCCATTCTGTGCTGCCAGGTGAATAGGAGCTAGGCCCTAACAAGACAATAAAGACTCAGTTACAGTGGTGGATCTAGGGGAGGGGCCCAGGCCCCCACCTTATTTTTAGGCCAAATAGAGGCCTGTATGGCCGAGCCATTACTGCAGGGTTTAGATGATCAGGCCCCCCACTTAACTTAAGGTCTGGATCCGCTACTGAGTTATATCCACAATTTGTGGGAGGCAAGGCGGCCTAGTGGTTAGTATGCTGGAATCGGGATCAAGCGGTCTGGGTTCGAGCCTTGGCCGGGGTATACTGAGTTGTGTTCTTGGGCAAGATGCTTTACTCTCATAGTGCCTCTCTTCACCCAGGTGTATAAATTTAATGCTGGGGATAGCCCTGTGATGGACTAGCATCCCATCTGGGGGGGGGGGGGGGGGACAGTAGAAATACTCCTTGTCACTTCATGCTACGGAAACCGGGATAAGCTCCAACCTGATGGGCTAATAGACTCCTATTGCCTACTATCCACAATTTTTCTTATACTTGTATTCCCTGAATAAGTATAAATATCGAAATAAATGGTATAAGCAATAAAGTTCAAGTTAAAAACTGAGTCAAAATGACTGCTCGCAGCAGGCCTAGGGGATGTTAGAAAGAGAACAATAAGATATAATCCAGTTGAAATCAAATAGTTTTACGAAATAAGTGACAAACAACTTCACTTGTTATGTTAAAAGCGAGCGCAACGTTCGATTCGCGTGCCATCTATCATTTGAACAACCACTATTTCCGCAGTTGCAGTTGCTATAATTTCGCAACATTATTGTTTATACGTGTTACTTTCTTCAGAGGTTTTGACCGACTCTAAGTCTAAATTCTTCTTACCAAATAAAATTGCGAATACGAATTACTAAAACGAAGCACATTCTAAGCACGTTTTCATGTTCATTCAAGTAGTTTAGAGAACATTCGAGAGCATTACAGTCTCTTGCCCAGTTTCCGGCCACTTTAGTTTGTAATTGCTATAACTTCTTATTTATGCATGGAAAGTTACTGATTTTTTGTTCAAAGACAGTTCATTTACTTACCTTAAAAGTGTACAAAAATTGGCTGTGCACGACAAGTATTAAAGAAATTATGCCATTTTTTGCAGAACTAGTAAGTTGCCCAGTTTCCGGCCAGGTGGTCCAGTTTCCGGCCGTCGAGGTAAAACACATTTTTCCCTACAACCGCTCGACTTAAACCGACTTGTAAGTCTCTTGGCAAACGAAAAGTAAGTTTCAATATCAGTTTATTCGAATTTGCTTTCTCGCCTGCCGTTTTATGGAATATTTCCTCGTCAATGACCCGTTACCTTTTCTTTCGCTTATTAGGACGCATTGGCAGTGTATACATATAAATGTTGTAGTTTATCACGCTATGCTTGCTTTAGTCGCTTTTGTACTCTTTGCTAGATTTCATTTCATAAATTTCTCGAGCAGGAGATACTAAAATTCAGTTATTTCACTTAATAAAAATGCTTTTGTACAATGTGCTACTTGGTGGCCGGAAACTGGCACAGCGAGTCCAAATCTTTGTTAAAACTCTGACTTCTGAAATTCAGAAACAGCTGAATTCTGGCTTGTGATGACAGAACCCCTAATCACTTTCATCTTTAATCTAAATTCTGTCAAAAAATTACGAAGCTTCTCGAAAAGTTTCCTACGAAACGAGCTCTTTGTTCATGTACGGTAGCTTTGATGTGCAGTGAAAAGCGCAAAAATTGGTCGCCTAACGTTTAATCGCGTAAACAAAGCTCGACCTTGCTCGTCCGTTTCTTGACCAAAAAGCCTGCCAGAACCATCAATTTGTAGCTGAAATGTTCCTTTTTCTGTAGGAAAGCTTCGGTGGACGAAAATAAAAGATAAATACGAAAATAACCGACGAATGTATTTTTTGGCCGGAAACTGGTACCGGCCGGAAACTGGGCAACAGACTGTACTTACGTGTTCTTTGGAAACAGAATACGCTTTGCGCGTGTCGAAGAGACTTTGCTGAAGCCACGTAACATCGCCGATCGCTGAAGCCATAAGAACATCGTCATCTATGTTTTTTTGGATTTTTATAGATTGCCTACGTCGCCGTCGCTGAACTGTTTCGCTCGGTTTAGATCTCATTTCTGTCAATGAATACCCGCGGTGTACCGCCATTTTGATGACTTGGAATTTGGTTGCTAAGTGTTGGTAACGTCAACTTATGGAAAACTTGGACTGGACTCAGCGCATGAGGGACTCGGACCAACCTAGCAAAAGGCCCGGGGAATATTACAATATTGTGGAAAAATTTCTACACAAGGAAAAATTTAATCACGCCCGCTCTCGGTGTTACGTGTATAGCAGCTTTTTTATACAGCTTTCTAGCAGCATCCATCCTTCAAAAGACAATGTCAAAAGATGGATGTAGAAAGATTGCTATGCACATAACACTGAAAGGGGATGTGATCATAATTTAAATTTTCATGCACGATTTTTGAGGTCTCCTTTACTCTTAATAAAGTCAATCTCATTTAAAAGGGTGCTTCTTTATTATCTTTAGAGAGGTAGGGGATTTGAAGTAAAAAATACCCCAGAGACAGTTTGGATTTCAGGCTAATCTTCCCAAAGATATACTTTCATGAGCTTCATAATAATTCATCAAACTAAAATTAAATGCTCAAACACACACACTAAAATTACATCTCCAGAACATAGATTGTTCAAAACTAAAGATGTATAAAACTTTTCATACAGTTGTGTATTGCTGTCAGTAATAATATTGGAAATTATTGTAACAAACTAGTGGTAACCACAGGTTAAAGAGTGCGGGCCTTGACGCACATAGACAAGGTACTGGTAGGCAGTGCCGATAAATTAATGACTGAAATGATAAAATGGACAAAAGACAATTATTCTGAGTAACGTGTCACGCAAGGATTTTTGCGGTGCAGTGTGAATTGAGATGTGATTTTTCTCAGTCGGTAAACTCGCTATGTTTTAAGTGTTATAACGAATTTCTCGACAATAACCGTTGTTGGAATCATTCGCTTTCCCGTAATTTATCTGTGTCGATAAATAAATGATAAAATGGACAAAAGACAATTATTCCGAGTAACAGGAATGCTTAAGTAGCTGCGAACCGATCAAAATTATCTTTTGATTGTCGATTTAGGAATTGTAATCGAGCACGCAGTGTGAACTGATCGGGATGTGAATTTTTCTCAGTCGGTAAACTCGCTATGTTGTCAGTGTTATAATGAATTTCTCGACAATAAGCAACACATAATGCCTTCCATGTGACAGAAGGTTTAGATCTTATGTGACAAGCTGTTGAGAGATTAACTTATTTTTCGCATTCGTTCTTGGAGAACAGATTTTTCTCTTCCGGTGTTACGACAAACTGTCGTGATTGACACATTTTCGCATTCCGATCGTGCTTAGTGGAAGAACAAAAATTTTCAACTTCCGCTTCTCTATTCGGTTTATAAACGTGGCGCGCACGCGTAAAACGCAATCCGCTGGTCACTGTCAAGATTAGGGTTGCGGGCCTCTCTTGGGCCCGCAATTATTATGCAAAGTTACATAAAATGTGAGAAAAACTAACACCAAAATTATAAACGGAGAAAGCCTTTTTATAGCATTTAGTCTGATCGGAAATTAAAATAAACTAAAACCTTAAAGAAAATATGAAGCTTTTCATGAATGCAGTATTAATACAAAATAATTCATAGTGTTCACTGCAGTTTATGGAGCCGTTTTCTTTTTAGTGTTGATGAAAAGTATACATGTATCGTTACAGCAAAACCCTTACAGAATACATGTCTTCTCAAACTTTCTAGAAGGAAAAATCTCTATTAATTAATTTTTCTTTCAAATTATCACATGAATTCTTTTGTTGGAGGCTACTGCATTATCTTCTTTGCTGATGACCAGAGGAAATAAGACATAAAGTCAAAGCACTTAAATTAAATGTTTTTCCTTGTGGTGGATGAGTTACAAGTATTTTACACATATTTTTCAGGGCTGTCCTCAGCGGACAAATACCACTAGGTCCCTAGGATACTGACCCCTCAGAATGGCCACCAATACCTGATTTTACATTTGAGAGGTTTGTGTTTAGCAGCCAGCCAAAAATCCATTCACCATGAGTGATTCACGAATCTTGTACATTGGCACTCTTAAAAGAAGAAAAGGAAAATTGAGGGGAATGGAGGTGTTCTGTAGGGGCCTGAAGTGACACTTACTCACAAAAGAGATAAGTAACAGGTACTTTGAAGGTCTTCAATAGAGAAAATGTATAGTGTTTCTTATTAGTTATTCTAATTTTCAAAAGATATAGACTCCATCATGGATCTCTGATCTCACTGAATAATTATCTTCCGGTATTATTATGCTGGTTGGAAAAGAATTAACCACAGCATCACCGCATTCTTGTTCCCAGAACCACTTGAACTCTCTTAGCCAGCTGATCGTGTGCACAAGAAACAAGTGGCTCTAGGGACACATGATCTGATTGGCTGGATTTTAACAAAAGGAACAGCCAATCAAATGAGTTATTTTAAAATCCCTTTGTTATACTCGAGTTTAAAATGGTGAATTTGATTGGCTTGATTTGAATTTCCTTTTGTTAAAATGTAGCCAATCAAATCATGTGTCCCCAGAGCCACCTACTCCTCGTGCACAGGCTCAGCTGGCTAAGTGGGACATGTGGCTCCGGGGACAAGAATGAACATCACTGCCGCTTTATTTCACTGGAGGTTGATTACCAGGTGGTACCCAGGACTCAGGCTCAAAAGTTTCTTCACTGTCCTTTCCCTTAGGATTTGACCCTGGCGCCCACTCTCCTGGCTGAAATGTTGTGCCGGTGCTTGTGGGCTGGGTCCTATTGTCTAAACTCTCGTATAGTGGTGCAGCGGCATGTCCAACTTGTGCTGCTATCTGAGGTGGAGCGTCCTCTAAAGCTTGTTGCTCCAGTTGCTCTCTGTCCTTTTCTTCCACTTGTCTTGCCCTTTCTTTGAGAGTCTTAACTCTTTTCTGTTCGGATAGCAATTCTTCAAGTGTCGGAGCGTCCTCTCTTTTTCCTCTTATCCACGCTTCCCATTCTATTGGGATCAAATCAGGAGTGTATTCTACATGTTGTATTTTAGTAATCATCTCTCTCTTTGGCTTTCTTCCTTCCCGAATGGTTTCATAATATTGATTTCCATGTAGATCGGTTCCAACAAGCCGTCTTGTCCTTCCGAAGGCATTGAATATTGCTCTTACCCACTGCATTTTAAAAACTGCAAAAAAAATTGAGACAGAAGCTCGGAGAATTAAGTCTTGGCCGATGTTCCAGAAATTAAAGATTCTATAGTTGCTTGCAACTGGGCTTTTATCTTTACTGGAAACGCGTAAAATCAGTAAAGCAAGCAAATCCACACACTAGACGAAATGTCCGCCATTTTGCTTGGACAGAGTGAGAGAGCAGTGAGAGAACTGGTAACTAACCTAGAGGACATGCCACCCACATTTTATTTTAATTTTATCGCGCGATTCTAAAAATTATCGCGCGATAAATAAAATCTATCGCGCGATAAATTCATAATTATCGCGCGATAAATGAAAAGTTATCGCGCGATAAGTTAGAATTTATCGCGTCATAAAATGGACTGGGACAGCTTGCACAGGTCTGCACGTGATCCTGTATTGCACTATTGCTGCAGACGAGACGACAATGACTGCTACAGTAGAGGATTTTTTAAATTTTTTTAAAAAAATTCTAGTGAGCAGCACACAGCAACGGCTAGTTTTTGTCAACTTGCTTTATTTTCTCCGACCGGTTTCGTCTGATCGTACAGACTTCATCAGGGAGTTCGAACAAGATACATAAAGGAACTTATTTTATACCTATGCTATGTTTAACTAGTAATACGTGACTCGCAGGGCCTCGCGAAGCTCTGGGTTGGGGAGGGAGGGGGGTGTTATAAATAAGGAGTGATAACCGGTTTTAACCGGTGATTTGTTATTGTTGCCTAGTAACGGACATGGCCGCGACACCCTCGTTCCCAGGGTCTACTCCGCTTTCAAAATGGCGGCTCTTTCTGGTTCGTAAAGAGGTATAAAGCGTTGGGAAGCGCAGGCTATTTTCAAAATCATCGACAAATTATTGGATATTCGCATTTTGGACATTTATTTCAGGGCATTAAAAAAAGAAGAACGAACGGCAGGAGGATTCGAACCCTCCGCCCGCGCGCCCCTGATGGCCATGAAAGGTTTAGCCTGAATAGGCGTTGAGGGGATTGAGGGAGTATTATGTGGAAATCAGTGTTATTGTAATCCGAAGAGAAAAACGATAAAAATGAAAGGCTCAGGATTCGAACCTACAAAAAAAAAAGAAAAAAGAAAAAAAAAAAAAACCTAGCGGGGTTCGAACCCCCGCCCTCAGTCCCGAAGATCTGATTTGAAGTTCGACGCCTTACCATTAGGCCACCAGCGCGCGGCCGTGTGACGTCATTTCCGCCAGACACCAAGCTCACAAATATATATGACCGTAAACTCCAGCCTCGTCCCCAGGCCATACCGCGCTATGCGAGTGAGCGGAGGAGGACTGGAACCGAGCGCGATATTGCCAGGCGTCCTAGGCGAACTTTCCCGACAAGCTTGACGGGTGACGTCACATCCAAATTCGCCGGGGACGACTGGGGACGAGGCTGCGTAAACTCCACACGAGACTTCATCCCGCCTGAGCCCTTTGAGGGACAAAATTATATACACCCCGCTACGCTCGGCCTTCGGCCTCGCTTCGCGAGGAATTAACGTTAAATCCGTGAGCCCCAAAATCAAACATTGCACATTTGCAGGATTTTAGTCATACGCAGATCTGTAGGTGTTTTTTGCTGTTCACACCCTAGCTGGAACGTGATTTGTACTCTATAGCATAGGTATAAAATAAGTTCCTTTATGTATCTTGTTCAAACTCCCTGAAGAAGTCTGTATGATCAGACGAAACCGGTCGGAGAAAATAAAGCAAGTTGACAAGAACTAGCTGTTGCTGTGTGCTGCTCACTAGAATTTTTTTAAAAAAATTTAACTTTTTTTTAAAAAAATTGTTTAAAAAATTATTTAAAAAATTGTTTAAAAAATAGCAATCCTGTTTCCACTACCCTCGAGTTCATTTCTATCGCGTTAAAATTTCCCTGGTCTTTTCTTCTACGAAGACCCTCACGCCTAAGCACTCGTCTAAGCTGGCGTAAGCTCATTTCAATTCCATGAAAACATAAAAGAAAAGCAAGAATCTCCGAGTAAGCCAGGCCAAGAGAAAAGTAGTGATTAATCAAATCATCCCTCTCGAGTGTATTATGCAATTCATTGCCAATGTAAGTCGGTAATACGCCGCTGCATAAACGTACTATTCCTAAAAGTAAAAGGAATTCCAAAGTGACGTGGCAACGCATCTTGTTAGTGTTGTGTGTAAATGAATAAACACCCTGCGTGACTAGTTCAATATCACGCCTAGTCAAGCGAAAATATATTTATCGCGCGATAAATAAAGAAAATATCCCTCAATAAATGAAAATTATCGCGCGATAAATTATGAATTTATCGCGCGATAATTTTTAGTTATCGCGCGATAAAATTAAAATAAAATGTGGGTGGCATGTCCTCTATAGGCCACCGTAAACCTGCGATCAGGCTTTCTTTTTTTCGCGAGAAAAATAAAAATAACGCCTGAGAACGCCTGATCGGTCGCCTGATCCAACGCCTGATCGCAGGTTAACTGGTAACTATCCAGCGGATTGTAATCAAAGAATACGCGCAATAGCGCAAGAATTCGGGCGGAAAGATTTGTTTATGTTTTTTGTGAGTCACGAGTTCGCAGTTGAATATTAATATTACGAAATCACAAAGAGTTACTGGGCTCAAAATGTCATTGAGATGACCACAAAAGTATCTGGAAATGGTACAGTGTTATACCCTGATTAATTTCTCCGTGTTGTTGTCATATTTCGCAGGTAAGTAAATGCACTGTTACTTGACTTGATCTAATTCACGTTACATTTTGATCGCGCTGTGTCAAACAAACAATTTCGTGAGGCCATTCACAAATTCAGCGGTGAATCAATATCCATTTGTTACGCAAACTGTTGTTCTTTTTATGTTGCATGAACAAATCTTAAAATGTTGCATTGGAAGAAAAAACAACAAATAGACGTGCACGATAGAATATCTTCCGAAAGATTTTGAACTTTGTAGCCCGGGGTCTTTTAAAGGCATTTTCATACAACTTCACGTTGAGTTACATAACTATTATTTTAAGAAGTTATAAAGTCGTTAAAGTATGCACAACCAGTGCACATGAAGTTTACCATTGCTCTTATTTGTTTGCCCTGTCTTAAAATTGGTTTAAAGTAGGTAAACATGCTTAAACAAGCTTTACTTTTCAGAATTTAAAATATCGAACAGAACTTACTAGAATGGGTGTTATTATAATGAGGGTGGTGAAGGATGAGGTCTAGATCACGTTTCATAAATAAATTAAATGGCCATTTCAAGTTTCTAGCAAAATAAAATAACCATTTCATGAAACTAAGATAAAAGGTGTCAAATTTCCTATTGGAGTAGACTGAGTGACCTGGGACCCAGAATGACAATCAGTTACTCTCAAGCACTGGTTATACTTACTGAAAATTTCTTTTGTAGAAAGAAAGAATAATTATTATGGTTTACAGTCTCATTTCTGGGCCAAAAAAAAACAGTATTTTGCAATTGTCATGAAAAGAAGTCGATTCAAAGTTTACAGCTATTTAACCATATCATGTTTCACGAGAAAAAATAGAGCCATTTCACAGTTTATGGGAAAAGGCCTTTCATGAATCACAAAGAATTCTCTACCACCATCAATAATGTAATACCTACATGTAATTAGCTTACCAGTTGGTCAAAGTATAATTTTTTAAACATGTTTAACAAAGCTTCAGATTGTTTGGGACACAACAAGTCACTTGTGGACTTTTTTATTTTGAAAATTAGGTGTACCTTGGTGTAAAAACCTGTGAAAATTCTATTTGTTTTGGAGCTATTGAGCCCAAAAATTTTGGTTCATCTTTAATGTAATCAAAAACGTTTACATTTGTGTGATTGGAATAGAAGGTGAGTAGACAAAAATACAATGTACCTTCTGCATACAGTTTATTGTGTATACTGCACAAATGTAAAGAAATAAGTAACTGTTCAGTTTTATTTTGTGGAAGTTCATTTGCTTGCTAAAGTTTTAAAATATATGAATTTTATAAATGAAGTAATAATAATAATTTTATAATTATTATTTAATGTGAAATGCAGCTGACCTGTTGGGGAGTTTTGGACTGCTGGGGATTCATGCTGTCAGTACCAACATCACCAATGTTACCTGTCAAGCTTGTCCAAAGGGAACATTTGCAAACAACAGTGAGTATTACAATGTAACTTTCTCTATTTTAACATTTCAAACCAGGATGATTATGATAAATATTATGTTGATGTGCAAAATAAGATACTTCTGCAGTCAGGAGGAGAAGCTTCTTCTCATTTCCTTGTTTGAGCCGATTAAGGAGTTTCTCCAAAACTTACCGGTATATTCTAGAAATTGAGTGTAGGGGGGTAGTGTAGGGAAGGTAGGGTAGTACATGTAGCTCTGACTCTCATAAAACACCAACCGCAAAATCCACCACTTGGACTATTCCATAAATGGAATAACTCCTTTTCATGGCTTTCACTCGTTTATTGTTTTATGGCCTGCCTTTCAATGGATCCAATTGAGATTCATGGCTAATTACAATTTTAACCTATTGTCTCTAAATGCTCGAGGGATTCGCGACAATTTCAAAAGAAAATCTATTTTTACATGGGCCAAACAGCACAATGCCGATATAGTTTTTTTTTACAAGAAACCTACAGTACTCCAGAAATTGAAAATGAATGGAAATTTCAGTGGCAAGGTAAAATGATGTTTGCTCACGGTACCAATCATGGCAGAGGCGTGTTAATTCTATTCAATAGCGAGCTTCATTTCGAAATTAAAGGTGAGCATATTGACACCGAAGGCAGATATATCGTTGTCGAAGCAACCATCCAAGATTCTCCATTCCTGTTGGTAAACTTATATGCACCCACTAAAAGTCGCGAGCAATGTAAATTTTTCGACGACGTTAAATCCGTGTTGGATGAGCTGGATGTAGATCCAGACTGCCAGATCATTATCGGAGGCGATTTCAATACCCACCTGAATCCCACACTGGACAATCTCGGGGGTAGAATTGAGACGAAACCTTCGGTGCGAAAGATTGAAGAACTAATGACGGCTTATGATCTAATTGATATTTGGCGCATACACCACCCCGATAAAAAGAACTTTACATGGACTCAGAAAAGGCCGTTTATTAAGCGACGGCTGGACTACTGGCTCATAAGTAGAGCAACTCAAGACGATGTATCTAAAACTGAGATTATTCTTGCTATCAAGTCAGACCACTCAGCAGTTACTCTGCTTCTTAACAGTCTGGACAAACAACCTCATGTTCCGTCCTACAGGAGATTCAACTCAAGTTTATTAGAAGATTCCTCCAACGTTGAACGTATCACCATAAAATATTCTGAATGGCTTGAGGAATTTAAAGAAGTTGTTGACAAACGAGTTCTGTGGGACTTAGTTGAATATAGGATTAGATCTTTTACTATCAAATACAGCAAAGAAAAAGCGAAAGAGCGCAGAGAACGCCTGGCTGAAGCGGAAAAGAAGGTAAAGAAACACGAATCGATCTGTAACAACGACCCCTCACAAAACAATGTAAACGACCTTGAAGCTGCAAAACACGAATATGAGCTTCTCCATGACTATGTCGTGCGCGGCTACATTGTGCGGTCTAGAATCAATTGGTACGAGAACGGCGAGAAAAACTCAAAATACTTTTTGAATTTGGAAAAAACTAGGTGTGGTAAAACTGCTGTAAGGCGACTTTATGATTCCACCGGAAAAATTACAGTCAATCCTAAATCTATAATAAACGAGCTTAGAGACTTTTATCAAAACCTATATAGCAACCATGACTCCGAAGAAGGCGAAGAATTTGCTTTTGACTTTTTAGAAAATCCGAACATACCCACGTTAAATAACAATTCGTCAATGAGTTGTGAAGGACTGCTTACGCGCACTGAATGTTTTGAAGCGCTAAATAAATTTCCTAATGGCAAGACCCCTGGAAATGACGGACTCACAGCTGAATTCTATAAAACTTTCTGGTATTTATTAGGTCAGCAGCTCACAGACTCCCTGAACTATTCCTTTGAGCACGGCGAACTATCCACCTCACAAAAGCAAGCCATTATTAAATTAATAGACAAAAAAGACAGAGATAGAAGGTACATCAAAAATTGGAGGCCAATTTCTCTTCTTAACGTGGATATGAAAATTGCTTCAAAAGCCCTCGCTCTACGCTTAGAGAAAATTTTACCAGAGATCATACAGGCTGACCAATATGCTTATGTCAGAGGAAGAACGATCTTTGATGCTATCCGCACCATTGAAGATATCATGGAGTACACTAAGATTCAACAGCTGTCTGGTCTAATGGTTGCCTTTGATTTCGAGAAAGCTTTTGACTCACTAAGCTGGTCCTTCTTATTTAAAGCCTTGCGAGCTTTTAACTTCGGTGAATCGTTTATCCGTTGGGTTTCTGTACTGTACTGTAACATATCGAGCTGTGTTATAAACAACGGCTTTTCTTCTCAGCTTTTTGACGTTCGAAGAGGTGTCAGGCAGGGGGATCCGCTGCCGGCATACCTCTTTATCATTGCTCTCGAAGTGTTGCTTGTTAGAATCAGAAGTGACGTGAGTATAAAAGGTATTGTCGTTGACAAGGAAATCAAACTTGCAGCTTTCGCCGATGATCTGACAACGTTTTTACATGACGTCAACTCCCTCGAAAATCTTTCCACGACTCTTCATAAATTTGGATTGTGTTCTGGCTTGAAGCTCAACGCGGAGAAAACCGAAGCTTTATGGCTAGGAACCAGCCACGATAACGACCAACCCTTTCCTGCTGGTATCGACAAAGTTAATAAACCAATTAAAATTCTTGGCGTTCATTTTACCTACGATTTGAAGAAAAAACAAGAGCTCAACTATGATGAAACTCTAAAGTCGCTTTCCGATACCCTAGCAGGATGGAGATGGCGGAACTTGACTTTATATGGCAAAATCCAGGTCGTTAAGACATTTCTTATACCAAAATTTATGTTTCGCGCATCACTCATGTGCTCCACGAAAAAAATAATCAAAGAGCTTAACTCCATTATCTACAGGTTCATCTGGAAGGGATGTGACAAAATTAAACGCTTAGCACTAATCAGTGATTATAAGAATGGTGGTCTAAGAATGCCACATGTTAATACTCTTATCGATACCCAACGCATTATCTGTCTTAAAAAATATATTGAGGATTACGACAGCCCATGGAAACACTTTCTTTTGTTCTTTCTCAAGGACTATGGCAGAAAATTTCTCTTATACTGCAATTTCAATCCTGCTGA
The DNA here is from genome assembly GCF_052425735.1 of Oculina patagonica. NCBI lineage: Eukaryota > Metazoa > Cnidaria > Anthozoa > Scleractinia > Oculinidae > Oculina > Oculina patagonica. Next base: position 14,408,989 of record NC_135759.1, on the reverse strand, counting down.
CCTACCAGACCATATTCCCAGCTTTTACAGAGACTGTCTTGATGTCTGGTCAAAATTAACGACCAAACCTGCCGAGTCCCGTGGCGAAGTTCTAAACCAAATCCTCTGGAACAATCAATTCGTACGCATCAACGGCAAACCTATTTTTTACAGAAGACTATTCTCAAAGGGTATCACTTTCATTTCTGACATTCTGACCAAGAACGGCAAGCTAAAGCCTTGGCCCTCTTTTGCGACAATTGGGCTTACGCTTATTGAATTTTTCTCACTACTGGGTATTTTTGACTCTCTTCCTTCTCCGTGGAAAGCCCTAATTAACTCGAATGGGACTCCTATTGAATCTTACATCCGACCTGTATTGCAACATACCGTCTATTTAAATGGTAAATGCTTTCCGCTTGATTCGATTAACTCGAAAAAGCTATACTGGGAATTGGTGGAGACGATTCAAGTAGACCCAGCGGCACGACACAAATATACAACATTATTATTCAACAGATGCGCGCGCTGCCCATATATGGTCAAAATGTTAACGATATCTGTCATCCGTACATAACAGATATCCTGCGGTATTCGTAGGTTGCGAAGATTCGTCCGAAATCTTGTAAAGCGCTGCATAATTAAATTTTTCTATGTCCAAAATGTGTTTCGTTGAAATTTGTTGAATAATAAAACAATATCCTGCTATTTGCGGATATCGTCTGATTTTAGCCCTCGGCCTACGGCCTCGTCGGCTAGAGCGATATTCCCCGTAGGAAATTGTTAATTATTTCAAATACGCTAACTGGGAAACATTTTACTTAATTCCACTTCTTAATTGAAGAATAAAAAATTTTCAATAAAAATTCTCAATCGGATACTGTACACAAAAATCTCTATAAAAATGAAAATATGCTCTCCTCTTTGTACTTTCTTCACACGTCTGAGGAATCTCTCAGCATCTTTTTTGTTATGCTGATCGACTTTTGGGTCCGTTGTTCTTTGGCTTCCATAAATAAATATTGATTTTTAAATAACGATCATCGCTAGTCAATCTCAATTACTTCTAAATCATATTATTATTATTGGTAAAAGGTCAATCTCCTAATCTACCCCTGCCAATGTTATCATAAAAATAAAATACATTGAATCAATTAGCGATCCATTGCCCTAAAAAATAACAAACTGAAAACTCACGTTGAAAAGTGGAAGCCAATTATCAACTCTTTGTAATATAATGTATAAGATTATTAAGTTTTTTGGAGATTAGGTGTTTAACATGTACCGTAATTACTTTTGTAACGTATAACATAATAATGTAGTATGTTTGTGTAACATAATATAATTACTGTGTAATGTAATATATGTAGGGTTAAACAAATGTATATGTAGTGAGTCTTCTAAAGATTAAAGAAAAAAAAAAAAAACAAAGGATGATTAGATAAAATATGTTGTGTGCAAATAAGATACTTCTGCAGTCAGAGGAGAGCTTCTTCTCATTTCCTTTGGCCGATAAGGGTTTCTCAATTAGTTATTCTATTATGTAGGGAGGTAGTGTAGGGAAGGTAGGGTAGTACTGTAGCTCTACTCTCTAAAAACCAACTCCACACTTGGACTATTCCATAAATGGAATACTGTAATCATTTTAAGATTTAAGATGGAATGGCTATTCTGGAATAATTTGAATGTACCGTAAAGTTCGTGTATAAGCGCACATTTTTCCTTAAATCTTAGTCAAAAATCGGGGGTGCGGCTTATCTACGGAAACATCTATGGTTGGAGTTCCCAAAGGCCTAATTAACATTCATAATAAACTTTTCAAGACACCACTGAATAAAATGTAACAACCTGAAAACTTTGTTGTCGTTCACTGCCTTTTCTTTCCTCTGCAAAGCTGTTTGCAGCGACACCTGCCGGTCACTTCAACGCTTGGCTTTCCGTCGCGTCCGAGAATTACCAAGATAATCGCAAGTACTCACGAGGCAAAAAATGCCCGACCGCTTCGCTTTTTTATTGACCTTCACAGCAAATAAATCTTTTGGATTATCAAACTCCTATTCTGCATGAAGTTTTTATACTGTTGTGGGTAGCAGTCTTCAAGAATCTTGATAACGTGGTTTCTATATACGAGGGCCAAACTAAAGGAAAATGCCGCCATGTTTGTTTTGTGATGCCCAGACTCCTCTCCACATTTCAAGCTTGGTTACTAAGCATTCATTCGCGTATGAATTTCACAGCTGATTTCATCGAGTGTTTAGACGTGAATTTCTTGAAAAAATGACATCAAGAGAGCATCTCAAGTTTAAGATATTGTGAATTCAAACTAAAAAGAGGGTATGACGAGTGAAATTTTGCTTTCATAAGACTTAATTCATATTAAACATTGCAACAACTGCCGTGTCAGTGTATAGAAACCGTGCTTGTTTGTCTTGTTTGTTTACCAATAGAACTTCACTTGAACTTCAAACTTTTTTGTCTATATTTTTTTTTTTCGAAATTTGAGCTTCCAAATCGGGGGTGCGGCTTATCTACGGGTGCGGCTTATACACGGAACTTTACGGTATTCCTGTTCCGAAAAGAGAGTGATTGAAAGTGCACTTAACTTCAGTTGAAGATATTCTGGAATTATCTGTGCCCATAATATGTTTTGCCTCTATATAATTTTCAGGTGTCCCTGAATGCAAGAGTTGTACAGAGAAAGGCTCATGTGAAAAGAGCTCATTTTGTGTAGAATGCCCGTCTGGTCACTTTCAGAATGTAACAGGAAAAACAGAATGTTTACCTTGTCCTGTGGGACATTACCAAGAAGATCCTGGCAAGGAGTTGTGTTTTCCTTGTAAACAAGGCACTGTGCAAGATAAAGAAGGACAAAAAATGTGCATCGAATGCAAACCGGGTGAATACCAAGATAATTCTGGAGAAGTGAAGTGCAAACCTTGCAAAAAAGGATTCTCTTCCAAGTAAGTAATTTGCCTCTTGATTGTTACGCTGTTATGAATTTATTCTTTAACCTTCTTATTTAACTATTTTATATGACTGTAGCTTAATGGAATTTAGGTGACATTAGACTCAAACCAATGCTGGTCAAAATGGAATTGGGCTAGATGAAATTTAGGCTAAGTTAAACTCAAACCAATTCTGTCAGGGGTGCATTGTGGCAGTCATACATATTGGATCTGTGGGGTATCATGCTTGCCGTTCAAGCCATGTTAAGACATGCAGTTATAATTTGTGTGGTCTTCTGCTCAAGTTAAACCATGCTTTTCTGCTCCTACTCCCCCCACCCTTTCATGGGGTAAGCATTGGATTTGGTAAGTATTCCACTGATCCCATCAGTGTGACGGTACCTAGCATGGTGGTTGCCGCTCTCAGGTTTGCGATGGATACCTTCGCATTTGCTAGAAGCATGTGTGGCTCCACCATACCTAAGACACCATTCCCCAAGCTCATCTATTGGTGATGAATTTAAACACTACAATTGAAACAGCTCAAGCATTCCTACATGTATCAAGGGTGAATTAATAATATTTATTTATTAAAAGAATTTTGATTTCATTCATTGCTTCAATATTCTGTTCTTGAATTGAGCAATTCAATGTGAACAAAAACAGGGACTCAATTCAAAACTCAATTGTTGATTGGATTGCTGTCTGGCCTCAAGCGGCAAGCTTGTGGGAAACTGGCCAGAATTTGCATAATTTCGGTTGCAACTAGTCAACCTTCAATTGTCACACATGGCGTTTTCTCATCATTTTGTTCTTCACTTGGTTTTTTCAACCTTATGATAATACTGGTCAAAAGAGAGGCAAGACATTTTGGTGCGCTGAAAAGGCACAAAAATACTACTGGCAGATGAAAAAGTGGAAAAAATTGTGGAAATGTACTTCTCAAACTCATTGATAATTTATCAAGTTAAAACAAAGAAAATCATGACCGTGAAGGAGTTTTTTCCATTCCCTCCATAGTTTTTGTTTTGATTGAGAAGGTATATCAAACACTTGAGACAGTGTTTCATCGACCATCCAAACACCTTGAGTTTCGTCACAAATACTTTGCTTGTCGTATTTGCAACTTCCTTCTCGGTGTTTAGATATCCAAATGAAACAGTACTGCCTCTTGTGTTTGATATATTACTAGAAAACCAGCAAGAAGTAGATTGATTGCACTACCAGCATGGTTTAAAGTGCATGCTTACATGTACATATACTGAATTTGATTGCGTACATTGTAGCTCTGCCAGCTTATTATAATGATAAGTTATTATTGGTCTTGACTATCTTTTCTTCCATAGCCAGGCCATAATGTAACTTGACTTTAAGGTGGCTCGACCCAGTTTTTTTCTAGCGATACCTATCAACTTTGAAACCCTCATACTTAAAGGGATTAATGTCAATGACAAAACTACTATATCACATGCATTACACATAGACTGAACTGCAATATGATATAATTTTTGTGGCGATCAGAATGAATATCACGTGGCAATGACGTCACACAGGGTTTTACTCTGAATCAAATTTTAGGCAGTAACCGCATTTTCTCTCAAGATCCTCCACGCTACGTATACCTTGGGTGTTTGCCTTCATCTAAGTGGAATTTCATCGAAATCTACAAGAGGAATTTTGAAATATCTTGGAATTTCTTTTTAGATGGTATAATTTATGCGTAAAATAAAGTCAAGACTTCATATAAAGAAATTTGCTTCTTTTTTATGTTTAATGAGAGGATTTAGCCCCCATTCCTTTTAGAAATGTCCCATATACTACATCCAAACCTTTAGAAGAAAGTAGACTTGCGCGATTTCGAAAAATATGAAAATATCTTAATCAGAGTAGAGCTCAATGGTTAGCTCTATTTACCATTTTTACGGATACTTTTGCAAAAAAGCGATTATTTCAAAAACCCGTCGATGAAATTTTTCCAAAATTTTTCAGGATGAAAAATAATCAGTACACCACACAATCCCTAAATTTCATGCTCATTGAAAATTTCTAAGGTTGTCTAAACTTAACGCAAAATTGAGTAAACATTGAAGCGATGTCGAAGTTTGAGATAATTTTGTGCTCTGGGATTTCCTTTTGTTTCGAGTTAAGCACAACATCGAATTCCTGTGCACCACGCGTAAAATGACAACGCTTGGCTACCTTCCGAAAGCTTTCCGAAATCTTTCCGAAATATGGAACAAGGGAAAAGAAATTGTCACGCATTAGTTTTTCTTGTTGGGTCGACGTCTTGGCTGAGATAAAAGTTAACCGGCTTTGAGTTTGGTGTTGTGTGACTGCTTTCTTCAGTTGGAAATGTATTCATTCATCCATTATTGTTTACTTGAACTCGATGAGAATATTACCATATTCCGAACTATTTCGGAAAGCTTTCGGAGGGTAGCCAAGCGTGGTCATTACACGCGTGGTGCACAGGAATTCGATGTTGTGTTTAAATCGAAACAATAGGAAATCCCAGAGCACAAAATTATTCAAAACTTCGACATCGCTTCAATGTTTACTCAATTTTGTTTTTAGTTTAGACAACCTTAGATATTTTCAATGAGCATGAAATTTAGGAATTGTGTGGTGTACTGATTATTTGTCACCCTGAAAAAATTTGGAAAAAATTCATCGACGGGTTTTTGAAATAATCGCTTTTTGCGAAAGTAGGCGGAAAATTTGTAAATAGAGCTAAACATTGAGCTTCACTATGATTCATATATTACATATATTTCGAAATCGCGCAAGTCTACTTTCTTCTAAAGGTTTGGATGCAGTATATGGGACATTTCTAAAAGGAATGGGGGCTAAATCCTCTCATTAAACATAAAAAAGAAGCAAATTTCTTTATATGAAGTCTTGACTTTATTTTACGCATAAATTATACCATCTAAAAAGAAATTCCAAGATATTTTAAAATTCCTCTTGTAGATTTCGATGAAACTCCACTGAGATGAAGGCAAACACCCAAGGAATACGTAGCGTGGAGGAGCTCGAGAGAAAATGCGGTTACCGCCTAAAATTCAATTCAGAGTAAAACCCTGTGTGACGTCATTGCCACGTGATATTCATTCTGATCGCCAAAAAAATTATATCATATTGCAGTTCAGTCTATGTGTAATGCATGTGATATAGTAGTTTTGTCATTGACATTAATCCCTTTAAGTATGAGGGTTTCAAAGTTGTTAGGTATCGCTAGAAAAAAAACTGGGTCGAGCCACCTTAAAATAACTTGTAATAATGTTATGGGTTTGACATCAATTTGAAATTAACTGATAGAATGAATTTATTGTCATTTTTTCTAATGAACTCCTTTCAATTTCTAGTTCACCAGGGAGTTCAGAATGTTTTCCATGTCGGTATGGTGGACACTGCAAGTAAGAACCACTTTGAAACTTATATTTGTTTGAAAGGCTTTTTGGGGATCTTTTGTCAACCAATTTTTACCTCTGAGTCCTCAATTATTTATGTTTTGTTGTATTGTAATGTTTCTTATAATGCACGCGCCTTTATTGTTAATTTAGTGAGCTGGGATGTAAAGAATGTTTACCCTGTCCACCTGGAGAAGAAGCAGATGCTATGGGGTCACAGAACTGCACTCTTTGTCAAAAAGGTATCATGATATTTTTATTACACAATGTTAGCCAATAGAGCATGCAAGTATGCAATCAGGAACATGGAACATTTGACCTGTTAATTTCCTTGAGTTTAAATTACCAATTTCAAGTGGACATGTCATAACAATAACTCCTCATGTAATACTATTTTCTCATCAGCTAGGAGTCTGATGTGCATGATAGTTTGCCTCACATTATTGAACTATCATTTGAACAGACCAGTGCGCAGATGCAGGCTTTGGACTTGCTACATTACTTAGTTCCACATCTTTGATCAAGGATTTCAGGCTTGACCTTAAAGTCTATGATTGCAAAAATTATTGCAGATGTTGGTTGAATCCATACAGAAACAGACATAGACCAAAACAAAATCTGATTTAAATCAAGCAAAGAACGATGTAAGCTGAGTTGCTTCTTTGAGTATGAAGTAGAAGTCACAAGACAGAAGTATAATGAGAGGCTGTATTGCATAAGATTTGTGCACTAAAAGTCAATTAGTTAGCACTTACTTTGAACAAAGGTGCCCACACACAAATTCTGTATAGCCTCGCTTCAGCATTAGTCTCTTAGCTTAGTGGTTAGAGCGTCTGCACGTTAACTGGAAGGTTATGGGTTTGAATCCCATTGGGGACTCAGATTATTGTAAGAACACTTCTTCATTTATTTTCATTTACCATTTGCTATGGTATTTTAGTTATCAAAACATTTCCTGTTGCAATTTTAGGTTATGTCAAGGCAGGCAGAAATTTTTTGGTTTGTACGTTGTGCACATTGGGGTGGTACCAAGTTAACAGAGGACAAACGACCTGCAAGGAATGTCCTGAACGATATTACTGCCCTGTAAGTTGAGCTTCTTTTGTCACAGACAACATGTCAAGCATACAGCCACCATACAAGGTCAAAATAGTTTGACCTTTAATCCATTGAAAACTGAAGCAGATACTTGTAATATTACTGTCCCCTGCAACCCTCCAAGTTTATTTTTTTCCTTAGTGGCCATTTGGCCACCAACTATTCAAGTTTTGGTCGCCAGTGAAAAATTTTAGTCACCAAATTAAGCTGATGCTTTCAATCATTCCTCTCAATTTGAGTCGCCAGGCTGGCGACCTTGGTTCAAATTTAGTCGCCAGCTCCAAAATTTTAGTCGCCATGGCGACTAAAATGGTCTTTACTTGGAGGGCTGCCCTGATAACGCACTCTTCAAATGAGTAACCTTTGGCCTTTTACACTCATTCAAATGTATACAGTCAACTCTCTCTTTTAAAATGGACACCTTTAGACGGACACCTGGTGTTGGCCTGCCAATGCAATTTTCATACATTTTACTGTTATAACTAAATCCCTTTAAGACCAAAAGCTCTCTTAGACAGACAGTTGGAGCTGGTCCCATTGGTGTCCATTTTTGAGAGTTGATTGTAACTCCAAAAGTTTATTACAGTTGAATCCCGATAACTGGAACATTCAAGGGAAGTCATAAAAAGTTTGAATTATTCGTAGTTCAAGTTATCAAGGGTAAAATTAGTAAGAAGAAAAGAAGGTTCAAGTTACCGGGAGGTTCAAGTTATCGAGAGTTCGAATTATCGGGATTCAACTGTATAAATTATTTAATTATTAAATACCACAGATATGATTGGAGTTGTTTGTGTTTTAAAGCTAACAAGAAAAAAGCTAAAGCTAAAATCGTCTCAAATTTGGTACACTTTGGAACTGTTCATCTTTTTACATACACATCTACATTGTACTTGTGTAATAATTATCAATTGCTATGCCAAGGATGTACATTGCAATACACCCGGGGTATCCAATCGAACAAAATCGAACCAAAAATCAATCGAACCCAATCAAACACCAATCGTTCGATTGGGTTCGGTAATCGAACAAAATCGAACATCTCTTTTGCTGTGAGTTCGATTTTCGAACCAATCGAACCAATCGAACATAATCGAACACAATCGAACTCAATCGGGTTCGATTTTGTTCGGATCAAGTTCGGAATCTTTCTCTTGATAAGTAAATCACGCAGGACTAATCAAAATCAACTTTTGTTGAATGGAATAAATATAAAAAAAGTCCAAATATCGAACTGAATGTCAATGTTTAGCAAAATAAATTTGGTAGAAGAGAACAAAACGACGTTAAAATAACTGAAATGCACTATTGTTTACATTTCTATATTAGAAGGAAGCCCGGGGAAGGAAGGATATGGATTCTGCCCTGCTTTTCACCGTTACACTCAAACAGAAGTTGCACCATTTCATTCACTGCAACACAGGCAGTTGTGTTCGATATGTGAAGAACACACATTTGGCAAAATTTCTCCCAACCACGTAGCAGACTGGTGTGCCCGTGGCTATTGTGCAGACAGTCGTCCTATCCCGAGGTATGGCGAATCGCCTAAAAAGGATTAGGGGAACGGTGCACCGTACAATATGAACGCAGTATAAACAAACAGGAGTTCGGTAATCGAACGTTCGATTGAGTTCGATTGTTGGTTGTTCGGTAATCGAACGTTCGATTGAGTTCGATTGTTCACTGTTCGGTAATCGAACGTTCGATTGAGTTCGATTGACTAAATTTTATTGTGAGTTCGATTATGTTCGATTACCGAACCCAATCGAACGATTGGTGTTCGATTGAGTTCGATTACCGAACGTTCGATTGCATACCAAAATACATTGAACATATGGGTTAAATAACTCGTGCATTTCTTGGCATGCTCATGAAATTTCAACTGGCAAATTCAATGTAAGAAGCCATGAAGGAAATAATGTCTTGACTGAACACCTTAATGTTGAACTTTTGTTTGTTGATCATATCTTAGTGGCAAGATCAAGCTCCAGTGCCTTGTGATCCCAAGGAGATTTGCCCCGCAGGCAGTTCGACGCCAGAAGAGGAATGTAGTGGATTACAAACAAGAAATAAAGAAACTGAGGTAACATACATTGCTAACATTTGGTAGTACTCGACTGAAAAACCTTGAATATCAGAGTATGCCGATGTGTGCAGGTGAAAATTGTGAATTGATACTTCGCAATATAAGTTATTAATTATAAGTTATATCAATTAAGCCATGGGTGACATCTTGAGTTTGTTCCCAATGCCTAGTTCAGTTGGCAAATCTTTGTGGAACTAGTACTCGAAGTATTTCCGAATTATTTCATCCAATCAGAAACAAGCATGAGTGCTAACAAGTACTCCAAAAGCAATGGAGCATACAAATATGTCATGTTGTTTAGCAACTCCTGGAGCGAAAACTGCAGGCTCAGTCACTTCTTGGAGAAGTGATGTAGCCATCAGCTAGTGCTTGTTCCCCCAACTGAGTACTAGTGGAGGCCATCTATAGTGGAAGGAAAAAATGCACTTGCCAGACTGTTTGCATTATTTTACTTACACACAAAATAATACTTAGCAACAAAAGCTGCTGAAAGGTCTTATTCAGTCCATTTGAATGGTGCGACATTTTGATATGTTACAAATGATGAGCTAAAACTTTACACATGCATGTATATGAAGATCTATATACTTCTTCCTGCCTGATACATACGATAGTAAAGTCACTCGTGACATTTCCTCTTAACTACTGCACTCTTGGCTGTTTGAACAATACATCATACATTTCTGTGGTCTATCAGTTACTAGTTACTATACTGAGTCAAAAAGACTACAATATAACAGGCAAGCACACAGTACTTTTGAGTACTAGTTAGGTTTGTGAGTCTACTGACTGTCAATTGGTGAAAATTTCTTTCATGTTGTTAAAAAAGGCAAATTCATTTTCTATGTTAATTTTTTTGATAATTTATGATGCTATACTTATTTCTTTCCTTTACAGGAATGTGAAATGAGTTCTATTGTTTATGCTGTTATTGGAGTAGTCTCAGCAGGTACTTGTTTATCTTTGCATTTAATATTTTCTTTACTCATGAAAATAGTAACAATCAGTTTTGTTTAGTTCCACTTGGAATCAGAGAATGCACAGTTACCCCAATGTTGTAAGTGCTGGTGACCCGTGTTCTGATGGATTTTGCTAAAGATATTGATCACAGAGTAGTCAGTGGGCCAGCCATTTCAACTAGACCTTTTTCTCCTCATCAGGGTAGTTTATTTCTCTGGCTTATTACCGGTATGCACATACCCTCTCCCCTCTGAAAGAGAAGCTATTTTCTGCTTATTTCAGGAGAAAATGCCTTAACTTTCTGTTTACTTGTAGGAACTGGACATGGGGCTGAACTTTAATAATAATATTTACCCATAAGAGTGCAGGTACTATCTTGTCAAACTAACTTATAGCAGTCATTGGTCCTCTTGCGCTTTGCAACCCACTGGATTAGTCTAATTTTCAGAAAGGAGATGTCCTCCCATTCATGTCTTATAGCAGTTCTAAAACATAAGCAAGGTCCTTTACTCTGGGACGATAAAATAATATTGTAACACCTTCACAGGCAGTCAAGCCGCTCTTGTTGAGTTGCACTTGTTAGCAGCATGGAACTGACTACACATACATTAATGAAATTGCTTTGTTGTGTTTTTGTTTCAGTGATTGTGGCAGGAATAGGATTCGTAGTAGTTAGAAGATATAAACGGTAAGAGCTCACACATTATATTTCATGAGAAAATGAGTTTGGTTCACTGTCATGTGGTATCTTGTAGTTCCCTTTGCCACTGCTAATTAAAAAGTCACACAATGTCACACCATGCAATGTTCCAGGAGTATTGTGGTGTAACTACCCAAATAATGACAGCGACTGTTTGGGTGTTTAATGAAAACTATTGTTGATGTGATACTGATTGTTTTTATCATTGCTTTTTGCAGAGGTAATGAACAGAGGCAGCGACTGCTAGAAAGACAGCACCCGGTATATACTGGCTGGTGAATGTGGCCTTTAATGGCACAAAGTAACGGCACCGTGCGACAACATTATAAAAATTGAATAACCTGTGTAGCACTCAGGGATGGGCGGTAGTAGCTACCAAGTGTGAAGATAAATTATTATGAATAATGTATTGAATTAAGTAGCCGTGGTGTGGAGAGACATGTGATGTTCTTCTAGAGTTTTATTAATCATTCATCACTCTTTTGATCCAAGAACCCGGGGGGGGGGGGGGGTACTCCCTATAATGGCCTATACGGGGGAGGCTCCGCCCCGAAAGGGGTACCTTTTTCAGGCTTCAGGTATATAAAAGGGTAGCGATTTCACAAGTTTAGGTATATGAAAGGGTATGAAAATCCGTCATTTAGGTTTTTTAAAAGGCCTGTAATTAAAATATTTCGAACAGGCCCACTTTATGGCTGTATTATTTTAATTTATTAAACGCTTCATAAAAATGACAAGAAAACTTCCTGTTCTAAGGCTATGCCACGTCTTTTAGGTATATGAAAGGGGTACCTTTTTTCAGTAAAAGGTATACGAAAGGGGTACATTTTCTGTCAAAATGGTATATAAAAGGGTAAGGGGTAAGAGCTTGGGGCGGAGCCTCCTCGTATAAAACTTTTTTGAGTGCCCCCCCCCCCCCCCCCCGGGTCCAAGAAAGGGTTTCACAATAGACTTTGAGCACTTCTCTATTTTTTAGTTTGTCAAGTGAGAGGTGAAAAAATGGTGAATGTAACTAAGGGAAAAGAGGGGCTGCTGATAGTCTAGTTTCACGAAGCTTATATTAAGTTTTTCTTTCTGATCACACCTAACTGAAGAACCATTGACCCTGTTAAAAGCTTAAACCGTGAACGATAAGACCAAATACATGTAGCATTCTAGGTAGACAGCCTTGGTAAGCTTAGTAATATTTCATTTATTGATAATCAAGATATTTTCTTCTTTACCTTACGAGCATGATTGATGCAACCATTTGTCATATCATGTTTATTCATTCACATTTTCCAACTTCCCAGTGAACATTTCAGTCGCATCGTCCATGGTTTACGTTTTTAACGGGTCAATGTTTCTTCAATCAGGTATAATACATGGTGGGGAATCAAGAACAATCCTACTTGATAAAGGGGAAATCAAATTTGAAAGTAAATTGGCACAATGGCAAATTATTTGCATTTCTGTACAGATTTAAAAAAAGAATATGAAAATTGTACACAGGGCTCGAGACTAACTTTTTTGCTAACTAGCCAAGTGGCTAGTGACAGCTTTGATTTCACTAGCCAAAACTGATTTTCTACTAGCCACAATTTTTAAGCATAGTTCTCCTTTTAAGGGGGAGGGGGGGAGGGTGAAAAAATGTGCGATAATGTTGAAACCTTTAACCGTAAAATGTTCCTTAAATCTTCACGTTTTTTTCCCTTAAAAAATTGGGCTTTGACGAGTTTGTTCTTCACTAAAAAAAATGTACATGTACATGCGTTTTTGGCAACTAGAATTTTGTTTTAAGCTTCACATTCTATTATGTCAACAGTCTACTTGTTAGCTATATTCTCTGAAAGACGATTTTAATAAATGGGGTTTCTTGCCACTAATGCCTGATTTTTTCACTAGCCATTTTGGCTAGTGGAATGCCAAAACCTACTAGCCAAAACTGCATTTTTACTAGCCTTTGGCTAGTTGGCAACCATTAGTCTCGAGCCCTGGTACATGCAAAATCAAGTGTAGGAATTTCATACAAGGCGGATGATCTTGGTTCACCGTCTCTCAGGAATACACATTTGTAATTATACCATACCAACACAGAATCTCATGTCTGTATTAATTTGTCCTGGCCATATGGTTAGTGTTTAAATGTGGTGCAACCCACACAGCACTGCAATACATGGACAATGTGCAGTTCCTGCCAAAATTGTTGCTGTCAATAAAACTTTTTTTCACAAAGTGATGACCTAAAAATTGGTCTCAAGTTTATGACATTATATATCTGCTGAAAGCCTAAAATGAAGGCATTTACTGAAAAGATAAGTCATACTTCTGCATTTGTCTTTCCTGGTATTTGCTTACAAGTTTTTATAATAGTTTGAGTTTGGCCATCCCAATAAAATGTTTTGTTTCCAGTCGTCCCATCTCTTGTGATGGTGGGTTGGTCAGTCGGCAAAAGAAAAAGAATGAACACTTCAAGGGGTCTGGGTTCATTTAATAAGCCAGGAGATGCAAACCCGAAAACTTTTGTTACAGTCAATCTCACTGAGAATGTTGGAACAATCCTTAACTGCAGCCTTTGAAAAACTTAGAATTTTTTTTACATTTTGAAAAAACGGTCGGTCAGGCGATGGGAAACGAAACATTTTATTGGGTTGGCCTTTGTGTGTGGCTGCTGTGTGGGTGCAGATACTAGTGAACTGGTAGACTGGACTAATGCATGCGTAGTTTAAACTGGCATCTCTTACCATGATAATAGTCGAGTTATGTGTAAACAATGCCTTACATTTCTTAAGGTGGCTCGACCCAGTTTTTTTCTAGCAATACCTATCAACTTTGAAACCCTCATACTTAAAAGGATTAATGCCAATGACATATCCACTATATCACATGGATTACACATAGACTGATCTGTAATATGATATAAATTTTTGGGAGATCGGAATGAATATCACGTGACAACACAGGTAGCCCAAGCTCCTAAAGGAGCCGTCAACATATAGACCACATTATGACATATGAGGGCTAAAGCCTCTCATTAAACATCAAAAAAGAAGCAAATTTCTTTATATGAAGTCTTATCTTTATTTTACGCATAAATTATACCATCTAAAAAGAAATTCAAAGATATTTCAAAATTCCTCTTGTAGATTTCGATGAAACTCCGCAGAGCTGAAGGCAAACACCCAAGGTATACGTAGTGTGGAGGATCTCGAGAGAAAATGCGGTTACGGGCTAAAATTCGATTCAGAGCAAAAACCTCTGTGACGTCATTGTCGCGTGATATTCATTCCGATCTCCCAAAAATTTATATCATATTGCAGTTCAGTCTATGTGTAATCCATGTGATATAGTGGATATGTCATTGACATTAATCCCTTTAAGTATGAGGGTTTCAAAGTTGATAGGTATCGCTCGAAAAAAACTGGGTCGAGCCACCTTAACAAAATTCTCAGACGAGACTGAAAATTATATTGTTCAATGTTGCAATTATATTGTCCAGTAGTCTTTTTTTTCAATTGGGCTGGTCCATTGTATTTTTGAAAATAAATAAATTAATCTTTTTCTGGGGGTAAACAATTGTTGTAGCAATACAGTACATTTCAATTTATAAATATGCTCCAGGGTGGGAGGGAGTGTTATACAGGGAAGCTCTGCCCAGTGTTCAAAACCTTTACCATTTATACTGAAAAGGTCACCCTTTCAGTGACATTCCACAGGAAAAGATATTCCTTTCACATACCTACTCTATACTACATCCCTTTTTTATACCCATGGCCCGGTATGAACGTCCCTACCCTTTTATATACCTTCAAGCCTAAAAATGGTACAGTTCCCACTTGGGCAGAGCTCCCTATACATTGTAATTAGTCCATTATAGGGAGTAAGCATCTAGGAGATATGCTTCTCAAAAAAGTATTAAAAAAGTAAATAAAAATGTTTTACTGAGTTTTTGGTATTTGCTTGACTTGTCCTTGACCTGGAACATGCAGAATTTTCATTCATTGTGTACTTATGACAAGAGAGATTAGCACGAGAAAGAGAGTTATATAGAAACAACTGCACTTCAAACTGGTGTTAGACCGAATAGTGGGGTTGAAACTTGTAGGTGCAAGTGATTTGGTAGTGGTGGAAATTCCGAAATCTTTGTGACAGATTTCTGCATCACACCTGGTGAAACAAGTTCCTTGTTTACATGACTGAGTGCATTCTTTCACAGTGGAAGAGCACGTCATGTTGCACCGGCCATGTCCACACTTCTGTACACACACATCTGCATCACAGTTCATAATAACCTGCTTAGCCAAATAATCTTCAACTTGCATACATTCCTGAACACTCGCAGAGCAGCTCATGTTACATGTGCTGTATGAGCAGATTTGTTGACACGTGTCTCCATCGCATTGCATGTTATTTATAGAAAACATCTCTCCCTTTTGTGTGCAGTTCTTAACCCCGGGTAAACATTTAAGGTTGTACTTTCCACTCTGACCTCTTTGATTGCAAGTTTCAGCTGCAGAAAAGCAAGTTAGTTCACTGGAAAAATTTTCACTACCTTGATTACAATCCTGATTGCATGATTTTGCACTACAGTCCATGATTTGGGCATTCCCTAGCCTGTATCCTAATTGAGTGCAGCTGGTAACGTTTTCCTGGCAGACCATTCTCTCACAGCTGGCAAAATGACATTCTTGGTGGCAGTCCCTGGAATAATTGCACGCCAAAGATTTGCAATCGATTCTAGAACACACTTGAGAGCAGAGCTGTGAGGCTTGGCACTCCAGTGCACCGCATTGGTATTCGTTACTTTGATTTAACCGGTACGTGATGCAGTCTTGAATGCAAGAACGTTGGGATGATGTCCTTCCACATGACAGGGAACAAGGGGACTGGGCACAGGATGTGAGATTTTGCTGACACTGACCATCGATTAGAGAAGTGCAACTTGTCACGTTGGTAGCACAGTCTACAGCAGCAGTGCATGTCATGAGAGTGACGGCCAACAGAAGTAATACCATCCTCACTCCAGTAACAGAACTAGAACAGGATGGGATGGGAATTGTACTGTCTGCCTTTAATAGCACGATGACAGTGGCTGAAGGGATAAAAACATGTCTGTGTTAGCATGAGCTACACTGTACTTTGCCAGTGGGAATAAAAATAAAAAGATGTACAGTCAACTCTCTCTTAGCAGACACCTCTATAAGATGGTCACCTTTAAGACAGACACCTGGTGTTGGACCCGTCCCTGCCATTTTTCAGTTATTTTACTGTAACTAAACTCCCTATAAGTCAGACACCTCTCTAAGGCAAACAGTTGGAGCTGGTCGGAATCCACTTTAGATAGTCTAGAGTTGACTGTATGTGGGGGAATTGGAATTGAGCAAATTTTCACAGAATACAGATTTGTCATAAACCCCACCAGGAGGGGGACAGTGGAGGCTCCCGAACACTGCATTACCACAAAAAAAAATCACCACAAAAATTATCGCAATTTACCACGAAAAAAATTCAGAAAATTCCACAATTTTATAGAAAGCTTGCATAGCTGGTAGAATTGTTGATGTGAGGGCAAAAACAGTCAACTTGTAGTTAAAAAATGTTTGACAAAATTAGGTTTCAGCGACCTAAATTAGGTCGACCAGAAACAGCTAAAAATGGTGGGAAAAATGCAAAGGAGAAGTTTTTAAACCAACTATGGTCGACATAAATGCTAACAAACTGCATCCCGCAGGTTTTCAAGATTAAAATTACTGAAATACCGCATGAAAAATTGGCCAATACCACAAACCCCAATGTCTCCCTCCTCCAGCCCTCTCGTGGTTCAAGTTCAATTCAGTTTTGCCGATACTATATATGTAAAGTATCGATACCAATAAAGTCAATTGTGGACGGGCAATCCCTGAATTTTTATGGCTTGCATACAACAAAGGTGCTTTTTCAAATTAAAACTATTTAAAATAAGGAATGTGTCACTTATTTTTGTGATGATTTGTGCAGCCTCTTACACTTTTATATTTGTCACTCGCATTCTAGATGTCTAACAGATAACCAATGCAAAAGATCAAAACAGAATTAGATATGAAGGGTGCAACACAGGCTGCCCAGACATTGTATGTAATCAACATGACATAATGTGGCCGATTGCGTAACTCTAGTTCAGCCGTTTGAGGCAAATGTAAACTAAGGGACAGACACAGGGAGCAGAGGAGTCAAATTCGACCATTGTGAAATATTAAAATGTTCGATCTATTTCGTAGCGCTTGTCATACGATCTTTTTGTTTACACGACGGTTAAGCCAGCGGGAAACTCATTCAATAGTCTGTTGCGTAATCGCAGTGGGTTTCCGTTCGTTTGTTGCCCGAAGGGCAACGGACGGAAACGAAGCTTTCCGAGCGAGGCACGAAGTGCCGAGAAGAAAAAGAGTCTCTTTTCTTAGTGTGTAACGATCTTGTGGCGCCCACGGTCATTGAGCCTGCGGCTACGCCAAGGATTCCCGCTGGTTTAACCGTCGCGTAAACAAAATGATCAGATAACCAGCAAGAGGGCGGGAGAAGCGCTGCGAAATAGATCGAACATTTTAATATTTACAAAGGTCGAATTTGGTTCCTCTGCTCCCTGTGGGACAGACCATTATTTTCATTGAGGGGGGGAGGGTATGAAAAAATTTCCTCAGCAAACTTTTTTTTAGTTTATGCACCTCTGCAAACATTTTCCCCTAAATTCCACCCATGTTTTGTTGTACATATCGTGTTTACAAACAATTTATTTTGTCTTTCTAGGCCCTGAAAACACCTTTTTTCAATATTTTTCCCCCTCCAAAAAAATAATGATCCGTCCCTAATGTATGAGAAAATTGTCAAAATTAAGTGAAAACTCAAAACCCACCGTAGGAACACAGAGAAGTCAAGATAATGCAAGAAAGACGAGAGGTAAGCCATTAAGAGCAATTTTCGAAGCTTTCTCATACATTGTCTCAAACGGCTGAACTAGGGTTACGCAATCGGCAAGATGTCACGTTGATCGCATACAATGTCTGGGCCGATGCAATGATGTGACACGCAGCACTGATATACCAGAAGCTGTTTTTAGAGAGTTTACTCTAAGGTTATTTAAGTGCAACAAAATAACCCTAGAAAGGACCAGACGGGGACCAGACGATCGAGAAAAAGAAAACTTTGACCTGTTTGACCTCGGTGGAATTCGAACCAGAACCTCCGGATTAGATTACCGTTGCTCTTAAAATCACTTTAGAGTTAATGCTCTACTACCCTGGATGCCAGAGGGTTTTTTTTTTGCGCCGACAAAGAGCGGCGAAGCCAATGGGAACGAGGTTGCGGCGAAGCCGCGATCGTTGTTAGAGTGGCGAAGCCACGATCGAAGCGGCTTCGCCGCTCACAAATAGTGTCTTTCCTGCAAAGAAGAAAAAAACCCTCTGGCACCCAGGGTAATTCTACTTGCCGGAATGAGAAACATGCAACACGGAATTGTTATTATTTTGTAAATTAACCAGAAACAAACAAAAGCAAAATGCTCGTCTCACCTTTCGCTGCTCGAATAAACCTTGAAAACGACCCGGTAATTATTCTTGTCGCGCGAATTGCGTGATGGGATGTACATTTGTTATGTTGCAACTTGCTGTAATAATTAATTCAGCGGCAGCCGTCAGCCGATACATCCTCGGAGGCCTAGGGGCAGTTGATGGGGGCAAGGGAAAGTCGAAACTGCATGGGAAAACCCGGGGGGTACCCATTTGCGAAGAAAAGTTGGAGTGAAAGCGAGGAGCCCGCAAGTTTCAAACAGCTCTCTGAACGAATGCTGGCTCCTGATTGGGCGGAAAAAAATCTTTTGTATTACAATTGCATTATTTTGCTCAATCGGCGAACATGCAACAGTGTTGAAAGTGACTCTAAAGTGACAAACAGCTAGCTCTACCTGACCTCTTACGAATTCGTCACGACAGTTACAAATCTAGTCTTGTGTCACGCGACAGCGTGACACAGCGTAGGCACGTATGGCGTACAAAGCACTTGGCAGCACAGGCTGTGTAGGCTGTAAATTTAATTTGTTTCTTTTGTTAGTTTCCTGCCTTGGAAAACAAGTTCAAAGAGCACAACATTGGTCGGTCCAAAGATAATAGGTCCACGATAATCGTCACGAATATAATACTTGAATCATACCTTTTCTTGGGAGAACTGAGAAAAGGCATTGGCTCATGGCCGAGACGTAAGATGTTTGTATTCTACAAGCTTGATTTATGTCCGGCCGGAAAATTGAAAAACAGGTTTACGTGTCATTTGACCTCGATTTAGTAAATAAATATGATCATTAGTTAACATTAGACTTAAAGAGCAGTCCCTCTATTTTCCGAGTAAGTCAAGCGTTAAGCGAAAAACGCGCAAGTGGAAAAACAGGCGCGCAAAATGTCGCACTTGTTTTCGTTTCACTCTCGATGTACTAGGAAAGAAAAAGAAAAAAGAAAAAAAGAAGCTGCTGGTAGTCTAGTTAAATATGCTCATAAATCAAACTGTTCTTATGTTTTCAGTTATGGTAAGTTTTACCTCACAACGTTACGAATGGAAACATATTGTGAATTTGCTAGCATGTATAAATGTTTTGCGCTATAAATACGACTTGTGCTTGACCCGTACGTGTTGCATTGGATTCCATTTACCAAGTACTGGTGACAGAAGATATTACCACAAGGCAGATAGTTACAATGTTAACACTAATATTTGAAATGCTATTAGTAGGTATAGGTGGTCTTGCTGGGGTGGAAGTTGTACCATCATTACAGACTTCAGCATCACACTTGATGACACAAGTTCCTTTGCATGTTTTAGTGCACTCTTTCACACTAGACGAGCAGGTCATGGTACACCGACTATCACCACAGTCCTGTCTACACACATCAGCATCACAGTTCATATTGATCACAGCAGACCCAAACCCGTCTTCAGACTGTGTGCATTCTCGCGCACTCGATGAACAGTACATGTTGCATGTGCTGTGAAAGCAGCTTTGCTCACATCTGTCTACATAGCATTCCATATAAGCGATAGAGAAGAGATCTGCCTTTTGCGTGCAGTTCTTCACTCCTGGTAAACACTTTAAGTTGAACTTCCCGCTCAGGCCTCTTTGCTCGCATGTCTCAACTGAAGACGAGCATGCTAGTGAAACTTTTACCACTACTTTTACATTCCTGATTGCACGCTTTCGCGTCACGGTCCATGACTTGGCCATTCTTTGGTATAACTGCTACTTGATTGCAGTCGGTGACGTTTTCCTTGCAAACCATCTTCCCGCGGTCGGCAACCCAACATTGCTGGTTTCATTCGTTGGATGTGCAGGTCGAAGAATTGCATCAAACAAATCTGGATAAAAGATGGTCCAGCTTTGATGCAGGTAAGATTTTCGCTCTTTCATTGATCCTTATTCGACGCACTGTTTGGTATTAAATCATCTATTCCTTTTTGGCTTTCAGTTTATCATCTATTTCAAATTTAGTTTCGACACGCATCGCAAATTTGTTAAAAGCAGAATAAAAATGCACGTTTATACTCTGGATACAAGTTTGAGTTTGACAGCTTTGGATCAAAATAAAGTCGATAATCGAATACCAACTGAACATACAAGGTGACCGTTTCCATGGTAATGGTCCGTATTGATAAATCCCGCGAGAAAACCAATCAGACTGCCCCCCGTTAATTCAGCGCGTAGGTCGACAAATTATAATCGGAGGTATAAATAACAGTTAAAGTGTTAGTACAACAGAAAGACAGAAATGGCTGATGCTAAATCTTACCCGTCAAGTCTCATGATAGATGTAGAAGATCTTCTCAACCTGCAAGGAGTCGAGTCACAACGGGTAGAGTTCAAGAAAGCGTGGCACAAAGATAGAAAAATTAAGGGCGGCCCATACTGGCAAATTATCCACACCATTACCGCCTTCGCGAACGACTATTACAATGTTAACGGAGGATACATCATTATCGGAGTAGAAGAGAAGGAAGACTGGGAGTCACCAGATAACCGCCAGATCATTCTTCCACCGTGTGGTGTTCAAGGAGATATAGCGAAAATTCAGAAAGAGATTGCAGGAGCGTGTCGCGGTAATATTAAGCCACAGTACGTTCCTATACTCCAACCTGAAGTCGTTCACTCACCGGAGGCAGAAAGAAAGAATGTGCTTGTGATCTGGGTCAGACCTTCAGATGAAAGACCACATACATGCAGAGAATGCGATAGAGGAGAATTAAAATATTACATTAGAGAAGCCGCAGAAACTAAGATAGCACAACAACTGCAAGTAAACCATCTATCTCGGCACAAGAATGTTCCATTTGATGACAAATCGGCGATTGATTTCGGTAAGAATGAGAACAATAAATTATTTACGATCAATTCGGCTTGTTGTTAGAGCCTTCGAAGCAGAAACGGATTTCGAAAACTAAAAAGTGCCATAAAACCGCTGGTACCAAATAACAGCGACACTACCGCAGTATTTTTTTAAATTGTCACCATGGTAAAAAAAAAGTGATACTTGCGATTCGCAGAAAAATAGATCTCTATAGTGTAATGTTGTTTGCGGGCACTCAGATTGTTGAAAATGTGCTAAAAATGTCATCTAAAAATGTACAGAAAAGTGTTGGAAATGGGGGAGCGAAAAAAAAAGAAACTGGATAGGGGTGAAAATGAATTTCCCCAAAAATTAACATGAATGCACTTTAGAATCTTCAGTATCTTTTCTCTAAACAAGTTCAAAGGAACTCCTTGTCACCATATTGAATTATTAACTAGTGTTGTATGTATAAACTTTTCTGAAAACTTTGTTTAGAACGGACTTATTTTGCGAGACAAAGGTTGAAACAAATTAATTTAATTATTTATAATATAAGCGCTAGCCCAGTGAATTATTTCGGTTGTGTGTTTCATTCTAGCGACAGTTGAGTTTAACGCGAATTCAGCCGAATGTTTCGAATACTTCGTTCTACGTTTGAATTCGTATGCGCTTTCCGCTAGCTATGAGAAGATCTGTATATGGTTTGTATATGAATGTTTTGTATGCGTTTCTTATGTTAAGATCTGTTTTGTAAATTTCAAACTCGAAAGATTAATGAATCCGCGATGAAACAATTTCGTCAGTTTCTATGACTTGACAATGACTGACTGACTGACTGACTGACTGACTGAAGGAAGGAGAAGGAAGAAAAGGAGAGAAAAAAGAGAAACTGTTTAAAAGATGGAGTTATAACAACCTATCAGTTTTGGTGACCTACGGAAGAACCTCTCAATACCATTTGTTTTTAATTTAATTTCTTTCTTTCAGCTTCTTAATATTTAGGACATGCTGTAACGCAATAATGACAATTATTTTGCTGTATTTTACCATCAGAAATTGGACGCCAACTGACTGAAGAAGACATCAACATAAGCCTAGTACAGAAGTACTTGGAAGGTATCGGCAGTGATCTAGTGCGTCAAAAAGTTGAGCCAATTGATCTCTATAAAAAATTGGACTTAGTTTACCCAATCACAGACAAAAAAATCGGAAAGGACTTGATTTCAGTTTATGCACCAAAAAATGTGGCCCTTCTGTTCTTCAATCCTCATCCACATGATTTTTTTAAAGGGGCAAGCACTGAAATTGCTATATTCACCCATGACAATGACCCAGAACAGGAAGAAAAAGTGATTGGTCCAATAGATCAGCAGATTGAGACATGTTTGTCTTTAATCTTGGAAAAACCAAAGAAAGAGGTGTGCCATGCATTTGTTGCCTATCCCGAGAGAGCACTTCGTGAAGCAGTCGTGAATGCTTTCCATCACAGAAGTTATGAAATTTGTGACCCTGATCCAGTTAAAATTCACATCAAACCAAACTACATTGACATCATAAGCTATCCTGGTCCAGATCCCAGTCTGAAGCCAGAAGACTTCTCAGAGAGTAAGGAAGTACCACCTGTACCATCCAGGAACAGAAGGATAGCAGACTTCCTAAAATCACTGAAATTGGCTGAAGCAAGGTACACTGGTGTAGG